>NC_070626.1:2400000-3000000 GCF_947347685.1 Pleuronectes platessa | reverse complement strand
TTGGCTTGCTTTATGCAAATGTTTTATTTTATTGAAAAACAACATTGCCAAACAGGGCGCTACAAAATAAAATTATAAAGTTCACATTTCAGGTAAACAAGGACTCACCCTATAGTGCAGCTAAACCATAGCTTAATATTTTCTTTTTTTCAAGTTTGCTGTGAACATAGCAGTCAGGCCTCTTATTTCAGAAACAATGAACCGTAACAGTTAGGTTACCAATAAAAGGTAAGCCTACTACTTCTTTGCTTTCAGCCAGCTATTCAAACAGACAAGCAACAAAATAACAAACAAACAACAAGCCATGCATCGTGAGCAATGCTACCTGCAAATTATTGCTACGGTCCTAATATATGAATTAAATAAAAATCGATTTTCACTCACCGGAAGAACTTGACAACAGAGCTGTGAGACGGTCTGTTAGTACAATGAACTGCACAGCAAGCCATGGTTTGTGTCGAGTGCATCGACGGGGATCCGCCGACATGAACCTACGAGTGGACCGAGCAGCTTGCAGGTGGCTTGAGGGGAGCTAACGAGCGGCTAGTGACAAGCTGTGCCCATATCGTAGCCTGTGCCCAGGTGTCAATCAATAGACCACGCCCCTAATTATGCGTAATTTTAAACCTCAATATCGCTTAAATGGGGGGATAGAAAAAAATTCACCCCCCTCAGAGTTGTCATGAATGAAGAACCTCGCGATTGAGACTAAAACCAAAGGTTGAACCATGCTGTAAACAGGTTTAATTCTGCTCTAAAGTTGGGCATTTTTACATTGGAGTCAATGAGACTTTCTGTTTCTTGGAGCCAGCCTCAAGTGGCAACCCAGTGAACTGCAGCTTTTTACACTTCCGTATCGGCCTCATCGCTCAGCCCAGGATGTTGCCCCTTGATACAAACCCAATAAAGGTTCATGTTCTACTGGTAGAAGCATGAGAACTATGTCATAAACTACTAATGGCACTTGTACAAAACACTAATTGCTGCCATACTTTTATCACTGTTCGAGAACTGACCCTTCTACTGACAAGAGCCTTGCATGTACTCAAGTAATCATTGTACAAGAAGTCAGACAGGAAAGTAACAGGCAATATTGTTCCTTCAGTCACAAGGGATAATGACGTTCTTGCCACTCTGCAGATCAAATGACATAATTATTGTGGGAGGCTAACATTGTTACACTCTTTGTGCTCTGCAATTCATTAAAAGTCAGGGCCTGTGAGCAATGAACAATGAGAGAGACTTCTTACAAAGCACACCAAGCACGAGAGGATCAAATGTACAGAAAATTAAAAAATTAAATAAAAGCAGGTAGAGTCCTTTGTGATTAATTATATTAAATGTGCATAAAAGCAGACATACCTAGTGTTTTAAGAAAAAGCTTTTTAGAAGAAGTACATCCAAAAGTACCAGACAGTGTCTCCATTGCTCCTCTATTGCAGTTTCAACCACAGATTGACAGTAATTTTCAACAGCCTCTTGTGAAGTGTATTTGCTTTTTGTAAACACACATACCAGCGATGGGATGAATAGCAACCAGTTTTCTGACATGGAAAAGAAAAATCCAAAACAACTAAAAGAATACTGTGTTACAGAGACCAAGGATTTTGAGAAAGAGGGGCTTTATCAAATAAACATTGTACTTAAAAGGAAACAGTCCCTTTCTTGGCTGACTTGAATCGGAAAAATAAGCCATTAGCCTAGACATCAGGGAAACAATGATGGCTCACTGCACAATCTCTGCTTAAGGAATCACATATAAGCTAGAATATAGACAAGGTAATTCTCAAAATGTCAATAATAAAATTGACTGTATACTATCGGTCAAAGCAGACAACAAATAGTCTAATAGACTAATAAAGAAGAAATGTGTACAGCATTTGTTATCCTGTCACTGATTCAAGAGAGAGCTATTAAGCATCCATTTGTCCTGGAGTGTAAGAAGGGGATGCTTTGGTTTAAGGCTATGCCGTGAAATTACATGTGAATCAAAGCTTTAAGCTTTAAATTTAAGATAAGTTAATATAATGTTGAAAGAACTCATCTCGTTATGACAAACAACACAAACAGCCAATGATAATGAGAATATATCTGCGCTGAACCAATCATGTAGCTTGAATAGAGTTATAGCCACAGGTTAGATTTACTCCCACAGCACACAGTGTAGGAAGAGCAACATGTGTTAATAATTTAGGCACCTCCAGAGAGGAGGATGACTGAACAGAGACTGAACATAATGATTCATGTTTTCAGCTACATTCATCGTTTCAGCAGGTTTCCACCGCTGAATAATTATAACCACTGTTGCTTCAGGATCAGACAGACGCTCATTAAAGGTCTGGTTGTCCTGTGCAAGAGTCTCTGTCACTGGCTGTTTCCTCCTCACTCCACCTCTGACCTGCACTCAGTTAAAACTTAAAGGACTGAAATTTACTTCTTTTTTTTTTATTCGCTCAAGGGTTTATGAGACACATGTTCAAACCTGCTACACAACATGAGACGCGCACCGTCAGGACATCTTAGGACAGTTAAATTGAGATAGGATCGATTAACACACACACACAAGTATATGAATCAATTAGAAGTTGGTATCAGTTTTTTCCCCCACAGATCATATCACCTGCATATTTGTCTTGAGGGTAAATCTTGAGTCCAAAACACACCGAAGCCAAACAATGGTTCTCATTCACAAATCTTTTCTTATTTCTCTCTTGTATATGAATGTGTTCAGAGAAACTGAATACCAGAAAAAATAAACAAGTTACGTGTTTTTAAAGCTGTGAAAACATTGGTAAATGTTCATTATTCATAAGTTTCAAGATGCAAAATTGTTCCAGGCACCTATATACTGAACAGTTTAAGGTCCAATGTGTACGATTAAGGTGAAAGAGAGAACATTTTATTGTTGTTTTCTTTTCCCTAAAATGGCACTTTATATTTAAAGACTGTATATGTACATCACGCGCGGGTCCTCTCTACAGAGGCAGCCATGTTTTTTACAGAAGTCCTGACTTGACTAACTAAACACTTTTAAAGTACCTTTAAAGCAGCACTCTATAGTGCAGGGCTCTTCAATTAGTTTGGAGCTGGGGCCGGTTCTTGAAACTGAGGCAAAGTCAGGGGCCGGAGGACATGAGTGATCACGGTAACAAGAAATTACAACAACATACTGAAGGAGTCAATATATTTTATTTTGTAAAAGCTTTACGCATAGGCCCAAGGATTCAAAAATCAAACCAGGTGAGCAATAACCAAGCCATATTAACAGACAATTGGAGAAATGCAATAAACTAACAAAAACATGCACTTCATTGTACATAGCTGTACCAACACAATTTTACTGGTCATTATCCTCAATACTTAAGATTAAACTGATTTGAGTGACAGGCAGAATCAAATGTTTCTCCACCAACAACATGCATTGCATGGAACTGAATAGAATTGCAACAACATAAAAGTGCATGGTAGTCTATCAAGGAAATTTGTTTTAAAATGAATCACTCAGTTCAGGTGAACTGTATCAGTTGTCTAGAATTTACTTAGAACAACTTCCAAGTGCAACAACAAATACAAAATAAAACTGCATAGTAGGCCTCTGAATTGAATTACAACATAGCAATGCATGACAATTAATGAGGTGAATGACATAATTAAATCATACTGTTACAAAAATGAACCTTAATTGCTTGCTTGACTAACATGCCTATTAACTTTCATGTAATTTGCCTACATTTGCCATCTAATGAGAGAAATGGCATCTTTTTGACTTGGCAAGAGCAGTGAAGTCGGGTTTATAAGTTGTCAGGGCAATGCGCATGCAGTCATGTAGATGCTGGTCAGTAAGGGATATGCGATTGTGAGTTTTAATGGCATTCATGTGCGAGAATGATGACTCACAAGTGTATGTTGAACCAAACACTGTCAGAACAAAAAGTGCAAGATCCCTTGACTGTGGAAACTTCTCACAGCTGACTTCATGGGTCCAGAATTTTTCAAAACCTGCCTGCTGCCATGACTGACGCAAGTCACCTGATGACTGAATGTCCGTGGTTTCCAGTTGTTAAGACCCCTCATCCACAGAGGATAAAACCTCCTTTCCTTTCAATGCAAAGTCAGATTGAACGTTCACAGAGAAAGGATCCTTTACAAATGTCATAATGCCACTGGGGATTTATTTAATTTTATTTTATTCAATTTATTTAAAATTACAAATTAATACCTTAATTAAAAAAAATTCAACCAATGTCACTAGAGGGAGTGGTATGTGGCAGATAAATACGACAAAATATAATGATATACGACTAGCATAAAAACTGGGGTATTTTCTAAATATAATAATAATAAATGTGAAACTGATGTGTATTCTTATGCAACTTTATTAGCAGTGTCCTCGTAACATTGCACCAACAACACAACAGTGAGTAACAATGAATCAATCACAAATATAAAACAACTATAAAGTGCATGAAAAATATATCTAACCACAACGCTGAATCAGTGGAAGCCCTGAGCCTGTTTCTCTGCAACAAGGCGGTCCCATCTAGGGCTAATAGTGACAAAAACACCCTAAGTGTGTTGCTGATGTCCAGTCTACTCCGTATAGACTTTCGTTTTGGTTGCCGTCACAGCAGAAAACTACGCTTCGCACAGATATGATGTCGGAAATGGCAACAGAGCTTTTAGTGCTCTTGTGGCGATCTCAGGGTATTCTGCCGTGACTTTAATCCAGAACACCGGTAGAGTTGTTTTCTCGACCATACTTTTAAGGCCGCCATCATTTGCGATCTCCAGCAGCTGATCTTCTCCTTGCACAGACATGCTGGATTTACCTGGTTTGTTGACAAATGGGTCCGACAAATACCGTCTGGGTTTGTGTTCAGAGAAAACTTGACGTGACCGAGACAAGCGTCTTGAAATGCGTAAAGCATGAGTCATAACGGAGAGGATCCGGTCATTTTTCAAAATAAAACACCGTTCAGAATCAGATTATAAATAAAACGGAAATAATGTAAGTTGTTTATTCTTTCTGGGCGGCCTGGTACCAAATGACCCACGGCCCGGTTCATAATAAAGCAAAACTACAAAGTGCTATGAGTAAGTGCCATTTAAGTGCTACTAAATTGTTAGTTTAAATTTTTTTTTGTATTTAAAAAAAGCAGCTCGGGGGCCGGATTCGGCCCGCGGGCCGCCTATTGAAGAGCCCTGCTGTAGTGCTTACCTGAAAAAAAATATCTATGCTGGAAAACACAGCACTCCAAATGGTAATTTAATATATTTAAATTTATTGTTCTGTCTTTCAATAAGTTATAAACTATGTGAACACATTGATGCTTCAGTTTGACATGTCAAATCAAGATTTGAGAACCAGGGAATATCTATAGTCGCAAGAATGTTGGAATGCAGAGACTTACTAGTTGGATTATCATATACATCTTTAAAATGTATCAATACATTGTTATATGCTGATTTTAGAAAACAAAACCCCATTCCATTTAAATATGAGGAAATACCATAGAATTGAGAAATAAACCTCACAAGCTGATCCATGATTCCAAATGAACATGTTAAGATGAATAGCAGCATGAAACTGATAGGTTACAACATATTATAGTACTATATCTGTGTACATCCAAATGTGGAACTAGTACAAAGCAAAAGGCAACCTCTTAGCACCACTCCTGATTAACCAAAGTGGAGGAAGACTTAACCCCCCCCCCCCCCCCCTCCCCCACCCACCCACCCCCGGGACCAAGCCTGGTTATACTGCAGAACTCAGAATGACTCAAGCCTGAAGACATTTCCTCCGACCACAAGTGCAGTTGGCTGTAACTCTGGTTATATAAAGAAAATGTTCCTATCCTTTTTATGCCCCCACTTCCTCCCTCAGACTCCATTAAACCTGCTCTCAAAACACACAAAAGAATGAGAGAGGGACAAGGTAAAAATGGAGCAGAGGTATAAAGGGATATTTAACTAGAAGAGCAGACAGACACAAATGTACGTGTGTAAGACTTGCATGTATCTCAGTGGACTTATATACTGTAAATGTTGTCCTGCTAAGAGACCCACTAACATCTGCACACCAAGCTCTACTGGATCCCTTTTTTTTTTTTGCTCCACGGGATCCTCCAAGAACAGTGATGTCATGTTTCAAAGGAATTGAGTGGTGAGTGGGCCGAGATTTTATAATGCTGGATTTCTTATCTCAGACTTAACCTGCAGGTTAGCCGTCAAGCATAAGCTACCACCTGAACTAAACATGAAGTCTCCACGATAAAAACAAATCCTGCTTCGTGGCACAGGCCCCAGCTCTTAGTTATGCTGCTATATAACTAGAATGTCGGGGGACACATGGAGCTTCTCTTTCCTCTTCACTCTCTTTATCACTTGTCTCATCAATATATGTTACTGACTTGACATCTTCCTTGGACTCCTTGTGATTTATCGTTTGCAGATCAATGATCACTGCTGCAGCCAAATCTTAGATCACAATGGTGGATCATGAATCGGAGATCGTGACGGTGGATGATGATCGTGGTGGCAGCAGACCATGGATCGTGATGGTGGATCCTGATCAAGGATTGTGATGGTGTTGGCAACTGATCATGGTAGCGGTTGATCATGGACTATAATTACAACAAGAATGCCTACTCACATGTTCTACACTTACTGGGAATAACTGTTCCATTTCCATTGCTCCCTTTGTCTCTATCAGACATTTTCCTATGTATAAATAGTTTAAACATATACACACCTTTCCTTTATGTTGAAAACTGTTTATTGTCATCAATGTTAATGATTAATATATTCAGCTTTGATCAAGTTTATAGTTAAACTTCCTAAGGCTTGCTTTCAGCCATAATCTTATCTGTACACATTTATATCCTATGGATGTATGTTACTACCTTCTTCTCCCAAATGTCTTTCTCCTCTTAATCCCTGACACCTTCTGGTTTTGGAGCTGCCGAGACTGGATCAATGAATGCAAACCACTTACTGCCCCTTGAGCCTGCATAACACCTTCTGCTACAATTATAAATAGTCTTGGTATGAGTATATTGTTGTAGCTTGCATTATTGTATCTTCTCTTTCCGCCTGAAGGTTTCATTACTCAGAACATGTTTTTCCACTGTTGAATCATTCATTTCATAACCAAAATTGTAAACTGCCTTTAACCTGCTGGTTTGAAGTTTTTTTCTTCAAAATGTTGTGTGGAGCACTACAAAAAATAAAACACATCTTAGCACTGCTTATCAGCTTTGTAATAGCACTGTAACAAAGTTATTGCTTATCTCAGTGAATTTTGTAAATTTTCAGCTCTTGACCTGGACTTTTTAAGATGTTTAAGATGTTTAAACTTTATCCCTAAGAAAAACAAATACAATAATTATTGGCAGTTGGCGGTGAGAGTGATCATATTGTTCTGATTACTCCTTGACAGAGATTCAGGAGGTGGGTCTGATTTTATGCCTCATACATTGATATGATAGCGGAAGTCTGATCATCATTCACAGGAAGCATGTAGAGCCAAATGTATGGCAAGAATTAGGCTGGGAAAAAAATGTTGTAGTGGTGGAAACCAAGCAGATTGAAAAGCAATGAATACAATGTGGAGCTGGAAATGGTTAAATGTTCTTTTCTGGATGGTGTTTTATTAGGTACAAGGCCAGAGCCCTGGTAATCTGCTCCCTTCAAATGTCTTATGGAACTTGCCTTGCTCTGGAAAGTCCCACCTACATCTGACATTCAGTTTGTGTGTGTGTGTGTGTACTCAATTTTGTTACATCTTTAGTAGGGATGGGCATAATTAATCGACGATTGATTAATTGATCATTAAGAATTTCGTCGATGAAATAATTTTTTCATCGAGAAATTCGCTATTTGCACATTTGACCACGGGGGGCAGTGTTTGAAAAAAACGCCACAGTCCTACTCAGTTACCTGTGACTGGCTGCGAGTTACCGTGTAGTTCCATTTCCAAAGTAAACATGAAAAGGTCACGGCGAAGTGTTGCATGGGACCATTTTGAGTTAAAAAATGACTTGTTTCACTGCCAATACTGCAAAGCTATCCCAGAGGCTGCGGGAGACAGCCTGCGTTGTCTGACTCGGACGAGGGGAGCGCAAACACCGGAGCCGCGGCCAGGCTAGCCAAGTTAGCACGGAGCTACCTGTGTATCACGGCGACGTCAGTCCCCTCAGAGCGGGTTTTTCTGCGGCTGGACTGACGGTCACCAGGCTGCGTTCGCGTCTGACCCCAGAGCATGTTAACATGCTCTTCTTTCTCAACACAAATTCGTAGGCTGGTGCTGAAGTTGTATGTGAGTTACTGGTTATTTTTATGAAGCTTTCTCGACTCGGTACCTTGTTTGATAGTTTTGAGTTACATTTGGCAAAACCTGTCAGACCTAAGTATTATATGTGTAGTTGTTGTTTAACATTATGTTTTTTTATATTATTATTATTTTATTTTGGAGGAAAAAAAAACGAGGGTCAGTTGTGTTTAGTAGCACCGGCTTCTAGCTGTCGGCTCCGCTGCTTAAGATTACGGCAGCGCATACTTTGTTCATCTTGTAATAAAGATCTCAATGAGGAAACACGTTTTTTTTCACTGCATTTTAATGTAGCTTATAAATAGGGAATTTTTGAACTTGAAAATATTAATGATTAATCGAAAATTCGTCATTAACTCTCCCGACGATCGACGAAGACAATTTAATCGAATGCCCATCCCTAGTCTTTAGGATCTTTTCCATTCTAAATACTGGGGACCAAAGCCCCATCCCAATGAATTAAAAAAATATGGTCCTGGTTAGGGGTAAAATGTGAATTGTGGTTAAGTTAGGATTCAGGCTAGGCATGAAATGGTCCCGGTCAAGGAAATGGTTTTGGTCAGGATGTGCGTAATTAATGGAACTCAATGTTATGTCCTAAATAGGAAAATTGCTCAAACACGTGTGTTTGTGTGTGTGAGAGAGAGTCAACAATGCACATTTAACCTAGATGTCTTACCTAGAGAATAGTATAAAATAAAAAAAAATATCCTGAAATTACTTAGAACATTACAGTCACTACATAGCTTTTAAAAAGCATTGAAAAAAGTTACTCAGACACACACACACACAGGCCCCAGACTCGCCCTGCCCCCACTCACTCACATACCGACACACGGACAGTGAAGCAGATACGAGGGAGACGAGGCAGTGAACAAGGGAGTAAACATCGAACAGTGGCGACAAAAAGTGTGAATATAGGGTATTCCGGGATAGACCGCTATAAACGATTAGTGCTGCTGCTTCAGGATCAGAGCAGAAGCTGTTGTTAGTTTGTACTGTGTCAGTCTTTGACTGTTCTGGGTTTTATTAAAACACCAACATTTGGAGCAGAAAAGAGAAGAACGCTAAAGAACATGTTGGAGTTGACTTCACATAAAACTACAGGTAGAAACATTACATCCGTAATGATTCTGCTATAATATTATCATTATACCAGTGGTTTAAATTATTTCACAATGATGACTATAATATAAGTTATCGCACACATTTCTGGGACAAAATATCGTCCAACAAAGTTTGTTGTTGTGACAGGCCTACATTAATATTTATAATAATGCACGCAGTTAGAGGTTTCCTTGTTTAGTTTACAGCTTTGGTTCACTTTGAATTTCTTAGGTATCTTCATTCTTAGTATTTTCTGTAACTAAGCAACTAACTGCAGAGCGGACAATCTACCTCCTGTTTACACTGACATGACAATAACAAGTGTTAATGAATGACCATCTGATATGTGTTTTCAAGTTTACGTTGATTGAGACAATTTGTAATAAACAGCTCACGCTCACATTCACAAATAACATTCTAAAACTCTGCTCTAAAATTAAAACATTAGTATGGATATAGCCTACAGTCTTTTACTTACAGGACAGCTGATGAGAGTTCCTTCTGCCAACTCTGGGGGTATTAAACTGAATTAAGCTCCTCAATGGTTAATGAAAGCAATTATCAATGTAGTCTTCACATTACACTTCGTCATAGCAGAGTAAGGGCAGAACCTCCATTTTAACCAACTCTTATCAAGTTAGTCCAATTTTCTTAAAACTATTAAAGCTTTTTGAGTTTTACCACAATCAATGAAAAACATTCACATGGTCTCTGTCATAATTATGAGAGAAATATCATGGTGACATTTCACTCCATGACATATGAGATGATTACTCAGTGATAATTTGATATGTGTCTGCTCACATCCACTGTGTGTGTGTGTGTGTGTGTGTGTGTGTGTGTGTGTGTGTGTGTGTGTGTGTGTGTGTGTGTGTGAGAGAGAGAGAGAGTGTGTGTGACAGAGAGAGTGTGTGAGAGTGAGAGTGAGAGTGTGAGAGTGAGAGTGAGAGTGTGAGCCAGGGCCAGGGCCAGGCAAAGTTGGTTCTAATGAATTGTTTTGATATAATTTTGGCTGGTCATCACAACCTCAAAGAGCTTCTTGAGGATACAGGTATGAACTAAGGGTTAAAGTTAGGCATTTGGTCAATATGGTAAGAGACCAGGGAATGCATTGTGCATTGAAATATACAAACTTTTTTTTACAGCATACTGTTGTAAATAGACGGGAGAAGGAAGATACATGAGAAATGACATGCAACTAGTTTCAGACTGAAATTGGAACACTGTGGTCAGCGCATTAAAACCTGGAATGCAAAAAACATGGGTTTCACAAAGCCAAAGCTGTAGTAGGCCAGTTTACGATTGGATTCATATCCATCGAGCCGTTGCTGCACTCTTTACATGATGGACCAGAGAACTCGAAGAAAATCAACAAAGTGAGGAGAGCGTACTCACCAATTTGACTCACTGGTTTGACCTTACTCCAAGTGGGATTTTTCAGTCATAAATTTGCACCTGTAAATAGGTATTCCCAATAGGTTGAAGCAGTATGTATAGGGCTCTACAAGAGTGACATTTGGTGTCATTTTGTTTGTGTTGGATGCTGTAGCAATTTAGTGTTATATTCAGAGGTGTAAAAAGTACTGAAATATTGTACTCAAGTAAAAGTACCTTTACTTTGATAACATTTTACTCAAGTACAAGTAAAAGTACCCCTCTAAAAATCTACTCAAGTAAAAGTAAAAAGTAGTTAATTTAAAATGTACTTTAAGGCGCCAGGAGTGAAGCTTGCATAGAGTGCCAAATGTGCTAGGGCCGGCCCGGTGTAATGCAGTGATTCTCAAACTGCGCGGAGGCATAACATGTGCGCGTGCGACCGGGAGGGGAAAATGCGAGGTGGAACTAATATTCTAGCTGAACTAATGCTTTGACGTACGCATGTCTTTAACGGCGGAGCAGTAAACAAATCGCCAGGGGTCGGCAACCCGCAGCTCTGCGGCCGCTCTGCAGTGGCTCCCTGTGCAGTGTTGTGCATGCCGCGCATATTTTTCGCGAACAGTGAACTTTACGATCAGTTTTCATATGTTGAACGTGCACGTGAGGGAACGTCATCCACTCTATGCAGCATCTACCACTGCAGTGAGAATTGCCTTGCGCCTTGAACTATGTTTTTTTTTTACTCAGTAACGGATGTAATTTCCAATGTAGCGAAGTACAATACTTCAGTCAAAATCTACTTAAGTAAAAGTAAAATTACCCATTTCAAAAACTACTCAAAAAATTACACAGTACACAAAAAAACTACTCAATTACAGTAACGTGAGTAAACGTAACTTTGGTCCTCTGATGTTTTCTAATCAGTCACACTTAGAACTGATCTTAATAACATTTATTCTCATGTAAACATCTGCAGATAAAGTTTTTAATTAGAAACCGCTTAATTAGTACTGCCTGAGATGTCTCAGTACATCAAAAATGCCCAAAAAGAGCTTTTATCACATTGTTTAGTAAACACACTGTTTACTGCTTTGACATGTGTGATCTATGCAAGGTGACAACAGAGATGCAGAGATGATCAGGCCTTCCAGAAAACTTCCTGTTTTTCTTCTTATTGAAGGAGACTGTACATGGAGCCAATGCAATTCTCTCAATGTTATTAAAATGCCTGAATTTTACACTCCAGCTCAACTATCAGAGCTCTTGCTATAATATCAAAGAGAATCGGAGCTCTGACTATTTTAAGACAAAGTAAAAAAGAGCCACTCCACAGGGATCTGGGCCTTCTCTCATTTTACAGCCAGACTACATATTTTTTTTCAGATCTGGCAAGACAGACGTAGGACTCAAAAAATGTCTCCTTAAAAGTGGAGGCTGACATGTCATGTGTGCGAAACGTATCTGAGACACTGATCCCTGCTCAGTGTGACTCAATCTACGTCTGTTACAGCTTTTGTTCCTCTTGTCTCTTTGTCTGTAGAGTTTGAGGCAGTAAAGAGGGGAAAACATCCATTTTCCCTCCTCACTCACGCCATCTATTGGCTATGAGAGCACTGCCAGCATGCTGCCTGTACCACATGGCTCAGACAAAGAACAATAGCAGAAAGCCAGCAGTACTCATACTGAACAGTAGAGAAGAAGGAGTGTGAGAGAGCCATGAAGATGCTTATTATGGCTGATGAGGTCAGCCAGGCCCTGGATCAGTGCCTAAGACCAGGTTACTGCTGTACAGGAGGTAAAACAGTAGAGGTTTGCAGAATATGTAGGTTAGCACTCAAACACTGGAGGGTATGTCCTGCCATGCTCTACAGCCACCTTCCTAGAGTCAGCAGCTAGAGGAAGACACCCTCCACTCTTTCCTTTTTCCTACACTCAGGCATGCACACAAACTTTCTCTCTGTTGGGTCTTTATAAAGGCCATTGACTTTCTAACATTCTGAGCTGACCCATTTACAGCCTGCTTCTCTGAGTTGCCTTCTACTGAAAAGCACATGGTTTACAGAGGAGGACTCTGTCACAGACAAGACTATAACCACTGTCAGGTATTCTGTCAGAATCAAATCATCTCTGTTGAATTTTAATGAAGTTGTAATAGTTGTAACGTATTTATTTATTAATTGTGTTAAGCTATCCCTCTGTTGGTTAGACATAAAACATAAAACAGTTGACATATGAAAAGTCTGGAAAAATTTAAACTCAGTCAGGGGCATTTAGTAATGATTACTCTGAGTTTCCTGTTTAAAGAGTTATTTCATCCTCTTAACACAATATTCGATTTTTCATATTTTCTCTCATTTTTGGCAAATTCCTCTCAGAATACCTACTGGGGTTAAGCGGATAGACAAGGATATCTGTGGTCTAAGCGATAGCCCAATTCTACGATATATATTCATCTGTTTCTCCTTAAAGGACAAGCAGTCTTGATAGCACCATTGTCTCCTGTTGCCTCTGCTCTGTTTCTGTGTCAGCAGAGTATGTGTGTGTGTGTGTGTTTCTGACATTGGGCGAGAGAAAAGGTCCACACCCTGCATAGGTCTCCAGTATTTCACAGGGCTCACATACAATACAATACAATCTAAAGTCTCCAATTAACTTAACCCCAGTCTTAATGTCTTTGGACTGTGGGAGGAAACATTGAGAAAAACAACACAGACACAAGGCCCTCACCAAACTTTGATTCAAACCAATAACATTTTTGCAGTGAAGCATCAGTTCCCCAAAGTCCCTGTTTATGTCTTAAATTATTATCATAATTCATACTTTTGCATTGCAGTGCTTTGCTTTGCTGACACAGAAACAGAGCAGAGGTGATAGGAGATAGAACTTCTCACTTTCTTTCTGTTTGATTTCCCTTCTTTTGTAAATGCAACTTTCAGTCTTAATGTGAATTGACAATCAACGAGAGAGAGTGGAAGAGAGAGGGCTTTTGCACAGCACATTGTGTAGCATAATAAACAAACAATAATAATGTTGGAGTCTGAAGTAGATACTGCATCACAAACGAAAGAAACAGAATTTCCTCAACAGGCAGGTGAATTATTTTCTTGATGTTATAATATGTGTATAATGTTTTATAAATATTTGAACTGTTAAACAGTGTATCATGACACGTTGAATCCCCTAAAGTATCTGGCTAGACCTCATCAAGACCTTCGTTATACAGGAACTGCCTACACACTACCCTGCGACAAACCGGTCATGTGTTGCTTGTTTAAAGGCAGCATAACGTTCACCACGATGTTTCGAGACTTTTTCACGCGTGTCACATGTGCTCAGTGTGAACCTGCTCTCGTCTGCGAAGAGAACAGGGTGCCAGTGGCAGCCCTGCCAATCCTTGTGTTCTCTGGCAAGTGCCAGTCGAGCTGCACAGGGCTGGGCTTTTATCACAGGTCCCACTAGAGGTGGGTCCAGCCCTCATGGAGTCTGTTTCTGACAGTTTGGTCAGAAACATGCACACCAGTAGCCTGCTGGAGGTCCTTGTATAGGACTCTGTCTGTGCTAGCCTCCTTTTTTTTCCTCGCATAAAGGAGCAGATAGTTGTCCTGCTGCTGTCCAGCTCTCCTTGTGTAGCAGTTTGACTCCTGGTGTCTTCTCCATGCCCTTGAAACTGTGCTGGGAGACACTGCAAACCTTCTTGCAACACCACATATGGATGTGTCATCCTGGAGGAGCTGGACTACCTGTGCAGCCTGATTGGGCTGCAGGTACCGTCTTATTCTACCAATGCAGACAGACATGTTCATGTAGTAGACTGTATGGTTCATGTGAGAGCCAAAAACCCGACACAACATTTCAGGGAAAAAGAAAGATAAGAAAAATCTAGATCAGCAAGAGTGAGACAGACGGTTGTAGGGAAAGGTAGACTTAGAGAGAGATAATGAAGAGAAGAGCAGTGAAGGAGGGGAAAAAAAGGAGACAAGAGGAGGGGACATGAGGGAGGATGTGGTCAATAAATTTCCGAGGGGAGAGCAGAGGACTGATGAGGTGGAGAATGCTTCATGACTGTGGGATCTCAGCAGGGCTGAGCTGGGACTGGAAACTGTGCCAAGGACGACTGAGAAAGAGACGGATGAGTCAGGAGCATCAGAAAACTCTTACTGCTGCGCAAACACACACACTTTTTGTAATTCTATCTAATACTGCTTTCAGACATGCACTGGACTCTCCAGTTAATGTTCTTCCTGGGGAGGTGCATGTTTGAACCCAAATATCCCAGTGAGCGGTCTTCAGTTTCTACGGACTTTTTCCGCCTGCCTTCCTTGTATATAAAGTCCTTGAACACCTTAACCATCCAAACTAAATGCCTAACCTAACTCTAAGCCTAAATCCAAGTCTTAAACCTTAAACCGCCCATGGTGAAGATCAGTCAAAAATGTTCGAACTTTACCCAAAATGTAGGGTCTATGCTTAAAATGGTCCTCACAAAGATACAGGAAGTACAGGAACACACACAGTTGGATTGAGTTCCATTTCTGTTCATTAAGGACACTTTTTTTAACTAAATTCCTGAATTCTTAAAAATTAAGCATTTCCCTCTACTAACATTAGCCAATATTAGACAACAAAGTTAAGTAATAATTCAAATTATGACTTAACTAATGCCTTACTTTCCTTTACCAAGCACTCTCTAAAGTTAAAGATTCTAGGGAATAATTTATCGATACTGCACAAGGAGCTTATATGTTTAAAGGAGAGCTCTCAACTCAAATCGTCTCTTGATTAAAACCATTTGATAGGGTTAAAATGTGGTCTTTCAATCGAGAATGTTGTTTCCAACATAAAAATGAACAGTGAAGTCAGTCTTATCTTCGTTTTCAGCAGGTGTAAGCTAAAACTGCAATTGTTTGTATTTTCATTTTAGATGGGGCAGAATATTCCCCTTCTATCAGTCTCTACATAAGTTGAGCAAACAAATGTTGGTTCTACAGTATCTTTGCTTAACAAAAGATACTTATCTACCACTTGTGTTTTTGTCAATAAACTATAGTCTGTGGTAAACAGCACTAAGAAGATGCATCATCTGAGCATAAGTCATACAGTAAAATAAAGTTTTATAATATTTTAAGTAAAGGACAAAAAAAATTCTTGAAATGCCAAAGAGCAAAAGTCCTATTTGCATTGATGGAGTACGGAGCAATGTAAAATAAGTTTAAAGAGACGATTTAGTGACTGAAGTGGAACACTACAAGAGACAGTGTTATTGTTCACGATCTGATCTGCTCTTCACTAAAATGAACCCGGCTTTGCCGTCACCCTGGTGTGGTTGACATCATTGAAATTATTCAGTTGGTGTATTCTTCTAAAGATCTGGGTCGCTAGTCACCACTTGCATTCCGAGAGAAGCCTAATGCAAAACAAATGTTTTCATAAAGTCATCCAGTGTTGAATCAGCATCATTCATCTCACTCAGACTCCTTTTTTTCAGTCCTTTCCTTTCTCCCTGAGGACTGAATTGGATGACTCGGGTTGTGGCTGTGTCTCCTCAGACAGCTGCTTTGCATTAGATACTGATGATGAGAGTTTGATGCTGCCCAGATCTTTAACCCCTGTGACAAACAATTGGCCTTCCTAAGCTCTACATCAAACACTACTGAGCTGCTTGTGTATTTTCCCTCTTCTGCAATCATAGATAAAACCCACGGCTGGAGGTATGGTACTACAAAAAACTGTGAACAGAACTTAACAGAGGACTTTTGTTCAGGCAGTCAGAGAGTTTCCAAGGTTAATTATTTGTTAGTCCAAATACATGCCATTGTACGGGGCAATTTTACATCAGGTGTTAAAAGATCTGCTGATCTATTAAGTTTGTATATCCGCATAGAGACAGACATGCTAGAGAAATGGAATTCGACAGGGAAAAAACACTAATCACCACATCTAGTCCACAAGCTGTTCAACTTTAGAATTGGCTTTATTGTCCCAATGCCCTCTGTATATAGAACCAACCATAGCCCACATGTATTATACAATTTATGCACAACAGTATGCAGTAGTATACCTGAACAAGTGTTGTTGTGTTATAAGAGCCTTCCCTCTACTGATTTCAGTATGCCCGGGGTTTAAGGTCATAAAAATGCACTTTTGAGACTCAGCTTGTGTTATAAATGTTGATTTGTCAAAATGGCAATGTTAGTAACGTCAGTAATGTCTTTCGGTTTATTTGGAAAACATGCTACCCAGGTCTACACTGGCTGCAAAATGGACTCAGAACGGCTAATGTTAACAGATTAGAGCGGCTGCACTGCCTGTGGTTCAGCCGCGCTGCTCTTCTAGAGAATAGAGGTCTTAGCATTATTTAAACACTGAAAAGTACTCTACTTTTTATATACAGTATAATGCTATGTAGCTTAAAGCAAAGTATTTGCTCTGTCACCTGATTACACCCAAATTGATGCAACTTTATTGAAACAGTTGATTACATTTTGATTATGAATGAAGTATGTTGTGGTGATATATGTTTGACTAATTGTTGTCTATTTTGGTCTCCGCCACCTCCTTTAGCTGCAAAATGTACACTATATTCACTATAGGGCTGCACGATTATGGCCAAAATCATAATCACGATAATTTTGAGATCACGATTATTTATCACGATTAATCATAATTGTAGGGACAACATCTTTTTATTGCACTTTCACGTTTAAATGAACAATAACATTGCTTCCACTTCCATTGTTGTGCTATATTCCAGCTAATGTACACGTCTTTGCATCAAAATAAAACTTATACCGATGTTATTCACCTGAAGCAAAATATAAATAATAAATTCCCCCAAAATAAAGGGCTAACTAAAAATGTATATGCCATCACAGAATGCAACCAAATGAAAACAATTCAGGCCTATGCAGACAAGGCAATAACAAGGTGTTATTGATAAATACACAGGAAACATTATCAGGACACACTCGGTAAATTTCCACTGCTATGCGGATGACACCCAGTTATATTTGTCAATAAAACCTGAACAAAGTAATCAATTAACTAAACTTCGAACATGTCTCAAGGACATAAAAACCTGGATGACCCGCAATTTTCTCTTATTAAACTCAGACAAAACAGAGGTTATAATACTTGGCCCCAAACACCTTAGAGATGCATTATCTAATGATATAGCTGCGCTAGACGACATTGCCCTTGCTTCCAATGAAACAGTCAGGAACTTGGGAGTGATCTTCGATCCGGATTTATCCTTTAATAGTCACTTAAAACAAATTTCTAGGACCGCTTTTTTCCACTTGCGTAATATTTCAAAAATTAGACATGTCCTTTCACAAAAAGATGTAGAAAAACTAGTCCACGCCTTTGTTACATCGAGACTGGACTATTGTAATTCATTATTATCAGGCTCCAGCAGGAAGTCGCTAAAGACTCTACAGCTTGTCCAAAATGCCGCAGCACGTGTCCTGACGAGAACAAAGAGAAGAGAGCACATTTCTCCAATATTAGCATCGCTACACTGGCTTCCAGTTAAATCTAGAATAGAATTTAAAATTCTCCTCCTCACCTTCAAGGCCCTTAGTAATATAGCGCCTTTTTACCTTAAAGAGCTGTTAGTACCTTATAAACCCGCTAGAGCACTCCGCTCCCAGAATTCAAGCCTACTTGTCGTCCCTAAATTCTCTAAAAGTAGAGTAGGAGCCAGAGCTTTTAGCCATCAAGCCCCTCGGCTGTGGAATAATCTACCACTTTCAGTTCGGGAGGCAGTCACCATCTTTTCGTTTAAAAGTAGGCTCAAAACCTTCCTTTTTGATAAAGCTTATAGTTAGAGCTAATTAGTGCGCCAGAACGTTACTTGTTCTATTTTATGACACATGACACACGGAGCTTCTCTTTCCAGCTTCTCCTTCCTCTTCTCCATCCCTATCCCCCTTCCCCGGAATCCCTTTGCTTTATCACCCGCAGATCCAGGGCCTCTGTGGCCGCACCATGGATTGCGGTTTGTGGATCGTACATCGGGGGTCGCAGTGTTGGATCCAGTGTGGCGGATTCTGAGTCATGTGGGCTGATCGTGGTGCTGGTGGCGGACCCTGTGTCGCGTTGGCATTGGGCACGGGCGGTGGACCAGGACTGCGGTGGTGGCTTGTGATGGGTCCTGGTGGGCGGCGGTGGACGGTGACTGAGGACTGGAGTGGCGTCTGGTCTGGATGGTGGATCGTGGTCTAGATGGTTGCTGAGCATTGACTGTGCTTGCAGCAGGACTGCTTGGCATGTCATGTTGGGGTTGTCCTTCGGGATGTCTACCCTCATCAAATGCTGCTAGAGACTTTGATTATTGATGATGTTTTCCTGCACGTGGCATCTATTGCACTTCTGTCCGTCCTGGGAGAGGGATCCCTCACATGTGGCTCTCTCTGAGGTTTCTACATATTTTTACCCTGTTAAAAGGGTTTTTAGTAGTTTTTCCTTACTCTTGCTGAGGGTTAAGGACAGAGGATGTCACACCCTGATGTCACACCCTGTTAAAGCAATGAGATTGTAATTTGTGAATATGGGCTATACAAATAAAATTTGATTGATTGATTGATTGAAATTATATTGTAACCGTTACAGTATAATTTATCACCCTTTAACTGAAGCATCATAATCTCACCTCAAGGCTTCATTTTAAAAGAAAGCTTCAGTTATTGTTACTTGGCAAATTATTTATTGGACTCATGTCTTTGGCCAAATGAAATGTGATGCATCGGTTATTTCAGTGTGTCTTTGGGAGGTGGGTGAATACGCTGTTGCGCTATGCAGGGTCGCTGTTATGTTATTTTGGGTTGACGTTGGACATGGACGGAGATTCGGTGAGGTAACGTTAGCTTTGGCCTTAATGCATTCGTCGTACTGTGGCTTGTGGTGATTTTTCAGGTGGTTGAACAAGTTAGTTGTATTGCTATGCGGCGCAGACACAACTCTAACGCACTCGGTGCATATGATTTGTTTATGGTTAACATCGCTTGCCCTAAATCCCAAAAACTTCCAGACAATGGATGATGATCCTTTTCGAGGGACTAGCTCCTCGTCTTCTGCTCCTGACATTACCTTTCACACGACACCGGTGACCGTCTGCTCTCTGTTCGCTCTCCTCTTCTACTATACTGGAGTCGATTGCAGACAGAACTTTTGTTGAGGCTGCCGCTGCAGGGTGCGCGCATGCCACCTCCCCTCTCGGTCTCCCCCTGGTGGTTTGCTGACTGTTATTTGAGGAAGCGCTTGATTTGATATGTAGCAGAGCACGCATTTTAAACGTCAATATCGCTGACGATCATGCTCATTTAATTGTGGCAGACAAAATCCTGATCGCGATTAAAATTCCATTAATTGTGCAGCCCTAATTCACTAACTAGTCTTTGACTGACTGTTGCATGCTGACCAGTGGGCATATGATGGGTTTATCAGGCTTTAACTGAAAACAGCTGCCTGCTGCAGCTACAGGAAACAAAGTTGATAGGCGTAAAGTTTCATGCTTGGATACCAGAATCAATCTGTCCTTCTGGGATCCGACAATATTTTTAAACAATATTCTGTTTCGAGTCGGGTCGGTAACGTTGACTGTTTTTTTTTTTTTTCACTGCACATGTCAGAAGCCGGTCTATTTAAAGATAAAGACTGATAAAATATTATGCTAATGTATTTTTTACAACTGTAGATTAAAAGAACATAATAATTGAGAATTTTACACAAATGAGTCAGTAGCCAAGTGTGCATAACAGTGATTATGAGTGTGAAGAGATTCTGTCTCATAGCGACAAATTTCAGTTAATAAGCAGGTTTTAAGAAGAAATTTCTTCTTCAGAGGGATTGGGCCTCGAGTCCCATTATGTGTAGTAGTTTAGTCTCATCTGGTGGTAGTATCAACAATGGCTCTGGATTAGACAAGAGCGCATGACAGTATCCCAATGATCCAATGAAATGTGCAGTGTAATGATTTTTAACAAAACACAAAGCTACAGACAAAAGCCTGTTAAAAAAAAAAAAATGTAATTGCAGGATTCAAGGACCAATGAAAGTTCTAACCATCAAACCCCTTCACCTGCAGCTCTAACAGTCAAAGCATGATGTGAGGCCTTGTTTCCCTGAGGTGCTGTTTTTAATAGCTAGCAAGAAACAGAGGAGGGAGGGAGCACTACTCAGAGCATAAAGCCTGCAGCAGCTGCCTTTCCTTTGCCCATATGCCGCTGTGTATGTGTCTGTGTGTGTGCATGTTATCTGTTATTCATTTAAGATGGCCATAATGGACCATAAGCACTCCCATGACACACTGACACACAAAGACAACATAGTGCTTTGTCATGAAGTCCGTGCAGTGTACTTACATGTGGTTAAGTAGAAAATAAGGTTTCCCACATCAAATGGTGCCTTGTGAGCACATGGTGAGAATGGTGTTCTCTTCCCTCAATTACTTACTCCAACCGTCAAATAATCGCGGCCTAATCAAGGCCAATCCTGGTGGGGTTAACACACTGGTGCTCTGTTGGCAACTTCCTCCCTGCCAGCAGTTCACTTACAGAGCAGAAATGTTGGCTCCCACATGGCTCAGGCACACAGAGTGTGATTTTGTGGGTCCGCACATGGTAGAAATTGTTTCCAAACTGCCTGCCACTGGTTCAACTTTCTGCTTAGTCATCAAGCTTCTTAGTGGAATGCAGTCCAGTGGAAACAATCGGACTACTTCTTATCCAGAGTTTACATTAGACTTGACAGACAAAGGTACAGACATATTATCTGTCATTTAATTTATATTTTACAATGATAATGATACCTAGCATATTAACATTTAATCAACTGAACAAACTAGAAGGCCGCTTGGAGAGTGTATACCAAGTGCCCTCTCGAAATAAATAAATACAAATTTTGGATCCACCCATTTTTCTGCATCAGCTGCAAAGTGAGTGGCTTTTTCCTTGGTTGATGTCCAACCACTGTAGCTTCTGCGAAATCATGCCTCCGATGAGGCCGTGTGTCACATACATAAGGGAGAGGCTTTCCCCATTGTTTCTCCTTAGCATACCTCTGATATCCCTCTTTTAGCCATAGCATCACAAGAGGTATCATAGGACACTTACACCTGCACCTAACTCTAAGTTGTTTGCTTCACAGTTGTAGCTGATTATTGTTTATTTAAAAAGTTAATTAGCAAAGTTATAGCTGCATTCAGAATCAAACTGTATTTAACATTAGCAACACATTGTTCGGTGTTTGATAATGTAGTCCAGACGAAGGCCCTTGATATAAATTGTCATTATGTTTACAACGTTGAAGGGTTCTACACATAAAATATCTTGTATTTTTATTAATACTTTTACATGTCTGTAATTAGGAAAATCCAGCAATAGCGATGTCACACAAACTCGGAGCAGCTTACATTACAGGCTTGAGTCAGGTTGAGACACAATAAACAAAAAAAAAGACAAAGTTATTATCTGGTTTAAGAAGTATGAAACAATGTCCATGAAGGTTCCATCTCAAAAGATTAGTATTGATACCTCTGTACTTTCTATTTCCAATCAACATTGTACCATTATACCATAGTATTACATTTCAGATTTGGTAGACTTATAAGAGTCAAACAAATATTTGGTCTAAGGCACCCATTAAATCCAACACTGTAGAGCCATTGACAGATGTTAAAACTGTCCAATGAAGGCCACTCTAAGAACAGCTCATCTGTAAGTTGACAGTCCAAATGTAATAAGGAGCAGGAGGATCTGTGATACTCACTCGAGGGCTAATGTCTAGTGATAACTTATTAATGTTTACTTTATTACTAGTTAAATGAGACCAAGCTAAATGAATGGAGGCAGACAGTAATAACAAGTATATGAGACGTAGAACTCTACAACTTAAAAAAATCATGTGCATTATCCATTAATCTTACAATGATTTTCTTAATTAAATGAATAATCATTCTGTCTCTTAAGTATAAAAAAAGTTAATATAGTCATATAATTTCTCTTTTCCCCAGATGATGTTTCAGCAGCCTACAATTTAAATTTGTCCATTTTACTACTATATAAGACAAAGAAACGCAGAATATACTCTTACTCATCAGGGTTGAACCAAACAATGTATGAGCTTTTAGCTTTATATATTAATTAAAAACAAAACAATTGTTTGACTTTATATTTCAACTGTAAAATAGATCATTTTTCACACACATGATCACTGGCAATGAAGATAGCACCTTGTAATATTTGTACTACCACTAATCAGTATTACTTACATTCTGATTAATTCATTCTACTCAGTAATATATATATATTTTAGTGATAGCTGTGCTTTTTCGTTAGCTGTCGCCCTGTTAAAAGGATTTTGCACAAACAGTTAATATTACATAATCAGAGAGTGAAACCTGTTTCTGTTTGCCAACATCGATACTCTCAGCTCCAGTGTCAGGTATTTGCAAGGTATGCCTACAACTGGGCATGTACACAGATAAAGCTGCGCTGAAACCACTGATGTGTCTCAGTTTGTAGTGAAAGAGGTCGTTCATGAATAGATGTCAAAGAAAAACTGAATCATGGTGTGATTATGTAGACAGCTGACAACAGCAACCACAAGAATGCACAATGAAATGAGGTGTGCGATTGCCAGATAAACACTGCAAAATGTACATCATTTAGAAAGAAGCATGAGTTCTCAGAGAAACGTGAAGGACAGGACACAGTCTTTCAAAGTGAGGATGTAGGAATCTCGGGAGGTTCTGGGTTTGAGTCAAAATGTACATGATGAGAAACATGATGTGCTCTAGACAGGGTCCAAACCCTGTTTCCAACCTCAGCCTCCGTACTCACTCTCTGACAGCGGTGTCAGACAGGAGGATACTGTCGAAGTTACATGCCATTCTGGACAATGTCTCCCGCCCTCTCCATGAGGTGCAGGTCAAACACAGGAGCACGTTCAGTGCAAGACTCATCTGCATTAGGAAGTGTCCTGGGGAAAGATACTGAACCCCTAAATGGCCCCTCTTAGATGTTGAATGCACTAACTATAAGTCGCTTTGGATAAAAGCGCCTGCCAAATGATATGTAATGTAATGTAAAAGACTGAGATCATCAAAATGCACCACAGAGTGCCAGAGGAAGTCATTCCTGTCTGTGGCCATCCAACTACACAACTCCTTCATTACAAGTCATTACAATGGCAGCTATATCTTCTTTTTTTTTAAACCGAAATCGGTTATTTTCTATTCTTGCATAAAGCTATTGTTACAAACACATTTCCCCCTGGGATCAATAAAGTATTTCTGATTCTGAAATCAGATCTGTTTATCTGTGATCCTAATTCTGTGCATTGAAGCAGTGAATAACAGGAGCAGGGAAACTTACCCAGGATGTTTCCTGCAGGCACCTCCTCCAGCTCTTCTAGCTCTCGGCCCATCAGTAGATAGATGCTTTCCATAGTACAACAGGACAAATGAGGCACCTCGCACACAGCGTCTGAAGCACTGCAACCCTCTGGAAGCTGGCAGAAATGACACAGAACATCAAGTCAAAATCGTTAACAGTCTGAGTGAGATTAACAAGCCACATTCGTTACTCTCGTGTCCCGTATATATAAAGTTTGAAAAAAATCTTCAATGCTAATGGTATATTATCTTCAGTGTGGGGCAGAGGTTTCTATGGACAGGACAAACATTACATTGAAATTGAAAACGGATGTGAGACCGCCAACTGTATTTATCAACAGATCGATCCGTCCTGTCTGTCCTGCAGTTGTCAGAGGTGTCACTTTTAGAATGTTGGTTTAAAATGGTTGTTAGTTGATATTATTTGTCACTGTTAGAATGTTGGTTGGCTGCTGATGAAGGAGTGGTGTCCAGATTCCTAGGGGAACATTTTCTAGCCCTCCCCCTGGTGGATGTGTTTGGAGGGGGTCACTCCCAGTGAAGAGCACTCCATATAGGGTAGGGTAAAAAGGGAGAGGAATTGGGACACGGAGTAAATATATTTGCAGAAATATATCAAAATTTTTCTCACTTTGTTAATTTGGGTTTTTGAGTCTAGATTCACAGGGAAAATGTAATTTCTATACATTAGTCTACAACACAGAGCTTGAGAAAAGGAAGGGTCTGAATACGTCCTGTGGTAACTGTTAAGTAAAAGGTTTATCTTGTGAGTGGACTCTTTCCTTGTATTAAAATTATCATATTTCCCTTTTGTTTCCATGTAGTTCTGTCTGTTACTATGTGACAACACATTCACAGTTTTTGGTTTGCTTGTAACTGTGAACACAAAACAGATGAAACCTAAAACACAGCATTATTTTCCTTTGTCCCAACCAAGTACACAACTACTATCAAAAATGTATTTACATTAAACACTGACATATCCAACCTAATATTTCAATGGTTAAAAGTTGCAACTTGATTCCAGATCTGTGCATTACACAAAAACAGAAGTGGAGCACAGGTGTTGTGTAGGTGTTGGTTTACCATGCGCAGGCCTTGGGCGGGGTCATACTTTGGTCCTAGCACAAATACTCTCTGCCCTTTCTTGACCACCCCGCTGTAGACCCGGGCAAAGGCGACAAAGGTCTCCTTCTGCTCCTCTTCCTCCTCTTGCTTTGAGTCTTTCAATGTCAGACTCTCCATTTTAGCTGAAAGAGAGAAACAACACAGACAGTTTTCACATGATAGTCTATGTAGCTGGTGTGTCCATCCATTCATGTTAGTGCATGTGGGTCCCTCCCTATGAAACTCTTCCTCCCTCCAGATGTTTATATGCAGATGTCTCCACCTCCAATCAGCTGGGATATTAACACGACAGTTGGGTGGATAACACTGATTTCCATGTCTGTGCTGACATCTTTCAGCGACACAAGCTATGTACAGTGCCTTGCATAAGTATTCACCCCCTTTGGACTTTTCTACATTTTGTCATGGTATAACCACAGATTAAAATTTATTTCATCGTGAGTTTATGTAATGGACCAACACAAAATAGTGCATCATTTGGAAGTGGGGGGAAATATTACATGGATTTCACAATTATTTACAAATAAAAATCTGAAAAGTGTTGAGTGCATATGTATTCACCCCCTTTACTGTGAAACCCCTAACAAAGATCTGGTGCGACCAATTGCATTCACAAGTCACATTTGCAAGTCACATAATTAGTAAATAGGGTCCACCTGTCTGCAATTTAATCTCAGTATAAATACACCTGTTCTGTGACGGACTCAGAGTTTGTTGGAGATCATTACTGAACAAACAGCATCATGAAGACCAAGGAGCTCACCAAACAGGTCAGGGATAAAGTTGTGGAGAAATATGAAGCAGGGTTAGGTTATAAAAAAATATCCAGAGCTTTGAACATCTCTCTGAGCACCATAAAATCCATCATAAGAAAATGGAAAGAATATGGCACAACCGCAAACCTACCAAGAGGAGGCCGTCCACCCAAACTGAAGAGTCGGACAAGGAGAAAATTAATCAGAGAAGCAACCAGGAGGCCCATGGTTACTCTGGAGGAGTTGCAGAGATCCACAGCTGAGGTGGGAGAATCTGTCCACAGGACAACTATTAGTCGTCTACTCCACCAATCTGGCCTTTATGGAAGAGTGGCAAGAAGAAAGCCATTGTTGAAAGGGATCCATAAAAAATCCCGTTTGGAGTTTGCCAGAAGCCATGTGGGAGACACAGCTAACATGTGGAAGAAGGTGCTCTGGTCAGATGAGACCAAAATTGAACTTTTTGGCCTCAATGCAAAACGCTATGTGTGGTGAAAACCCAACACTGCCCATCACCCTGAGCACACCATCCCAACAGTGAAACATGGTGGTGGTAGCATCATGCTGTGGGGATGCTTCTCTTCAGCAGGTACAGGGAAACTGGTTAGAATAGAGGGAAAGATGGATGGAGCCAAATACAGGGAAATCCTTGAAGAAAATCTGATGCAGTCTGCAAAAGACTTGAGACTGGGGCGGAGGTTCATCTTCCAGCAGGACAATGACCCTAAACATACAGCCAGAGCTACAAAGGAATGGTTTGGATTAAAGAATGTTAATGTCTTAAAATGGCCCAGTCAAAGCCCAGACCTCAATCCAATAGAGAATCTATGGCAAGACTTGAAGATTGCGGTTCACAGACGGTCTCCATCCAATCTGACTGAGCTTCATCTTTCTTGCCAAGAAGAATGGACAAACCTTTCCATCTCTAGATGTGCAAAGCTGGTAGAGACATACCCCAAAAGACTTGCAGCTGTAATTGCAGCGAAAGGGGGTTCTACCAAGTATTGACACAGGGGGGTGAATACTTATGCACCCAACAGATGTCAACTTTTTTGTTCTCATTATTGTTTGTGTCACAATAAAATTTATTTTGCACCTCCAAAGTACTATGCATGTTTTGTTGATCAAACGGGAAAAAGTTTATTTAAGTCTATTTGAATTCCAGTTAGTAACAGTACATAATGGGAAAAAATCCAAGGGGGGTGAATACATATGCAAGGCACTGTAAATGCATCTCTCACCTGTCCACCAGCACACTGTTGAACCAGAAACACTACAACTATTCACATTTGTATACAGTCTATGGCACAGGTAAACTAATGAAGCTAATCCTGCTAATTGCATGCAAGCCATCATGCAGGATAGCAACTCTGGGTTGTTTTAAACCTCACTTCATCATTAATATTACCATTTGATGCAGGCGTGGCTCAGGAGGTAGACAGCGTTGTCTACTAACCAGAATATAGGAGGTTCAATACCTACACCAGTCTGCATTCTGAAGTGTCCTAGGGCAAGACACTGATCCCCAAATAGTCCTTAATGGCTGTGCTACCAGTGTATGAATGGTGTGTAATAGAAAAAATACACTAATTTGTATCATAAATCACCTTTCCCTCTGTGTATGTCTCGAATTTGGGTTCACTAGTCCAGTAATTATTAACATGGAGAAGCATTTTAAAAATACAGTTCATTTGATATTGTTACATGCGTTGAGACATCTTGGACATTTGATAAAGCCTGGATGTAAAGAAGTGAGTGAATGTCTCTAAAACCTCAGCCTGTGGCCACAGTTAACTGTCAGGCTTTGTTATTCACC
Source organism: Pleuronectes platessa (assembly GCF_947347685.1). NCBI lineage: Eukaryota > Metazoa > Chordata > Actinopteri > Pleuronectiformes > Pleuronectidae > Pleuronectes > Pleuronectes platessa. Next base: position 2,972,092 of record NC_070626.1, on the reverse strand, counting down.
CATTGACAATATCAATCCAAAATATTTGTATTAATCTTTTGTCAAGCTGCTATGAAAAGGTAGAGATGAAAAGGTGTGATAATGGGAGACAGCAACAGTGAATGCAGAGAAAAGCTTACCTGTGCTGAGCCCTGCCGGTCGGTCTTCCTGTGGCACACGCCCTGTGTGGTTGTGGTTGTTGCTCTCTGCTGCTGCCTGATCAGCTGCCATCCTGTCAGCGTGTCTCTGTCTAGCAAGCTCCCTGCGCTGGGATAATTCTTCCTGGGTTAACGGTCTATGCAAGCACAAACACAAGCATGCATGCGCACCAACACACAAGCACACACACAAGCACACACACAAGCACACACAAAAATGAATTTACAACAAACAGATCTATATACTCAGAGTGGGTAAAAACAATTTAATGCTGCCTTCATTAACAAAAGTTAATTGATGTCATTATATTATCAGAATTTTATCAGACCTCCAAATAACAGCTTGAGATCAGAGATACAGTATGAAGAGCAGAGTGTCTAATAAAATCCTCCAAGTAGTGGTCTGTGGTTGTAATGTTTATCTTGTCTGTGATGTTTCAGGTAGCATTGAGCAGCGGTGTGGACTACAATTTTTTTGTGACTTCAGACTTGACAAATTCTTATTGACTCCAAACTTGACTTGGACTTTAACACTAATGACACTAAAGATCACTTGGGCTACACTTCATTTACTTGTCATATCTTGACATATTTCAGAGGTAAAAATGTATTTATCTCAGGGTTTCCTCTATATTAATTTTGCAGTGCTGGGGCCGTGCTGTATTACCCTGCCCCATGTCGTCCCTCCTCACTCCTCCGCTGAACTGTGCTCACTTTACACGATAAGCATAAACACCAACAGTAATCCGAATTTATTAGGAACTGAACAGTACTGAAGTTTAATTTGTGTTTGATTCGCTCTAGAGTTTATGGGGCAATTATTTAAAAAGATTGAAAAACACGCACTCAGTTCACCTGCTACACAAAGCACGACTTGTGACATGCACAGCCAGGACATCAGGTTTTAAGTGACTGGAACAATCTGGAATAATAATCCGACATCATCTTTAACTAAATAGATCTCTTCGTTTCTGTTTGTGCGAAGAGCGACAGAGATGGGCAGACACACACACTGCACTCCTGCAGACAGATGAGTTCCTCCCACAGATTATGAAGCGACCCCCTGTTGAGCCATGAATGAATTCAGCAGGTCATTATAAATATCAGTTCTACTCAGATAACAATCCAGTGCTCTACTGCTAGAAATCTAGACAAAACTGTGACTTTCCTGTGAAATCGAGAGTTCTCCACTATTAAATGTTTGAACCATATTATCTTCCTTTATGTTTTCAAAATTAAATCCAATAAACAGTGATGTTTCCAAATTCTATATATGTAACTGGAAAACCAGTCATCAATCCTGATCAGAATGGCGAATGTGAGGTTAAGTAAAGCCAGATAATGAAGATATATTTTACATGGCACTTGCTTCATTTTACAGACTTCTGGCTATAGTGTAGTCGAACATACAGGTGCTGAAGCTGAGTTTGTCAAAGGACACTCTCTCCCTGACAGAGAGAGTGTCCTCAAGAAGCACGAGAAGACAGGAGAAGTGAAAAAAAAAATTCTTAACTGTGTTATGATTAACTATGACACACACTTTGACAAACACTAGAGCTGCACGATATTAGGAAAACCACATCGTGATACAATGAACACGCCACCCATCTCCTCCGGCTCCATATATTGACTAAATTTACAAAGTAGTTCTAACCCAGTCTGCGTTAACACACGTCGGTTTACACTGTTCGTGTGTGTGTGTGTGAGAGTTTGGGTGAGAGAGAGAAGGGGGCAAAGAGCGAGCAGGACGGCTGATGAATGCGCTGCTATGAAGAAAGATTTCACTCGTTAAGAAAGGTATCAATCATTGTGTGATGACCAGTGTTGATATCTGGTGTCATTTCAAACATATCAATGTTTAAATGCCCCTCCAATTGACATTTTCTGAAAAAAAAGATTATTATTATATAAAAAAAAAAAAAAAACGCAAAACAGAGTGATCCAAATATAGGGGAATGTCACTTCTGTCTAGGGCTGTGCTAAAAAAAATCGATATGGCGATATATTGTGACGTCGTCATGCCGATGCACGCATCGATGCAGATGCTAATGTATCGATACGGCATCAAATGCTTTGACGGCCGTCTTGAAAACGAAACTTCACCTATGGTGCAGTGCACAATAATGCCAAAGGGGGCAGCATAGGCAAAAACAGCACACGTCTCAACTCAAAACAAGCAAGGAAGAAACACCGGAAAAACTGGCGGAGTTATTGCACGTGAAATGCTGTGCTCGCAGTCTGAATTTGGCAGCTCAACGTGCGCTCGAGACGCCCACTGTTTCTTACTTATTCTCCACTGAGGTGTGGAAGAATGCCAAGGAGCTGTGGACCTTAACTGAAGCGGACCTGGCCTGTGCTGAAGATGAGGCTAAAGCCCTGAAGCTGCTAAAAGCTGCAACACTAGTAATGTCCGAAGAACATTATAGCCACGCTGCATGCCCAGATGTTAGTGATGGGAAGTTTGGATCTTTTTACCGTGTCGGTTCTTTGAATCTCGTTCAGTAAAATGAACGAATCTCTTTTTGAGTCATTCGTTCGTTTCAAAGGGGGGGGGGGGGGGGGGGGGTGCAAACGATCCAAAGACTCGTACCCGGCAGATGAACGAATCGTTCAACTCCCGACCGTGTGTTTGGATCAATGATCGGGTTCATCTGCCCCCAGTCTTCGGCCGACGTGTCGGCCACACAGAGCGAGCTCATTTCGCCGGTGACCGCGGTGCGGGCGGCGCACGGGAAAATCGCCCGGCACCTCCATACCACTGCACGTCCACCCCGGACATGACTGGCCCGCCGCATCCGCGGACACAGAGCTTAAACTGCTGCTGATCCACTGACTATAACAACGCCGCATTCAAATAAAAATGTGGGAAAGAATATTGTACAGTATCTAATATTGTGTTGGTCATATTTAAATCATTCATTATTTTTTTTGGGGGGGGGAAAGACAGGATAAAATAAAATAATCGCATATTAAATCTTAATCGTTCAGCCCTATTCACAAGTCATAATGACTGGTTTTGTTATTTTCACTTTACATTTACACTTACAGTTTAGTGCAGTGTAATTATTTCCTGTGATAATTAAATGCCAGTGTGACAATAAATGACAATTTAAAACCATACAAACTGTCATGTTTTACTGTATTTAATAGAGGAGGTTTTCTTAAAAAATATATGATCTGCCACACAAAAGCTGTCAGTCATGACTGCTTTTTAACAGTGGTCGCGAAAGGGGATGAGGTAACAGTTTCCTCTTCTGAGCCTATGGAGGTCACGTAGAAAATGATCCAAAGACTCGTACCCGGCAGATGAACGAATCGTTCACCTCCCGACCGTGTCTTCAGATCAGTGTTTCGTTCTTCTGCCAACAGAGTCTTCGGATCAGTGATTCGTTCATGTGCCGGATACGAGTCTTTGGATCCTTTTTCACGTGACCTGCATCAGCCTATGCAACAGTCCCGATGAGCGGCCACGAGAAAATTAACGAATCTCTCTTTGAGAGGACTCGTTACTCCCGAGTCCTTGTAAGGATTCGTTCAAAACGAACGAATCGTTCACGACCGACACATCACTACCAGATGTGCAACTGCGCTCATGTTCAAGCAACAGACTCGGCACTTACGAGGGAAATTAAAAACACCGTATCCGGGGATCTTGGGAGGAGATCCGTGAGCGACAGATCCTTTCTGTGCATAGCCTTTTTTTTTTTATTGGGATTAGAATGATAATTATTTTATTTTACTTTTAAGATCTTTTAAAGGCCAGAATTTTAAGTATTTTGAGTGGTGCGATCCCTAAGACTTCGCCTTTGCTGTTATATGGAATAATAAAGAACAACTGTTGTCAATTCTGTGCAGGACATGGTCATTATTCAAAAGCAACGTGTATCATGATAGTATCATATCGTGGCCTCTGTATCGTGATACGTATCGTATCGTGAGGTTGTAGGCAATACCCAGCCTTACTTCTGTCCACAACCGGGAGGATTCTAGTGCATTCGCTTCAAGAGAAACCTAACCTGGGAAGTCCCCTCTCCTCAAGGGCAGACACAGCAGACAGATCACTCCATCCAAAGAACTGTCCTGCGACCCATGCATATTTTTTTATCAGTAGGAGGGAAGAAACTCAGAGAGCATGGAGAGAGCAACAGAAAGAGAAGATCCCCAGCGAGTTAACGAGAGTTCAGAGACAGTTATTGACAGTTTGTTCATATTCTTTCTGAACGCTGAACTTAACGAATCAGTTTACAAAGATGAACTGGAGCTGTGTTCACTCCAGAAGAATGGATGCTTGTGTGCGTTTGTGTGAGAGTTAACACACACACAAGCCCCATGGCTCCTCCCCCACTCAATCAAACAAGGAATTTGTTGAAGAACAGTAGAAAAAACTGAAAACAGAGTTTACTGTATGATCCACAGCTGCTCAATGATCAGAAGGCAAGCCCTGACATTTACATCGAAACAAGGTCATTTACAGCGTGTTTAAGACGAGGTGCATTCAGTGACCGTTGGAAATGCTAATGTCCACTAGCTTAGCCACTTCCTGTATACTTTTATGAATTCAACATTTGTACCATGATTTAGAGGAAATTTCAAAATATCGAGATACATCGCAAATGATGGGTGCCTGTGGGCACAAGTGAGAGATAGAGAAAGAGAGCAGAGGCAGGAGGAAGTTAGTGAATCAATGTAGTGTATGAACATCTGGATTGAATAGGATTTTATCTATTTGAAAGATTTGAAACATTAGCTGTTTTGTGATGTTGTTAAGTGTTGACATTGTGGCCGTGGCTACAAACAAATCAATATATAGGCACTAAGAAGAGTAAATATTTATTTGATTGATGGTGAAACTGTAGCAGGTGAGAGGATTTCAGCTGAGAATGCGGGCCCTCGGCCACATGCATCCAAGAACACCGCTGACTATAGTTGTGTGATAGGATGTCAAGACTCAGTGAGGTCAGATTTGGGTACGTTCACATCTGAATGTAGAACTGTCCACTTGAGATCAAATTACTCAGGATAATTGTTAATACCAGGTATGAACAGGGTCTTAATCTTTAGCTCACTTTAGGCACCCACTAAAAGGACACCCTTCTTTGACTGGGCCCTTCAAAGGTTTCAACCTTTTTTCAGCCTCCAAACTGGGCATATTTTTGCACTTTGGTGACTGTGAAGAGAAAAGCTCCCTCATTATCTGAAAGAAACCTCTACTAGAACAAGACTCTATGTTGCTGACCATCTGACTCGGCCGCTTTTTCACCTGCTTTCACCTAAGGAACAACACCAGTCTCTAAAGTGCACTTAATAACTGATTTCATTTCAAGACTGACAGCAGGCAGTATATCTTAGAAGTATGTTTCGAGTGAATTATAAAATCATGTCCATTAATTCAGTATTATGGTTAGATCCATTCACAATAAAACATTCAATCTTAAAAACTATCTCTGAGTACAATAGCTTGATGTGTATTTTTTTTTTTTACCAGCAGCCTGAAAAGTTAATGTGATTAAATTGAGAATCAGATCTTAGTATGACCTATCAAATGTGTAGCACCTTTGACATGCTTATTCAAGCTAATTGTTTAAATAGTATACAGGAAATAAAATAAATAAAACTCAGACTACAGGGGTCTATATAAAGAAAACCAAGTGGAGGAACTTGAAACTTCAAAAGAACCAATACACATTTTCAGAAAAATTATAGGAGGGCCTAAATTAATGGGACTGTATCATTTGGAGTTAGGGGAGTGTCTGCAGACAAGAATAAGTTCAAGCAATTAGGAGTTTTAAAATCATTACAAATGAAGGACATGTTGGAAAGGGATCGGCAGACCACAATTAGAGCAGGCTACATAACGGAGAATTGAGGAGCAGGCAGATAATTCATAAAGTGCAGTGAGCTCCTATTTTGACCACCCCTGGACTGGTGATAGACTGGACTTGATTTACAGATAACTGGGATTTAAAAACACAGAGGCTGACAGGGGGAGCTATTGTCTGAGACCCTGTGAAAAGCACTAGGTTCCAGCTTGAGTGTGTAATCTGTTCGCTATGGTGGACAGACAGGAGAGCTACAGGACGGCACATCCTGGAACAATCAGTCGAGTTAGAGCAGCAGATCCTTGAGTTTGAAACCTCATAAGATACAGAAAGGCACTGAATTTTTTTTGCCAGACCAAACTTCAAGACCTGTTAAGCCAGCTTTTGTAAGCAATAAACACCTGGTGCTAAATCTTGGCTATCCAGGATTATAAAACTGGATCACTTTAAACTTAGTACTGGCCTTAAATAGTGACATGTTGTCAAATCAACAGAATCTTTATGTAATCTGCTGACTGGCTTAAGACAGAAATATCAAAAACAGACAATGTTTGAATTACGCTGTGATTGAAACTCTAATCATGCATATTCCTCTTTTCCTTTTCTTTTATTACTGTCAGAAATCCGTACATAAAAAGCGATATCCATCATTAAGAAAGTATTTTTAAATGTGTACCGACTACGATGATACTTTTTATTGTATGTATATGATCCCACCTGAAATGTATTGCTACAGTAGCCCTGTATTGGAAGAACTAGAATGTAAAAAGCATGAACTCAGCTCAGTGGCAAACTTTGAAGTCCCAAGATACCTAAAAATAAACAAAACTATCCCTGCTTTTCCTTTGCTACATGACCTGTGCGTTTGTGTGTATGTAGTGTGGCCTGTGTGTGTATGTGCAGTGTGGTCAGAGTGTTTGCGTATGTGCACATACTCTCTTCAAAAAGACCACAGTGACTATAGCAACACAGCTGCTCACAGCAGGCCTGAGTGACAGCATCCAAAGAGTTTAGTTCCATGATCACAAACCACTTAAAACAGCCCATAATTTGCCCTTGAAAACAGCAGCAGCCCTGCAGATGCACTTGAGCTGATGCATGTCTCTTTTGCATAAATTGGTTATAAATGGGACCACAGGCTGAATTCAGGATTCCAACAGAAAACCAGAAAAGAGCAAACCTTGGTAAATTACCTGGCTTTAAGAACAAATAACTAGCAAGTGCCTTCAAGCTTCAAACATATGAGTCAGCTGCAGATTAAAGCTCAATCCTCTCACAATTTTTACTCTAAAACCCAAAAGAAAAAATAAGAAGCAGACAAATATTGAAGTGGGTAATCAATATGATGTGCTGCACTAGAACATCTAAATAAACACTATGTTATGTAATACTTACTAGTCTTCATACTTCCCATTAGACCACAGCAAAGTCAAAAAGTGTTTTTTGGGTTTGTCAGGAGGTTGAATCAGTTGCTCATTGGTAATAATGTGAATGCCAGGACTTGGTTTTTGGCCTAATATGCTGCGGTTATGAAGTAATGGCTTTCAAACACTGGAACTGGACGATAAAACCACAGAAAGACCTTTTAACATTGTGAAAAGGGAGGAAAAAGTGTGCTGATATTAAAGATGTCTGCAAAACACACTGTTTTTTTTTAAGGAGGTTTTCCATTTTAGCTCTAGCGTCTGAAAATGTAAGTGAGCAGTGACTGAGATAATATTCTTCCTTAAAATTCAAATGAATGTCTAAAGTAGGTTTTATGTTAATTTTATAAAGCCTAAGTCATAATGGAGGAGATTCTTCTCAATGAAGAAGCTTTCATCACTAGAAAGTCCTCCAGGTCTTGAAGAGTATGCTGATTGAACACTTCATACTGCAATGCTCTGAGGAAGTAATGTTTATATGCGCATAGATGCCAGGAGTCCTCTGTGTTCAAATCCAAAAAGAGTCGTCAGGAGATCTGTGATGACTCTTGAGTGTAACTCCCAGTCTCCATTCCTATTAAATTTGACGCAGCAAATAATTTGCTGCTATATCAGTAACCCGAGGGGAGTTATCCTATCCAGCTGTGGCTTCATTGGACAGATGTGATGTTACTTAGCTTCACAAAAGTGTAACTGTATAATCTGTCTCCAATTTGTAATAAGCACAGTACACAATTTATGCACATAGGAAAGTAGCAGTAACTCTGTTAATTAAAACTCCTGACATGCTAACAGGATTGGTCAGGGGTATTACAGTGATGAATATTCAGAGTTTAAATTGAAACCAGACAGGTAAGATCTAAGTCAAGACAAACCTTCTGTTTAGCCAGTGAAAGCATTTAGGGCATAATCTGTCCTTAAGATGAGTTCTGAGCCCCATCAGAGCTAAAGTTTTTTTTTTACAACCTCAAAGAAAAGATTATTTTCAAGATATCTTTTTTCCATCTACATTTCCACTCAGGTTTTTTCAATGAAAATGTGAAAAAGTATATGAAAATGTAGATAGACAGAAATGAACCAAATAATTGCTGGTAAAATTCAACTGGTTCATGTTTACATATGACAGTAAAGCGTTATAAGGCATTTTAGTAAATGATCACTATGTAATTTGAGTTTGAGTTAGACATGTGAATGTGTTCTAAGGTTATAAGATAAGATAATGATCCTCTCCATTTCTTAAACCTTGCTGATGGTATCACAACGTTAACCCAACTGTTGACTGCAGACTCCTCTGTAGGTAGTTGTGGCCATGGGCTGTCACACAGATGTTAGCAGTGTTGCTGGGCAAAATAAAATAGAAGCACTTGGAAGCTCATTAGCCTGATTTTGGACAGGCTTTTTCCTTTCTGGCTCATAGTCTGAGATGACCTTTCTTTCCCTCTCTCTTTCACATATCTGTATCTCCACCTCCCCATCCTCTAACCCAGCTCTGACAGCCTGTCTAGATCTCCTCTCTCCTGCTTGACACTCTGTTTCCCTCTGAGTGCTTCAGCAGAGTCTGCAATTAGGATCAAGTTCTGTCACAAGAGGGGGAAGGAGAGCAGAGAGCCATTGGGCTGAAGTGAGATCTTTCCACTCTGCATTAGATGTTCTGGAGATCAAGAAGCTAATGCCTTGAGGGAGAGTACAGGTTTAGCATGAATGCTAAGCTCTGTATTTACTCTGAATTTCAAAGTTCTGTATGACTTCAGATGTTTGTTTGTTTTGCTTCATTAAAATTGTATCCTATATATAAAACAACACTATAGTGTCTAAACTCATAGATTAGCATTTTAAGGTTACATAAGGCCTCCCAGTCCTAAAAAGATACGTATGCTCATATTCAAGGAATTATATATTACCATGAAATCCTAAAAATGCAGTATTTGTTTTTACGAACTCAGTATTTCAGCTTTTTATTCCTGGTATTTACAAATTAGGACAAAACATGTTTTGTTGGATTGACAAATGAGAAGAAACTCTGGTGTTTCTTGTTGTTCATGCATTTCTTTTTAACATTAATAGTTTAATCAATGAATGTCTCTGGGTGACTGCTGTGAGTTTTTGTTCTTTAAAAGGATAAACCATCATGAAGCGCAGAGAGCTGTCTTTTTAAAACAATCAAGCAATTTTCAAGCAGAGAAAAGAGGGAAAATCCATCAGAGCTGTTGCCAAGGAAATATTGGCAGATCCACTATAACAATTTGGAATGTCCTGAAAAAGAAAGAAACTGCTGCTAAACTGAGAAACAGACAGTGAGTAAGTCTGCCAACGACAACATCAGTAGTTGTTGACTGGAACATTGTGAGAGCAGTGAAGACAAACCCCAAAGTAGCATCAGCAAGAAATTCCGCAGGACAGGCTGAACGTATCACCATCAACTTTCAAAGGAGACTCTGAGAGCAGAAACATAGGCCAGACCACAAGTTCCAAACCACTCATCAGCAGGAAGAATCAGAGGAAAATGAAACTGCTCAACTAAAATTTTGTTACGGCTGAAATGGTCAGAAACAAAGAATCCGCTCATGATCCAGAACATACTAGCTCGGTGGAGGTGGTGTCACGACTGCTACCATTTCCAGTATTCATTATCAACATATAGCTAACTTTTGTCTTGTACTACCAAAGGTTTATATTAAGCATACATTGACAGTTTCCTGCTGAAGAGAGTTTTATATCTTAAATGCAGCTGAGGCATTTTAGTTGCCGTTTCTCATTAGAGGTAGAAGGAAGACAAGCTTTGTCTGACCCAATCCTAACTCACACACGTGCTTCACAGGCCAGGCCATTAAACCAAAAACTGGGACCTACTCTGTGATGACTCCCACACATCAATCCTAGTCTCCTGTAAGCATATGTTTCCAGTGAGAAATGGCAGCAGTCCACTCTTTGCTGTAACATGTCATCCCTGCCTTTTTAATGTGAGGACGCTTTGCAATTCATCCTGCCGGAAGAAGTCACAGATCTCATCTCACAGCTTCCTAAAGGGCTTGAAGACAGAATCTGTGACATCCGACTTAGATTAGTGAGGCACCCCATGAGGCAGGGAGCTGTGTGATGTTTGAGTGCAATCAGATCCTAAAGCCAGACAGGCAGGCCCGGGCAGACGAGGCCATCTCCATCTATCACTGACAGTGGAAGAGTTGGGGGGGTTGGGTTTTATCCTCTGCTCACCTCTGAGAAGGACACAAAGATCGGGGAGGGCTAAGAACTATGTACTACTCTGGGAGATAAAACCACAAACCATTCCTAAAAGGTAAAGAGATGCAAAAACTAAGAACAGGTCCAGACTAACACTTCAACATCCAACAGTGACGATGACAATTTAACAATAACCACGGTTTCATAACCGTAAGAATTGTAAAAACTACGATATTTATGGTGTCCTGCCTCTCTTGAGTCACGTACTTTGTGTGTGCGCTGTGCGGTGTAATCTTTTGTTTGTGTGCGCGAAGAGGGAACTGATGTAACAGCCTTATTTCCTCCAAGGCTGGACAAAAAACTCCACCGGAGGAGTTCACAGCGATAGGAGAATCCTGATTTACTTTCGGTTTCTGACCAGCTCTGAAGCAGCGGCTGACACACCCCCTCTATCTGTTGCTCTCCCTCCCTTAACAGCAACCATTGTAAATGTACATGACAGTTTACTTCACCTATACTAAGAAGTAATAGTATAATATAATATTTTTCACAAATAGTCACATATCACTCCTAAAACAGATTAACTTCCATCCGTGACCCTTCCCAATAAAAGTCCCAAACAGATATACTGCTTATGATGACAGGAAACACAAATTCCCTGACCAACCTTCCACAATTAGGCAACTAAATAAAAAGCTTACATAAATTACTTTTAAATAGCCAAAAATTAAAATATAAAAACGAACTGCTTTTAAAACTAATTGATGATAATAATACATATTTTAGTTCAATAGCTATATTATTAGCTATATTTTTGCTATATATTGCTTGTTGTGTCTTTTTCCTTCTATAGTATCGATATTGTGGAAACCGTGATATTTCCTCTGAGCCCGACAACAGTGTTGATATCTAAATGATTTTTTTTTTAAAGAAGTTAGAAAACATGTATGTTGCCAATATTCAATACTTCACAGAAACACATTAAAAATGTCACATTTTTTTAGTTGATAGAACCTCACCTGTGTATTTAAACATAGCGTTTCTTGGTGATATCAAGCAGTTTGTTTGTTTGTTTTGCTTTACTTTATTCATCTGCAGTTTCAATCTTTAGGACTGAAGATTCATTCTTAACCACAAATCTTTGCAGGTTCCATTTGCTGAAGAAGGCCGTCAGATACAGGACAGCTCTGTGACTGGTAGGTGGACTCTACATTCCCTTTAGTTGTGTGGTAAATAGTCTGTTTGATCATCATGCAGGTGAGTGTTTTAGGGTGCGTAAACCAGAACAAAATACACTGTCCGCATTGTGTATACATCACATTATTCAACAACCACAGCTCACACCAAATGCACCACACAGACAGAAAAAAGTTAGAGTTCAGTATTTGGGTGAGTGACCAGAATAAAATTGCTACTTTACACAGTAAATCAAGTCCTGGGAAAAGTTGTCCTAGTCCCAACAAGTTGGCCTACATCAAAATCATTCCTATCTATGACACCAGTGGGTGTCAGCTGTGTCTGATGTGTAACACATAATGCACTGTCAGCAGATTTCGTTGTAACAACTTTCAAACACAGAAGCCTTGGAGACACTTGGTCTTGTGTGGATTGTTTGTAGTGATAAGGACACTCTTTCTGGGGATGCATGTTGCCCGACTCTACTGGGGTGGAGGCAGAATTGTCTGAGATCTGAGACCATAAGCCTGGAGAGGTAGCACGAGAAGAAGGTGACAGATTGTTTGTTTGTCTGGTATTTGAATAAACTAACCATTCAAATAGAATAATGAGTGGGTACTGCAGTTAAAGCAGTGCTTGACACCGAAAGTATTATGGCACATAGAATGGTATTGCTTATACGTCACAGGTTGTGAGTAACTTCAAGCAATCTCTCCGTCTTTAGGTCCAGGACAGAACTGACATACTGAGCATGCCCACAGCCTGCGACAAGAGGGAAGAACAGGAAAGCAGCACCATCTACTGACAACACTGTCTGGGGACACCCATTCACAAATACCTCTGTCTGTTCTGAGGCAAGGCCTTGGTGTCCACAGGAAACATCTTGGACACAAAGACGATAACTGGAGAATTTTCTCCGCTGGAACACTCTAGGAATGCTGGAACACAACCAAGAGGGGGAGAACGAGTCAAACACACATCTGAAATCACAACACAAAAGGCAGATCAAAGCCAAACTCATGTTCCAATGTTTCAGCTGCTTCCAGTACACAGAAAGCAATGAAATACCTAACCCAAACATGGTATTCATTTGAGATGACGCACACATCACAAATACATTCAGACAGTAGGCCATAATCTAGATTATTTTTTCCTTTTTCACACTGATGATTAAGGATTTACTGCAAAATATCTTTTGACATAGCAGCTAATTCCAAAATACCTTATATACTATTATCATCCAATCAATCCAAAAAAAGCCAGGCAATAAATATAGTACAAACAGAGCATTAAACATTGCTGTAAATGGATTAAACAATGTAAAAATGTGGTGTTTACAAATGTGTACCTCGGAATTTTGTGACAGGTCCGAGTTCACAAATTGATGTTTTTACTGATGTATTCAGACATGTCAAAGGACATGAAAGTAAAATTTTCATTGGATGACAATATATTGTTATTTTAAACAGAGATTCTCTTCACAAGTTGACAAGCCTTTGCATTTCCTACATTATGTTATCTAACTAGCCTCTGTGACTTCTAAAAAACATGTTGCTGTTGCCTTGCAGCAGTGTTCTCACAACTTAACCACTTGAGTGCCAAGAACCCCGTGCAGCCAGATCGTTACCCACCAATTTGTAGGCAGCAAAAATGCAATGCCGAAGATGCATCTAACGCAAACACTTTTTTTTTTATATTGCTGAAGATATGCAATGTTTAAATTTGTAAATATATCTCATACAGTTAACAGGTAAATCGGACACTATTCTATACTGTATAAAATATCCTTAAGATGGAAATAATTTATTTAAAGTATTTTTTAAACGTAAGAGGGAGATTGTTAATCGGTAGCGGCCAATATTCGCCTTGTTTACTTATATCGGCTTATCGGTAATAAACTTGACTTTCACCGATATCATAAGCCGATGTTCATATTTGTGGTAAAACCGCTGGACACGTGCCGCGGCTGGGGGAGCAGTCGCGCGGTCGCCCTCTTCTCCGCGCCGCCGGAGGCTCAGTGTGCAGCACAACTCAAGGTCTTTGGCGGGGAGGTCCTCGTCCGGTGGCGCCTCACGGCGTCGCTGGTGCGGGGGCTTTCTTTCTCTTGGACCGCGGGGCGGTGTCCGTCGCCAGCGTGGAAGTAGGCTGATGGAGGGTACCGGGTACGGCGGTCGGCAACTCTGGACGCGTGTCGGGCCCTTCTCGCGGATCACCTCAGCTACGGCGCCCACTGGGGGAACCCTCCGTTCGCGCGCGGGGGGGGGGGGCACCCTCTGGCGGTGCGCCTAGGCTGGCGCATAGCAGCTGAATGAGAACTGGTGTGGACCAGGGGAATCCGACTGTTTAATTAGAATTAAGCATCGCGAAGGGCCACGGTGGGTGTTGACGCGATGTGATTTCTGCCCGATACTCAAAACAGGTAAAACTGAGGAGGGCTGGTTTAGACAGGGTAAAAAGGGTGCTGTTTTAAATGATCCTTGTGGTATTTTGACCAAAATATGTTACAGACATTTCATTAAGACCCCAAGGAACCATATCAACTGTGGTAAAATGGGCATAATTTTACCACAGTATTTAACAGGCTTCTCTGTTAAATAAAGTTTAGTTAAATCAAAGATTGTTTCATAAATCTGATTCAATTTGTGCTCATTAAAGGAGAGGTGATAAAGGACTGAACATTTGAGTCAGACCGATCAGAGCAGTTGGTTGGTCAGATTTGATCATCCTCTAATCAGACGATTAGGGACTACATCAGGGATGGGAGGCCTGAGCCATGCAAATAGTTCTAAGAACAAACTACCCTTCTAGAATGTGGATTTTTATTATTATGCTGTCTGTACCTGTAAAAATCTGACCATTCTCTTAAGGCTGTCAGAGAAAAATACATGTTTTGCAGTTAAGTTCTTCACACCTGCTTTTAATAGATATTGTCAGTTTTGACACTGCTAAAATATTCTCATCAAGTGTCAAATATTTCCCTTAAACAGGCTTCGGGAAAATCAGCTGAGCGCTTATTGGATCTGTAATAAATGTGATCTGACCAGCATTAGCTCGCAACAGCTCTTCATAAATCCAACACTGTGCAGTGCCGTTATTTTCCATTCAATTGTGTGTTGGTGATAATATTGAAAGAACTGTGTGATATATAGCCCCTTCAATGCATAGTGCCAAAGTTGCATGGGTTTAACAACCAAGACAATCACAAAAGAGTTTAAACATGGCTCAGAGCTGATTAATAGTTGACAGTAGCCATTACTTATGTTATGGGAGAACAAATTACCATGAAGTAACTAAAGCAACTTTGAGATTGTTGTTTACTGCAAGATACCCCACCCTTGTGTGTGTGTATACATATACCTCTTTTTAATTCCTGAGTTTGTTTGGGCAATGAGTCAAACCGTCGTGCTCCAACACTCATCAGTTTCTCCACGCGCTCTGCTGCGATGTCTAAGGGACTGGGAAGCTTCTCACACACCATTGCTACAGTTCGTGTTAAAGAAAACTACAAGTTAAATGCACAAATATCTCCAGAATACTCAACTGAGGCAGCACAACAAACATAAGAAGGGAGAGAAGATCATTCATTTTCTGTTTCAGGATACAAAGGACAGCTTGGGATACCGGTAACCACTGGCTGCAGATGGCAGCCAAGAGGACTTTGGGGTCAGAGTGACGAGAATCCCTGGCCATCACCTTTATCCCAAGTGATGTCACAACCTTCTCCACCTTCTCTGTGTCCCTGGTTACAGAAACATGACAGACAACTTTACAGTGAGACCACAGGGCATAGTGTTTTCTGACCAGTTCTTGCTCCACTACATTATTATCCTGGAGATACATTGTGCCAGAAGCATGACAAACAGGTGGTGGCGTGAGCTTGGTGATATAGTACTTACCTACCGGGTTAGTCGGGGAAATAATGTAGTATAACAATGAGTATAACACTCAACACACAAGCAGCTAGGTATTTGCTAGTGTTTGTCGCAAAAGCTCATAACTGAAATGGCTAGCCAACTGTCTGCACACTAACTAAATCCCACAGAAATTCAGCATATAGCAAGGCTATATGAAACTAGAAGATATATTTGTATATTTGTATTGTTATATTATAACTAGAAGGAGGATATCAGCGGACATTAAGGCTGGGAAAAAAAGGCGCAAATGAGCTAATTTCGAGTCATATGCGAATTAGAGTAGTATGGAGGAGTGGTCGCCATTAACTACTATTGTATTGGATTTGGTTGCAACCCTGTTAAGCACCGAGACTCCAGGAGTGTTTTGTGGACTCAAACACTTCACCCACCCTTCCATTGGTAGACAACCTCCTCTTTTAGTGATAGTTTTCCCAATTCTGCTTTCAAACCATTAGTTTTCTCTGGCCTAAATGTGCCCTTTTCCTTTACATGTACAGTGCCTTGCATAAGTATTCACCCCCCTTGGACTTTTTCCCATTATGTACTGTTACTAACTGGAATTCAAATAGACTTAAATAAACTTTTTCCCGTTTGATCAACAAAACATGCATAGTACTTTGGAGGTGCAAAATAAATTTTATTGTGACACAAACAATAATGAGAACAAAAAAGTTGACATCTGTTGGGTGCATAAGTATTCACCCCCCTGTGTCAATACTTGGTAGAACCCCGTTTCGCTGCAATTACAGCTGCAAGTCTTTTGGGGTATGTCTCTACCAGCTTTGCACATCTAGAGATGGAAAGGTTTGTCCATTCTTCTTGGCAAAAAAGATGAAGCTCAGTCAGATTGGATGGAGACCGTCTGTGAACCGCAATCTTCAAGTCTTGCCATAGATTCTCTATTGGATTGAGGTCTGGGCTTTGACTGGGCCATTTTAAGACATTAACATTCTTTAATCCAAACCATTCCTTTGTAGCTCTGGCTGTATATTTAGGGTCATTGTCCTGCTGGAAGATGAACCTCCGCCCCAGTCTCAAGTCTTTTGCAGACTGCATCAGATTTTCTTCAAGGATTTCCCTGTATTTGGCTCCATCCATCTTTCCCTCTATTCTGACCAGTTTCCCTGTACCTGCTGAAGAGAAGCATCCCCACAGCATGATGCTACCACCACCATGTTTCACTGTTGGGATGGTGTGCTCAGGGTGATGGGCAGTGTTGGGTTTTCGCCACACATAGCGTTTTGCATTGAGGCCAAAAAGTTCAATTTTGGTCTCATCTGACCAGAGCACCTTCTTCCACATGTTTGCTGTGTCTCCCACATGGCTTCTGGCAAACTCCAAACGGGATTTTTTATGGATCCCTTTCAACAATGGCTTTCTTCTTGCCACTCTTCCATAAAGGCCAGATTTGTGGAGTAGACGACTAATAGTTGTCCTGTGGACAGATTCTCCCACCTCAGCTGTGGATCTCTGCAACTCCTCCAGAGTAACCATGGGCCTGGTTGCTTCTCTGATTAATTTTCTCCTTGTCCGACTCTTCAGTTTGGGTGGACGGCCTCCTCTTGGTAGGTTTGCGGTTGTGCCATATTCTTTCCATTTTCTTATGATGGATTTTATGGTGCTCAGAGAGATGTTCAAAGCTCTGGATATTTTTTTATAACCTAACCCTGCTTCATATTTCTCCACAACTTTATCCCTGACCTGTTTGGTGAACTCCTTGGTCTTCATGATGCTGTTTGTTCAGTAATGATCTCCAACAAACTCTGAGTCCGTCACAGAACAGGTGTATTTATACTGAGATTAAATTGCAGACAGGTGGACCCTATTTACTAATTATGTGACTTGCAAATGTGACTTGTGAAGGCAATTGGTCGCACCAGATCTTTGTTAGGGGTTTCACAGTAAAGGGGGTGAATACATATGCACTCAACACTTTTCAGATTTTTATTTGTAAATAATTGTGAAATCCATGTAATATTTCCCCCCACTTCCAAATGATGCACTATTTTGTGTTGGTCCATTACATAAACTCACGATGAAATAAATTTTAATCTGTGGTTATACCATGACAAAATGTAGAAAAGTCCAAAGGGGGTGAATACTTATGCAAGGCACTGTAAGTGTACTGCTGAGTCTTGGCTGTCCAGTGCTGTGCCAGTATTTCCCATTATATGGCTAGGCCATGACAGCCTGCTAACACTAGATTCTGGTTGTGCCATGCAGTTAAAGTAAAGGCTTAGTTCCCCACATCACATTTAATTGCATTCACATGCTTATGCCTTGGTGTTTTGTACTTAAGGTGCACACGTTTCTCAGCACAGGAGAGACAATTCCTAAGGTCAGAAAGAAGCCATCTACATCCTAAGACATAGACCATCACTATGCTGGAGTCGTGGTCTTTGATTCACTATAAGCTACTTTCAATGCAGTCTTTCAAACAATCCCCAGGCAGCGTAACACCCATAACGGCTAAAGGCCGGCGCATGCTTCTGCGTTTTCACGGGCCCGCAAGCGCAAGAGCCCTTCCGGGCCCCTTACGTGCTTATGTATCTCTTCTTACGTGCTTACATGCGTCGCCCAATTTTTCTAACTATACGACAAAGCGACGCGAGCCTCACGCAGACCGCAAGGCTTGTGATTGGTCTGCCTACTACATCCCGTCCGGAGTCTAGTTTCCGGTTTCATGTCTCATAATACCGGCAGAAATCACAGAAGATTTAGGAGAAAGAATATGGACCAAATAGAAGAGCACTTGGTAGAAGAGATCCAGTAGTCTGATCGCTTGTATAACCCGTCACTGACTGGAGGATTTGTCCGCCAGAAAAAGGCTACGAGGAGCCACAGTGGCTATGTAAATAAACAATCGACAAAGAAGAAAGAAGGCGTCTCTAAGGTCGTCTTCGACAAAAAACATTACTCCGCCTAGTGTTCTGGCGGGGAATTGCGGTATAAGACGTGCAGCGCTTGGGGAAGGTTGGGGAAGCATGAATGACAAAGAGTCCTGCGACACAGCTGCGTGAAACGCCGCCGACGCAGTTGGAGAAGCATGCGCCGGCCTTTAGTGTACACACTCATAAACTTTGGTTAAAAATACAATACTTTTGATAAGTTTACATCTACTTTCTATTTCAAGTCAACACAACTGAGAAGTTTGGAAACGTTTCTGTTCCCATTTTAGTTTCATTAGTCTGGGACTGAATTTTAGTTTTGATGTCATAAAGGTAGACTTTTGGAAACTATGACATCCATGTTGGCTACTTCATTGGGATTATCAGTTGCAACTCGACTACATAAAATTGAAATAAGACTGGTTTAGACCTTACACACCCTCTCAATTTACAAATTAGAATTCATTCAATTTCAATTAAGAAAACATTTATAAGTGTTAGTAGATCTATCTATGAGAGTGTGTTTCAGGCTAGTATCTTTCACCCACCTCCGAGTGACAACTGCATCATATAAACTCCAAATGTTATCCAGCACAAGCTGCACAAACAGTGGCTTCTTTCCTTTGGCCTGCAGCAAAGTAGGAGACAAAGAATATACATCAGAATGAATGTGAGATATAAGGAAACACATGACTGAGCATTTATTTTCAGTAGAGTTTATTGTTTGCCTCGTTTGACCAGAGATTATTTTCCCTAATGCTCTTTTTTTTTGTCCAATTCAGGAGTTTAATGTATATGTCTGTTACTCAGCCTCTCCATCATACAGGACTGATTGATGAGTGCTGCTAAGGCGCTGGTCCTTCCTGCAGGGTGTCTCTGCCGAGAACTTCTGAAGCTCTGTTAGAATGACCAATGAGATCGGTCCAAAGTTCCTCATTTTCACAAATGCACCTTCTGGGAAAACTCAATTTTAGAAATGGATTTATATCTTGGTCAAGATTTGGGTCTCACAACAATCATGTCTGCCAGGCACTCAATTAGGAGTCTGTTAGGCATATCAGAATAGGAAAAAACAACAAGCAAAGTGACGAATGCTTATAATTGATTACTGCGTGCATTGATTAGCTGATGATGAATGCCAACCAATATCAAATTTTCATATGAAAAGTTGCTCTCTTAACACATTTAAATTAGCAGAGATTTTAACTCTTTATAACTGTGGTGGGCAGAGAAGCATCTCAGAATTACTAACACATTCAAACTTGAGGTGGATTCTCTACAACAGTAGAGGCCACATCAGGTTCCTCTCCTGTCAGCCAACAAAACAAATGGGTTGTAGTGACACAGACTCACCAACACTGGACATTTGAAGACTAAAAAACAGTGGCTGCTCTGGATTTCTGCTGAGACTGCAGATGGCCGAGTCTCAATTTATACTCTACAGCATGAATCCATGAAAACAACGTGCCTTGTAACAACAGTGCAGGCTGCTGTTGGTGTGATGTGGGAGTCAGTGTCTGACACAGTTAAAATTGTTCATCACAGTATCAGAGAGGCCCAATGTTCAAGACTCCTCTAACTAAGTGGTTGTTGTAACACTTGCTATGATCAAAACTGTCTTTTCCATACATTTCTTCATACATAAATACACCATGGAGACAATCAATAAATAATCATAGTCAAACACACACTGACTGGCATTGAACAGTGCCAGTTAACATGGCTATGATAACGTTTATTTTCATTACAATCTATTTTGTTGTTTCTGTGAGTAACTGATGGTTAAATGTTGTCGATGTATTAAATGAAAACATATTTTCTCAGGATGTGAATTCAAAATTATTATAACTTATAACTGTAAGTGCACATCACAGAGTACTATACATTTTCTGCGTATCTTCTGGTATAAATAAAGTTTGTCGGATTTCCTCTGCACCTTGGTTCTCCTTTCCTTACGGCTTCTCCTTTACATCTTTCCTTGAACTTGTGATGTATACCATCAGGGTCAAGAAATAGTGGTCAGGAAAGAAGATTATTTTTACTTTCCGAATGCAGCCAGTCACATATTCAGGTGATCAATGAGCTTGTTGATTTAACGGGATAGTTCACCCAGAAAGAAAAATGTCACAACCCCCCTAACATTCATATTTGACTTGTAATGAGGTAATTTTATAAACAGTGTTTTAAGCCAAAATTTCCCCTGACATTTTCCGACGAGGTGCCTTTAAGGACTTTTTATCTTAGCAGCTTCTGGTGGACTTTTAGGCTTAAAACATGGTGGAAATGATGCAGTTTCGAGTCAAATATGGATGTCGGGGCTTGCGGACACTTGGATGACATCACAGGAGCAGTATGGAGACATTTTGTGTGTTTTCTACTGTTTTATTAGGTCTGAAGATTTGGTCACCAGTTACTTCAATTGTATTGGATTCTGCTCTAACACTGTTTACCCCTGAGACTGGGACTTAAACACTCCATCAGCATATTGGTGAGTAGATAATGAGTACATTTTCCTTTCTGGCTGAACTATCCCTCTTAGTTGCCATTTTTCAGAGCCTGAGTCTTAAGTGTGGAGCCAGAGTCTTAAGTGTGGAGACAATACGATGGACAACATTGATTAACAATCATGGAAGTCCATGTATACTTTAATTCCACTGCTTCAAACCAAGCAGCGGGACCATAACCAAGAGTAAGTATGCTGTATTGGAAGAAACATTAGAAGATTGTTTCAGTTTCACCTTTATGTTTAGGCTCATAGATGATAAAAACTTTTTTTCCACATATAAAACTGATGGGAATCACTAAGGGAACCAATAAAGAATCAAACTAACAAGCAGAATCAACAAGGATATCAGTATCATCAAATCTTAATTCATATCGTGAGTCATAGGAGAAAAGACAAAAGAATATAAACACACATTAAGAAATATCTTCCATTATAGTTACTTTACCTGAGCTCCTTTCATGATTTTTTTTGCTTTTGCATTGAGGTAGAAATCTCCCCACAGGGTTTTAAGCAGCACTGCTGCTTTAATGCCCATTTTCTGGCTGTAGATGTTGGCAAACTGCTGGATGCTACAAAACACAAAATCATACTCTTAATTGTCCATTTACACTTTATATGCAGGTTCCCGGAAAAAAAACTCTAATCTTTATTGCAACAGATTCCTCAGGCTTTAGCTTTTTTGTTTTAACTCGGGTTATTAGCACCTTTGACTGAAGTGGAGCTTGGAGACATTTTTACAGACTCCAGGTAAACATGACTTTTTACTCATCCTGACCTCAGCTTCCTCTTGCTATAGACAGTGAATGCAAGCGCTGGGTTCAGATGTGGAGAAGATTCAGCTTTGGAACTTAATTAGTTTATTTAAAGCAGCTAATGATCACAAGGGCACGGCAACCCTCAGAACTAGGTCTTCATGTTCTCACTGCCATACACCAAACTCCCACTGCAGCCCAATGTCACTGTTTGGGTGTATAATACATATTTGAAGTGACCTTACTAATCTGCCAGTTACAAGTAATGAAAAAATTATATTTTCAAAGTACATTACTAGACAAAAGAAGGGGATCAAGTTCAGAATGAATCAGAGTTTAGTCTTGTCTCTGCTGGTTCTATAATCATGTCCGTGGTCACAGATATTCAATTTAAGTTGACAACGCCATCTAGTGACCTTGACAATTTGTTTCATTCTTTCACTCTTTAGTTTGTGTACCTGTCACTCGTGCAGCACATTACCACCAGAATTAATTCTGAGGCAAATGCAGACACGGCCCATCCCAGGCTTGATGCATGCTCTTTATTTCAGGTTCAGTTCTTACTCTCACATTTTCCAAGAATATACACAATAATCATATGCACTGAAATAATGAAAACTATTTTGTTAAACTGATCACATTTTTTAACACTGATTTGCTGTTTCTTTACAACTTGAAAATCAAACACACAAATATCCTGATCTAGATTACTGAGCAGCTAAATCATTGGTGTAACATGAGCCATTTTCTTTCTATCACTTTCGTTTGACTGATTAGAAAAATACACTAAGCAACCCTAATTTACACATAAATGTACTTCACTTGTTTATATCAGAACTCATGACCAAATAATGTCATCACTGAAGGTTTAGAAGAAACCAGCCTCACCTGAAACCCCATCCATCCATGGCACTGGCAAACACCACATTCCCTTGGTCAGGAGAGAAGTAGAGGAGGGAATCATCTGCCTCCTCCAGCCCATCACTGCAGTCGTAAACATAATCACCACTTGCTATATCCCTCTCTTTCTCCTCCTCTTTCTCTGCTCGGTCCTCTAGCACTTTGGACGTGAACAAAGAACCTGTCACTGCATTCACCTACAGGAAAGAACATACATACCCATGCTTAGTTACAGTGGTCTCCTCACTCCTTCCACGCCGCCATTTACTTCCATTACTCTGAGGTCTGAACTTCCAGCTCCTTGTATCAATTATCTCATTTATTAATATACACATTTAAAATATTTCTTCAAGATAATATCTAAATATGAACAAAACATTGTCAAGAACGATTTAACTCGAGGGTAACTTTGCATTGCAACATTGTGGCTGAAACTCTTAGAGGATTTTTTATCAAATACACTGATTGTTGCATGTGTCAGGTGAGAACTGGGCCCCTTACCTGTTCCAGAATCTTCTGCAAGTGGGTGTAGGCTTCCTGAGCACTGAGCTTCAGCTCCAGGATGAGTCTATCGATTTTATTGATGACAAGAACAGGCCGGATGTTCTCCAGCCATGCTTGACGCAACACAACTTGGGTCTACACACAATAAACACAGACAAAGACAACAAAATCGCATTTGACATGTCTTAACAGCAAACCATTTGTAAACACTGTGGCATGAATATAATGGTTAGAAGAAGATCTACTAAAAGCAGTAAATCACAAGACTATTTAACTGATACATTGGCCAACTGATGTATAAATAAATGCACTTTTCACACTCTTTATCAAGACAGAGTTCATTATAAATGGGAAATGCCACCATTTTAGCCATCATTTTACACTAAATAACCCCTTTCTCAAAGTGATAAGTTATTGTTTGTGCCAAATGTGAACGGGTTCCTTGATGGCGTTCCAGAGATATCACCTTCACAAGGCGAAAAATGTGCTTAGTGAGGTCACCATGACCTGGACCTTTGACTACTAAAATTGAATCAGTTCATCATTGAGTACAAGTAAATATTTGTAACAAATTTGCAAAAATTCAGTCTGGGCATTGTTGAGATATCGCCTTCATGGGAATGGGAAGGACGGATGGGCTGACATCCCAAAAACTTAAAGCCTCCGGCTTTGCTGCTGCTGCTGCTGCTCAGAGTATAACGCTCATACACTTAACAAAGAAGACTGGAAGACGTAAATACTTACTGAATTAGGAGTATAACAGTTTTTTTAAGTTTTCAATAAATTTGCTTTATTTATAAAACCCATGTTTTCGCTTTGCCAAAACAAGTTATTGAGTGCAGATTGATGGGCAAAATGGTAATTTTGTAATTTTTTAATAAATCGAGAACATATTAACAGTTTGTATAAAGTGTGGTTACAGGAAAGACTGTGGATACACTGATGTAAAGTCTCTTCCTTTATCTATAGAATGAGTCTGTGAGGGGATAGAGAGATTTACCTGTGGACACACACCCTCGACAGCATCAACAACTACGATGGCACCGTCACACAGCCTGACAGCAGTGGATACCTCCGAGGAAAAGTCAACGTGACCCGGAGAGTCGATCAGATTTAGTAAGTACTCCTGATCTCCTGAGGAGAAGAGCAACACAGACAATCAGACAAACTGCAAAGATTCATCAACTTTTAATTTGAAACCGAGTTCAATAAAACTGGAACTCAGATGAGGCAAACAACTAATATTTCCATTCGTTTTTTTCTTAAATTTTTCAAATCAGAAAATCCTCAAGAATCAGTAGCATGTATGCCAATTCACTAAACAATAACATTCAAGGTATTTGGGCTAACTGTTGTAACTCTTCACATTAAAATATGAGAGTTTCATGATTCACTCATGTAGGTTCTAGGCTTCAATGCCTGTTGGGATGTAATGAGATTCAAATATTCAATCTGCATGAATATCAGCAGATCCACGCTGGCGGGGAAAGCCATCACAGTGAAGTAATCACATTGCTGAAGTTTGTTATATTTTGATATTCATATTCTCTGGGTGCTGTGTAGATCAGTATTGTGGCGGTGGGCCCTATGTTTTTGATAATTTAATTAAAACAAAGTGAACAGCAAATGATCTTAGAATTAGTCCTGGAGTGGACTTAATGTGGCATTGATCAGCATGGCCTTACCATGTGTGCAGTGCAGAGAGATGGCACTGGACTTCATTGTGATCCCTCTGATCTGCTCATCCTCTCTGCTGTCCAGATACCTCAGCTGGTGGAGTAATACATCACAGATAAACACAAGTGATGACAAAACTGGAACCGTGCACAACATGGGAGAGTCTTGGAGCATAAATGTGAAAATGGTCTTTGTAATGAAGTCACAAACCTTCCCAGCCAGTCGACTGGATATGATGCCATTACTTGCCACTAAGCAGTCAGCAAGAGTAGTTTTACCTGCAAAGACCAAGATGGTTCCAAATAACATTATTAATGTACTTGCAGCATACACTTCACATTGGGCATCAGGAAACTGGCATGTGATAATGGCATGTGTTACTTTAATACATTTACAATCTGATCTGTTGAATGAAATGATCAAGTTGTCAATTATGGGACACTCTACGCTAAATTAGCTCTCCGAATAGTGGCATCAAAATAATAAATGAAATAAAACAAATTCAGTGTTTACTCAAATCCTAAATACTAAAGTTGTCATTTAATGACACATGATGTCACACTCACTTCTGGAGATAAACTAGTGAAAGTAAATGTGATTAAACCTTCAATGACATCTGGTTCAGTAAAGAATAGTTCACAGTGGTTGTTGTTGCAGCAATCAAGAAGTGTTGAATGTATTAAAGCATGAGAGCTCACCATGGTCTACATGAGCCAGGATGCACAGGTTTCTGATGTTTGCAGGGTTTCTCTGCAGTGCAATGATCTTCTGGAGGCTGGTGTGGCCCATGATGACAACCCTCAACAAGCGGCGGCCCTAGCGGTGCAGCTGACAGCGAACACAACCCGCTTTAACCCGCTTGTCACCTGTTGATAGTGTAGCCTGTTACCACTGATGGATATAACAGTATACTGTTCATGAAGCTGTGCTACAGGGCAGGCTTTGCTGACTGCTAGCTAGCGTCGGCAGAGCGAATAACAAAAAACATGAGCTTTGTAACGTACAGCACAGTGAAGACATCAGTGGGACCATGGACTGTACACCTCTGACAACACTGAGGACGAGGCACTGCCCGTCGCTAGTGACATGTGCTAACACCGAGGCTAACACTGAGGCTAACAACCCAAGCAACCCAAAGCCTGAGACTAACGTCGCTTCCTCCGTCTCTATAGCAGCCCCCGCCCCCACCACCACCACTACGCACCACTCTGCTCTGCTGAGTCCTCTTCAAAACACCGTGGGGTCACAATAAACACACACTGAACACATGTGTCCCGGCGTTCCTCTCCCGGAAGTTGATGAGACACATTAACCACGCCCACTTGCTAACATGGGTGCTGCATTCAGGAGGCATGGTAAACACGAGTCTTTTTCTGAGAATTCACAATTACCTATGTGTTTTAACTGAGGCTGCTCGGTGGCTTATAACACATTGGTTATTCTTCTAACATTGTGAAGCTAGGCGTTCAGTTACCAGAATACCACACATGGCAAATTCAATCAACAACCGTTTGTGAGAAACTTTCTGCTATTAACACTGTGCATTCACTACAAAACGTCTAGTACTGGGGGCATGTTATAGTACTGAAGTCCCACAAGATTATGTTGTTTTATCTTGTGTACAAAAGTTATTATCTTTTGGGAACAAAATGTGCATTTTACGAGGCTTTGTTAAAAACTCCTCTTATCAAAAAAATGTAGGCATCATGAAAAATATATTTTTAATATATAATAATATATACTTCTCAGGTATGAGACAGTCCACATTTCAATGATCTAGGTGGACTATTCCCCCATAATATGAATGCAGCACATCTCCACTAATATGTCTGTCTCTTTCCCTTCACGTTTGATTATTTAACATAATTTTCACATCTGCATCTCAGTCAACTCAGTCCATTGAAACACTGCCTCTAACAAACTCTTGCCGTCTGTAATGTGTTAAAATATCACTTCAGTTTTTGGCCAGCAGATGACAGTGTGTCCATCTAAATATTACAGCAAATCCGCAGCCCAATAAAGAAATGCAGTCAATGATTTTTTTTCTGATGTAAAAGATTGTGAAACAACTGCTGCTCTGAAATATCCCCATCACTGTTGCAGAACTTTTAAAGTTGTCTAATATAATAAAATATGTTATTGAAATTTAATATTACTGATAATAATGCATGAAATTAGTATTCTACATGTAATGGGGTCAATCCTTAATAAATAGCTTTAGCTAAAACAGGATAGTTTTAGCAGTGTTATTTTCCCACTTATGCTTATGTTATTGTAGAGATCAAATCACAGCTCTAATTTACCTGACAGGAAGGCGATGCCTACGGGGAGTTGGTTTATTTCGGGACACCGTAGTAGCTCTCTCTCTCTCTCTCTCTCTCTCTCTCTCTCTCTCTCTCTCTCTCTCTCTCTCTCTCTCTCTCTCTCTCTCTCTCTCTCTCTCTCTCTCTCTCTCTCTCTATCCACTGCTCTCTTCACGCAGTAAACGTTCCGCAAACATTACGCGCATTTCTGTCCATAGAGCCATGCATACAGCGGTGTGTGAGACGCTATCAGCGTCTCCATACATTAGGGTTGCCAACCGTCCCTTGACAAAAGCACCCGTCCGTATTGAGCTGAAAAGCCTCGCACTTTGTCCCGTATTACTGTGAGATAAAAAAAATTGTCGAAATTATGACTAAATCTATTTTAACTTTCGTTGACATCCTGGGGCGCACATTGGCGCACATCGTTTTGCGGCGCACATCGTCCTGCGGCGCACATCGTCCTGCGGCGCACATCATCCTGCTGCGCACTTCATCCTCCTGCGGCGCATATCATCATCACCGCATCGTCGTGCGGCGCACATCATCCTGGGGCGCACATTGGCGCACATGGTTTTGCGGCGCACATCGTCCTGTGGCACTTCATCCTGCTGCGCACATCATTGTGCTGCACACTTCATCCTGCAGCGCACATCGTCATCTTCCTGCGGCACCTCGTACTGCTGCACACCTCATCGTGCAGCTCACATCTTGCGGGGCACACCATCACCTCACATCATCTTGCGGGCGCCGCACATCATCCTGCGGCATATCATCATCACTGCACACCATTGAGCGGCGCACATCATTCTGCGGTGCACATCCTTGTGCGGCCCAGGCAATGTTCTGCTCTGGGATCAATGAGCTGACAGCTTATTCACACACGAGTACGATGATACAGAATATGCTCATCCCAGTACTTTACATTATATAGCTAAAATTCCTAGAAATGTCCCACACTTTCGGTGTTAGGGAAATACAATACATGGGAGACCAAACCTCCAGCACCAGCCGAGCCCGGGGAGCCACTCTTAAGCCCCCCACCCTGAGTGCTGAAAATGATGTTTTGTTGTTTTACCCTTGTTGTGCATTAGAAGGGGTTCGCATAGCTCGTGTATCGAAGGGTTAACATATTCAGACTAATCAAAATGGCCACAAAATCCAAAAGTGATGACTTCATGTTGTGTTAATCACTGTCGGTGCTCTGGCCCTAATAATCATATCAATTAAAATAGGGCCTTCCCACTGTCGGTGCTCGGACCTTATTACAGATGTTTAGGAACGCTCAACCCTCCCTAACACAGTCTTTCACACTATGTTCCATCAAAAGTTTGCTACCGACAGTATAAATTGAAATGTTAACTGATCAGATCACAGTAAAACTGCGTCCTCGTGTGGCTTGATTCAGGTACATGTTATCACATAATGTACCTTCTAATAGATGTTTTAATGCATGCACCAGTTTATAAATTAAGCTTATTCATTTAAGTAATCAATTTTGACGAAAACAGTTAAAAATCTATCAATGCATTAGAAAACTCTTCAGATATTTGTGGTTGTTATACTGATATATAACTAAAACCTTGGGGTGCAGTGGTTAGAACTGTTGCCTCAAACAGCTATTCGGCGAGGGCGCTAGTGCGCATGCAAAGGATGTAGACGTGTTTAGTTTGCGCTCCTCCCCGCGACTTACAAAATCATCTTCATCTTTTTTGCCCATAGACCACAAGTGTGTGTGTGTATATCTCCCTAAGAACTCTATCAAACTGAAAATCCAAAATGCCGAAGCCAAACGTCTCCAGCAAAGCCAAATCCACCTACAGTCAAGCTGCCGGAGCTGGAGCTAGGGCCGCCAATGGCTGCAGCCTTGCTGGCGATTCTCCCACCAGGTCGGACATGCCTCCAGATAAAACTTTTAAAATGTGTAAGGAGCTGTGCAAAGAGATATCAGAGTCAGTCCTGCGCTGCATTAATGAACGTTTCGATGCCTTTGAGGCTAAGTTTCAGTCACTCGCAGCCTCGCAGGCCGAACTGCAAACACGTGTAGCTAGCCAGGAGCAGGCTACTAGCGACCTTGACATCCGCATGCTAGCACTTGAGGCTAAATGCACTGAGCTGACGGAACGCAACACTCAGCTTCACACCAAGGTGCTTGAGCTGGAGGCCCGCTCTCGGAGGCACAACATCAAAATTGTGGGGATCCAAGAGGGTGAGGAGGACGGATTAATCCCTAAACTACTCGGCGCCGAACACTTTCCGCATCCAGTAAAAGTCGACCGGGCGCACCGCTGCCTCCAACCGAAGCCGGCTGCCGGCGCCAGACCGCGTACCATCCTAGCGCGCATCCATCACTTTCAGGAGAAGGAGTTGATTCTTCGCCTCGGCAGACAACAGTCCATGGAGTACAAGGGAGACAAGATCCTTGTCTTCCCGGATTACACCAGCGAGGTCATGGCTCAGCGCCGCGCCTTCAGAGAAGTGCAACAGGCTCTGCGCAACGATGGAATAAAACACACTCTGCGATACCGGCCAAGCTTTATGTTTACCCCCGGGATGGCGGAGCGCCCAAGATCTTCGCGGACCCGAAGGAGGCGGCGAAGTCCCTGGAAAGGAATAATGTACAAGAAGGGGAGTAGATCCATACACTGACATTCTTCATTTAATTCATGGTTGCGCCGAGGTGAGGCGACTATTTGTTCAAAGCAGCTGACCAGCTGCTCACAGCATTGGGACTTTTTGCATATTGTCTTATATACACTATACTGCAACGGTCCACTTTGAACTGCTGCCATGTTTGCACAACTGTGCTGATACTGTTTATACGTTCACTGCTTTAATTGCTTTATATCGCGGTATCATATAATTAATGTTACTATATTGTCGCGGGGAGGGGGCTAGTGGTAACATATTCTAGTTACTTGCCCAGTAGCTCCCTTTGAGATGAACACGGGATGCTATGTGCCAGGTTCGGGGAGGCACAGGGCGGGGCGGGAGGGGAGGGATGTTACCGTTCTCTTTTTTTTTGTCTTTTACTGTTTTTCATATGGTCAGTGCTTTACTTTACACTATTTGGTCGTAGGGGACACATTTGTCTTATGTAAGGGGCAATATCCCTGTAGAACCATTTGCTATTGATGAACAGGGTGGTGAAATTTGTGAGCTTCAATGTGAATGGGTTAAACAGACCTATTAAACGGAAGAGGGTACACTTTTGAAAAAATTGAAAATAGACATTGCCTTTATACAGGAAACCCATCTGACGCCCCTGGAACATAGAAAATTGAAAAGGGATTGGATAGGGCATGTAATATCTAAAGCCAGGGGAGTGGCCATCTTGATAAATAAGAACACACCTGTAACAATAGGAGAAACCATTGTTGATACATTGGGGAGATATGTTTTAGTGAATTGTCGGATCTACTCAGAACCCTGGACCCTCTTAAATTTTTATGCACCCAATTATGACGATGAGTCATTTGTACAGGATATATTTCTGAAGGTGTCGGCAGGACGGCAAAACATTCTAATAGGGGGTGACTTTAATTTCTGCCTGGATCCTGTTCTAGATAAGTCAGCTCTATCGGTATCCAAATCTAAAGCAGCCAAAATCACAGTAGAATTCATGAAGGAACTAAACTTAACTGATGTGTGGAGACAAATGCACCCTCAAACCCGAGATTATTCTTTTTACTCTGGTCGCCACAACTCTTTTACTCGGATTGATCTTTTCCTGTTGTCGACACAGCTGATCCACAGAGCAGTAGAATCTGAGTACTTGTCTAGAACATTATCAGATCACTCACCTCTGACCCTGTCCATTTATATGCCTGAGAAAACTACTAATATGTATAGGTGGCGTCTGAACCCTACTCTCCTTCAAAAGCCAGATTTCTGCAAATTTATAAGAGATCAGATTGGGCTATTCTGTGAGACAAATTGTGCTTCTTCTCCCAATAGTTTTATATTATGGGACACACTAAAAGCCTTTTTAAGGGGACAAATAATCTCTTACACCAAAGGTATCAAAAAGAAATACATGGCAAAAATAGAAGAATTGGAAGCAGACATTTTGAAACTGGAAAAAGAGTTTCAACAATCAAGATCTAAAGATGTACACCAGTCTTTGGTAAATAAAAAGCTTAGATACAATACTTTGGATACTTACAAAATTGAAAAAAACATTCTAAGAAGCAAGCAGAGATACTATGAATTGGGAGAGAAGGCGCACAAAATTCTGTCTTGGCAACTGAAAAAAGAAGAAACCTCTAGGACGATTAATTCAATCCAAACTGAAACAGGTTCTGTATCACATAACCCAACAGAAATTAATGATGCATTCAAACAATTTTACACACATTTATACACATCAGAACCACCAGAGAATCTGAGTAACATTGATGCATTTTTGTCCATGATTGAGCTGCCCAAACTTGGCCAAGAAGATCAAAATAGTCTTGACCTGCCCTTTACACAAAAAGAAATTGAAAAAGCTCTGGGCTCATTACAAGCAAACAAATCGCCAGGAGAAGATGGGTTCCCTCCAGAATTTTACAGGGAATTTAAGGACTTACTCCTCCCACTTCTCATGGATGTCATCAACTTGGCCTCTAAGACTCGAACACTCCCTGAGTCATTCTCTACAGCCATAATTACTGTTATTCACAAAAAAAATAGAGATCCTTTGAAATGCTCTTCATATCGGCCGATTTCATTGTTAAATACAGATTATAAATTAATTTCCAAGACCCTGGCTAACAGACTCGGCCAATACCTGCCACAACTAATAAATCCAGACCAGTGTGGCTTTATTTCAAAGCGTTCCTCAGCTAATAACCTGTGTAGGCTTTTTAATATTATTCACTTAACAAAATCTGAAAAGGAACCCAGTATAGCTGTGGCTTTAGATGCTGAGAAGGCCTTTGATAGGCTAGAGTGGCCATACTTATTTGAAGTGTTGGCCAAGTTTGGGTTCGGTCAATTATTTATTAGCTGGGTTCAAACTCTATATCATAAACTCCAGGCAAAAATCAGCACCAATGGACAGATTTCATCTACATTCCCTTTAAGCAGATCAAGTCGACAGGGATGCCCTTTGTCTCCAGCAGTTTTTGTCTTAGCAATTGAGCCTTTGGCTGAAGCAATTAGAGAAGATCCTGATATAAAAGGCTTTCAGGTGGGTCAGGCAGTTCATAAAATTAATTTGCTGGCAGATGATGTTATTCTGTACTTAAAAGACCCTGATAACTCTCTTTCCAAATTACAAACTGTATTAAATACTTATAGTAGTGTTTCAGGCTATAAGGTGAATTTGGAAAAAAGTGAAATTATTCCATTGACAAATTTTGATCACTCCGAACTCCAGCGAACAAGTCAATTTAGATGGCCTATGGATGGTATAAAATACCTTGGTATATTTGTAGACAACAACCTCAAAAACTTGTACAAACGGAATTACCTCCCACTGCTCAGTAAGATTGAAGATGATTTACGTAGATGGATGGGCTTGCCTCTCACTTTGATTGGAAGAGTGAATTGTATTAAAATGAATGTACAACCGAGATTGCAATATCTGTTTCAATCCCTACCCATTCCATTGCCACAATCATTCTTCAAAGCTCTCAATAGATACGTCAGGCAATTTTTATGGAATTGTAAAACACCCCGGATATCTATGGAGAAACATGGGACTATGGCTCGGGGGGACTTCGACTGCCAAGTTTTAAAAACTACTACCTGGCAGCTCAACTGAGGTTCATCTCAGCCTTTTTTGAGGGCAGTGGCGCCCCTTCTTGGACACAAATCGGATTGCACCCCCTGAATGAAAAGGTCCGCGGTGACTTCTTTTATAAGCACAATTCTAGAACTGTAAACAACAGGACAGATAACCCTATATTGAGGCATCTGATAAAAATGTGGTATGAGGTTCACAAAGGTCTTGGATTGAGGGTGGGGCTGTCACCTAAAACACCTTTGAAGCAAAATGAACTTATACCCATGACTCTTGATAATAAGATTCTGGACAGATGGCACCATAAGGGAATCCAACACTTGGAAGATTGCTTCGACAAAAGACTTTTCATGCCATTTGAACACCTGAAGTGGAAATATAGTTTGTCCAATCAGACCTTTTTCTGTTATCTCCAATTAAGATCCTTTTTGAGGGCTAATTTGGGTCCTGAAATTACTCTGCCTGTTATGAATGATGTTGAAAGATTTCTTTGTGATGGGAACATCCAGGGCCTCTGTGGCCGCACCATGGATTGCAGATGGTGGATCGCGCACCGGGGGTCGCGGTGTTGGATCCAGTGTGGCGGATTCTGAGTCATGTGGGCTGATCGTGGTGCTGGTGGCGGACCCTGTGTCGCGTTGGCATTGGGCACGGGCGGTGGACCAGGACCGCGGTGGTGGCTCGTGATGGGTCCTGGTGGGCGGCGGTGGACGGTGACTGAGGACTGGAGTGGCGTCTGGTCTGGATGGTGGATCGTGGTCCTGCTGGTTGCTGAGCATGGACTGTGCTTGCAGCGGGACTGCTTGGCATGTCATGTTGGGGTTGTCCTTCGGGATGTCTACCCTCATCAAATGCTGCTAGAGACTTTGATTATTGATGATGTTTTCCTGCACGTGGCATCTATTGCACTTCTGTCCGTCCTGGGAGAGGGATGCCTCACATGTGGCTCTCTCTGAGGTTTCTACATATTTTTACCCTGTTAAAAGGGTTTTTAGTAGTTTTTCCTTACTCTTGCTGAGGGTTAAGGACAGAGGATGTCACACCCTGTTAAAGCCCTATGAGATGAATTGTAATTTGTGAATATGGGCTATACAAATAAAATTTGATTGATTGATTGACATACATTTATTTCTAAAATGTATCGCCTATTGTTGAATGAAGGCCCAAAACCAGGTGTGCAGAAGTCTAGAATGAAGTGGGAGTCAGATCTCAATGTTACAATTGACGAACAACTTTGGACAGAACTATGTCAAAACAGCTTGTCAACTATTATCAATGCCCGTTACAGATTGATTAACTATAATATTCTACATCAATTATATTTTATAATGTGCTTTAGATGTGATACTGAAGTTGATTCCTTTTTGCATTCTATCTGGCTGTGTATGAAAGTTAGGCCTTTCTGGCATGATATCTGCTCCACTTTAAGCAGGATCACGGGAGTAAATATTCCAGTGGACCCTGAACTTTGTTTATTGGGGAACTTAACAAGTATTCGCCGTTCTCTAACCAATGCACAACTCAAATTCATCAAAGTTGCTCTATGTGTGGGTAAGAAGTGCATTGCAGTGTCATGGAAATCTGACTCCCCTCTTCTTATTGAATGGTGGTCTGTTGAGATGAATAGTTGCATCCCCCTGGAAAAAATCACTTATTGTCTCAGAAAACGATATTCGGCCTGCATGGGTTTTCTGTGTACTCAGGCTTCCTCCCACAGTCCAAACACATGCAGGTTGAAGTAAGGTCAAAAGGAGGAGAGTTGGTTGTTTGTCTCTTTATGTAAGCTTGCAAGTTGCTGGTGACCTGAACAGGGTGTAGTGTCAGCTGCGATTGGCTTTAGTCCCCTTGCGATCCTCAAAGGTTAGTGGTTTAGCTAGACAGATGGATAAATAATAAACTGAAACTTCTAGAAAAACAATCCATACTCAAAGTCCACTAGCTATTGGAGTTAGCCAGCAGACCTTGAGCTACTTTTTTTATATTTTGTGTCAAACTAATTTAATTAGTTTTCAACACTTTGACCACCAGACACAAGCTGTCAACTTCACTCAGTGATTTGCATGTTGGGTGATGACTCTTAATGATCCAAATGAGAAAAAATTAAATTCACATTTATAAAGTGATCAAAAGTGTCGTTAATCCTTTGCATTGTTATCTAAAGCACTGTAATGATTTATGATATATCATGTTACCTCAGTCCAGCTGCAAATCCACAATAAGGATAATGTCACCTCATGTAACTTTATTGTCACCACCAGCCAGTGAGAAACACTGGATAACATAAGTTACTGAACAGCATTTCACAATGCAGATGTTAAATACTGGTGATTGAGCTTGTACACATGCAAATGAAACCTGGTGAGTGGTAGCAAACATTACCACCCATTCAAAAGATAAGATCTTCTTAGATCTTAAACCAGAGTTAAAAAACACAACCAGGAATAAGTAAGAAAATAAAAGTCTCACACAATCTACATCGCTTGATATACGATATTGCAGTTAGAACACAGTATATACAAGACATTTTACAATGCAGCACATCAGTATGATAACCAACACAAAGGTAAAATGATCAGTCAAAATCAATGTTGTGCTGGTGCCTCTCGCTCCACAGTCCATTTCACCTCAATGAGTCGACTTTGATACTGAAATTATTTTACAAACGGCCTGTACTGTCAGCGCTGAGAGTCATAGTTTGATGAATATGAAGATATGAATTCATGCTTTCACAACTGAAACTCCAGCACTTCTTCTCTAATTAATGTCACACAAGAATCACACCCATCACTCAAGTGAATGGTCTTTCAGGACTTATATCCTAAATTCTATTTTACATACATGACTGGAAATTGCAGACATTAAACAAGACTTCCACTGCTTCATTGTGTGAATGTTGGGGTTTCACTCGGCCAGTACTTCCAGGAATTCTGTTTATACTTTTGATCGTATGACGGCTGGTCTGCCCTTAACCCAACCATCTCTACTTGGATGTCCAAACTCAACCAGTATTGCCTCGGATGCTCCATTGTCTCCTGGATTCTCCTCTCCATTCTCTAATCCCCTGCCATGTTGTGGCATTGGTTTCCATTGCTATACAAATATAAAAACAATTGACCTCCACAAAAAGTGTCAGAACAAACAGTTAAAAAAAAACATTGACACTAAAAAAGCAACAGAATCATTAAGCATCAACATTTCTACTGGGCATGGGTTTGATTTTAAAAATACATATGGTTTGACATATACAGTGCCTTGCATAAGTATTCACCCCCTTTGGACTTTTCTACATTTTGTCATGGTATAACCACAGATTAAAATTTATTTCATCGTGAGTTTATGTAATGGACCAACACAAAATAGTGCATCATTTGGAAGTGGGGGGAAATATTACATGGATTTAGCAATTATTTACAAATAAAAATCTGAAAAGTGTTGAGTGCATATGTATTCACCCCCTTTACTGTGAAACCCCTAACAAAGATCTGGTGCGACCAATTGCATTCACAAGTCACATTTGCAAGTCACATACTTAAATAGGGTCCACCTGTCTGCAATTTAATCTCAGTATAAATACACCTGTTCTGTGACGGACTCAGAGTTTGTTGGAGATCATTACTGAACAAACAGCATCATGAAGACCAAGGAGCTCACCAAACAGGTCAGGGATAAAGTTGTGGAGAAATATGAAGCAGGGTTAGGTTATAAAAAAATATCCAGAGCTTTGAACATCTCTCTGAGCACCATAAAATCCATCATAAGAAAATGGAAAGAATATGGCACAACCGCAAACCTACCAAGAGGAGGCCGTCCACCCAAACTGAAGAGTCGGACAAGGAGAAAATCAATCAGAGAAGCAACCAGGAGGCCCATGGTTACTCTGGAGGAGTTGCAGAGATCCACAGCTGAGGTGGGAGAATCTGTCCACAGGACAACTATTAGTCGTCTACTCCACAAATCTGGCCTTTATGGAAGAGTGGCAAGAAGAAAGCCATTGTTGAAAGGGATCCATAAAAAATCCCGTTTGGAGTTTGCCAGAAGCCATGTGGGAGACACAGCAAACATGTGGAAGAAGGTGCTCTGGTCAGATGAGACCAAAATTGAACTTTTTGGCCTCAATGCAAAACGCTATGTGTGGCGAAAACCCAACACTGCCCATCACCCTGAGCACACCATCCCAACAGTGAAACATGGTGGTGGTAGCATCATGCTGTGGGGATGCTTCTCTTCAGCAGGTACAGGGAAACTGGTCAGAATGGAGGGAAAGATGGATGGAGCTAAATACAGGGAAATCCTTGAAGAAAATCTGATGCAGTCTGCAAAAGACTTGAGACTGGGGCGGAGGTTCATCTTCCAGCAGGACAATGACCCTAAACATACAGCCAGAGCTACAAAGGAATGGTTTGGATTAAAGAATGTTAATGTCTTAAAATGGCCCAGTCAAAGCCCAGACCTCAATCCAATAGAGAATCTATGGCAAGACTTGAAGATTGCGGTTCACAGACGGTCTCCATCCAATCTGACTGAGCTTAATCTTTTTTGCCAAGAAGAATGGACAAACCTTTCCATCTCTAGATGTGCAAAGCTGGTAGAGACATACCCCAAAAGACTTGCAGCTGTAATTGCAGCGAAAGGGGGTTCTACCAAGTATTGACACAGGGGGGTGAATACTTATGCACCCAACAGATGTCAACTTTTTTGTTCTCATTATTGTTTGTGTCACAATAAAATTTATTTTGCACCTCCAAAGTACTATGCATGTTTTGTTGATCAAACGGGAAAAAGTTTATTTAAGTCTATTTGAATTCCAGTTAGTAACAGTACATAATGGGAAAAAGTCCAAGGGGGGTGAATACTTATGCAAGGCACTGTACTGTATTTTAGACTGAAGTCACCAATATCTGCTTTTGAAGAGATGTTTTTGTGTCTGTAATTTCAGAAGAACAACCAATTTGAACTGGTCCGGAATGAAAAGCCTTTGAAATACATTTAATTATTTTGGGGTTAGCAGCTCTTAAAAGTAAGGTGGAATCACTTAACCTATCTAATAGTCTGGAAAGTCAGGGATATAGATTAAAAGAGTTTTTTTCAAAGTTTGAGACTGTGGGTCTCACCTCAGAGAAAGTGTTCCCAGATGTCTGTAATTTTTCACTGAGTTAAAGAGAATGACCAAAGTATAAAAAAAAACATGAACCGATTTGTAAAAAAACAGAAT
Source organism: Pleuronectes platessa (assembly GCF_947347685.1). Classification (NCBI taxonomy): domain Eukaryota; kingdom Metazoa; phylum Chordata; class Actinopteri; order Pleuronectiformes; family Pleuronectidae; genus Pleuronectes; species Pleuronectes platessa. The sequence continues at coordinate 2,933,972 of NC_070626.1, read as the reverse complement.
TCCCCTTTAACAGTTTATATAAATCATTTTATATATATTTTTTGGAACAATTGCACAAATAAATAGTTTGATGAAATAAATGAGATTGCAAGTTTTCTAGGCTGTTTTTATGTACGTGCTGATATGATGTCCCTCACGTATCAGCAGTGGCTGACACAACTGGTGAGTGGGGCAATATTGGCAAAGCAATACATCAGTTTGAGAGCAAACTGACACAATGAGAACAGTGATACACGTTATACAATAAAAATGATATTCCTTTTTGGCCTAGCCATACTTTTTGACTGTCACAGGCAATAAAATGTTCTGTTTTTGCAGGAAAGTCCAAAATGTCCATTTGATCCACATAATGACCACTTGTCTCTATGGGATGTTGGGTCCAGATCAGAAAATAAAGCCCCCTGGTCCTTCCAGGCCTTTTGAGGCTCCGTTCAGTTTCCTTTTAGGACGTTAGTGAACTGAACTAAGACTTGACCTGTTTCCATACAGCTTGTGCTGCTCTTGAAGCATCCACTCACAGATGATGTCCTTCCAGTCTTTGCTGTGTGGTTACAACCTCTCACTGCCACTAGGTAGAGTCAGTGTCCTGTGAACATGACCCACAACATCTATGTTTGTACATGTCCAGGTAACACAGCTTTAGACTCTTCACCACACTGCAGTACTGGGTTGTGTCCTGGCATTCGCCTGCATGAGAAAATAAAACACTGCATGTACTCACTAAAGAACAACAAAAACATGTCAACACAAAGTTCAGACAGTTTTTCATTCATCATGGTAACAGAAAGTGATATGAAACTGTTTTCTTTAGAAGTTACATTTAGGCAGATGTTTTCTTGGGTTTCCTTCTAGTAACATGACATGAACTACTCCCTGTACCAACCAGTGATGGAGGGTAATTAAGTAGATATACCAGAGTACTTTACTTAACTACACTTCATCAGGTAAATGTATTCCTACTAATGAGATCTAGTGCTTGTATTCCAGAACATTTCATTTTCATTTAGGTTGCCTAATCAAATCCAGTCTTGGTTATAGGGAGAATATAGATTTGTTAGCCAATTCCAATCACCTTAAATTAAATCCTGCATAGTACTACAACTACACAACTGAAGTAAAAGTCTCTTACATTTGCTGGTGGCCACTAACACCTGCTAACATCTACTGTTATAACACCTGCTAACATCTACTGGTAGTTGGTAACCTACATTTTGCAGAAGACCTTCACACGTACTACAAGGGATATTCATTATCTTGTCCTATATTCCAAAAATGTTTTGTCAGTGCATACCATAGTTTACTTATACAAATTTGCCTGAAAGAAAGATTTAAATAAATAATAAAGAGCATTCACTTGTCTTTAAATGTATTTATTCAAGGAAAACTCCTCAACTGATGTATATTTGTTTATAACAATTTCATAAAAATAGGTTAATTCCTAAATCTCTGAACCAACATGTAAAGGAGCATCAACACTGCTGACTGTTTCAACACACACGTACACACACAGACACAGACACACACAGACACAAAATCACAAACACACACACAGACAAAAAAATACACATAAACACTTACTCCCACAGGTTGAGGTGTTGCAATGCTGCCAGGTGGAGGGCCGCTGGAGCCAGGCGCAGTGCTGGTCAGCCAAAATCCTGCTACTCCTTCGGTGAACACAGTCCACCCTGCGTGATTGAAAGCCACTTCCACAGACCACAGTGCACGCCCGCCATGCACCTGGATGCCATTGGACATCACATAGGTCTGAGGAACAGTTCCGTACTGAAACAGGCCTGAAAGAGAAAAGTTTTTTTTAACTATATTTAATGCTATACAATTAATGCTGTAGCAGTTTTGCACTCCACTATCTCCAGGGGCCTATTTAAAAAAGCAGGTAAATTGTATTATCTGTTGGACTATGAATAGTAAAACCTAGAATATCCTTTTTTTTATGTCAGATAGCTCAATTAAACCAGGAGCCAGAATTGCCAAGATTAGAAGCTTGACTCTCGTCTCATAAATTTGTGTCAGTTTTAGCACGTGACATGGTCTGCAACCACATATTGTGGATATGTCTTCCAGGACGGGTTCACATCTTTCTTCCAAGTTCGTCCTTATATTCACATGCTCATATTTACAACAAATTAATATGACCAGGCGGAGGGGCAATTGCAGCCTGCTCTGATGGACATAGTGGAATATCTGATGTGCTGATTTATGATGGACTTTTGATGGAAAAGTATCTATTCAGCCTCGCACTTTCCCCCTCTCCTCAGTCTTTATGCTAAGCTGGGATAACCACATCCTAACTCCAGTTCTCTACATTACACACAGACATGAGATTGATAACTATCCTGTCATCTCATGTGGGAAAGATTTTTTTTTTACCATAATTTAGATTGAACTATATGAAATCATATGGCTATATCTTTAACCAGATGTCTGCTTAAATTTCTATTAGAGTTCTTAGTAGTATATATGATTTATTGATATTACATGTGATGGCTTGTAATTTCTAACTCCGTCCTTTCCTTTGAATGCAATTGGAGCTCAGATTGCAAGGCTCCAGTGAAAATATAATTTACCAACAAGCTTTATGATAAAAATGTCCCGATATATACTGTCATAGTATTTTTATTGTATTTGAAAGTGTGTACCTGTCCCTCAGATCGCAATCTGTGAACAAGGAGCCATTGGCATGTTGGCAGATGACGGATCTCTTCTGAACAGTGGTGGTGGGCCCCAAACACCTACCTGAACACTGAAATGGAGTGGAGTTTAGCCTAAACATTGCACTTGAATTTGAAGTGTGTTTCATGCACATTTTCTGATTCAATGGTACCTTTCCCCATGGACTAGTAATCCAGGTGGGGCAGTTATTAGCATTGCAAGGCTCCGTGCCTGTGGGACGGATCATCCTCTCACAGGCAGCTGCTGACAGGGTCCTCACTGCACCTCTGGCATCCTGCTGCTGACAGGTGATCTGCCTCTGTTTCCAGCCACTACCACATGAGGCCGAGCACTTGGACCACTCTGATACCAGCCATCTGATAGGATGGCAAAGATCAAAGTATACAGATTCATGTTTCAAAATGAGCAATAGCAGAAACAATTTAATATATTTGTTAACACAACAGTAACATCATTTCAAATATTCACTCTTTATAGCTCAGTTCTGGTCTACACTAACTCCACCAGAGCCAATTTCTGTTTTAGAGGGGATGGGGGGGGGGGGGGGGTGTAACCACCACAGGATCTGTAGTCTCAGAGAGTCTTTAATATCATGACCTAAACTAACTTCTATTGTAGGAGTTATACCATATCATGCCTGGATCAAAACAGTCATGTGACACTGGCAGTAGGAAGACGATACAATTTGTGTTTTAAGTAATATTTACAAAATATAGCGCTTGCTGTAGCTTTGACAGATTATATATATTATTGGTGTCCTGAACTATGATTAACATTACATTTCATCAGTGTGTGTTTTGATCAGAGCCTCTCTGTTCTTTGTTTTGGTGGGTGGTTCTGGTGTGAATTAATGTTCATATTAGAACATGAATCTAGTGGCTCTCTCTGAGGTTTTGCATTTCTCCCCTGTTATAGGGGCGTAGCCCTTAACTCTCACTCTAGTTGAGGGTTAAGGGTAGTGGATATTTTACCCTGTCAAGCCCTCTGAGGCAAGTTGTGATCTTGAAAAAATTAAGATTGATTAAAAAACTAGGAACTTCTTAGTAATGTGCCGACAAGTCGAGATTTGGCCATTTGCTTGAAAGAAACTATTCACTATTCACAGTTTGGCGACTTTTGAAGCAGCTCAGCCATGTAAACAAAAACTGGTATTTTAGTGACTGGATTCACAAAACGTTATACAGTCCACAAAACATTAAGGCATTGTAGTTCATTGTTGTTTTTATTATATTTTGTCGAATATGATAATAATATATTTGCTGAGACGTGTTCAGCTGTCAGGGGCAATTTAGGGGTTCAGTGTCTTTCCCAAGGACACTTAGGTGTGCAAAATAGAGCCAGGGATCAAATCAATCTCCTTAGTAAAGTGTGTGGGTATGATAACTATATAATAACTATGATCTGGTGGTTAAAATAGTCTGTTTGGGTATAATCTGACTAACCATCAAGTTTGTATGAGACCTTTGATTGCCCTGCTGGACCTGTTATCAGAGGTGGTCTTGTTTTCATTGATCTAATTTATATTGGTGGGTGCAATGTTATTATAACTCAACCTTTGGTTAGACATGCTTGAATAAACAAAACTCAAGTTGTGATAAATCCTCATTAGCTATCATAATATATGACATACTAAGAAGCTACAGTGCTCATTGAGCTAAGATCAGAGTTCAGAAGTGTATCACTGCATTTTTTCTTCATTACATTGGAATACATATTTCATTTAATCTCCATCATCTCTTAATAACCCATACTTGCTGTACCAAGGGCTGCCTCTGCATATGACCTAATCAGATGATCTGCATCCAGAAATCCGGGACACCCTTTAAACTTCTTGTGTACCTGGGGGTGCAGTCCAGTCTGTTGCAGGGGACCAGGGAGGTGATGGGCTTTGGTATGTGGTGACACATGGTGGGCTGCACCTCCTTTCCATTCGGTGTGACACATTGAATCCTCCGCAGCCAAGTGCCTCTGTTCCCACAGGAGGCACTGCATGTGGTCCAGTTTCCAAAATGCCAGCCTATATCTGTGGACCCATATAGGGGAGAGCGGGGTAATGTGGGACATTGGGTGATGTGAAACACCCCCTGTATCTAGGCAACGGAACACATTTGTGGTCAGGTGACTATTATGTTTAAAAGCCCCTCCCAGTCCCCCCTTGCAATAAAGGATAAGTTGGTGCTGGTGCTGTGGAAAGTATGTTTTTTCACAAAAATGTATTTTTTGCATGTAAAAGTAAATTTTCTTGCTTTGAACTTAATCAACTGTTTTGTCAAAACAAATTGATTCAGGTAGAAAAAATTATATCATACATGTTGATGAACTTCCAACATATAAAACCATGTGATTGATGCTAGCTGAAGATTAGCCTGAATTGCTAAGAGATGTTTTTTCTAAAACGGTGGCTGTGGGGTAAAGTGGGACAAATGCTGTGGGACAGTGTCTCACTTTACCCCACCATGAAGCACAAGTTAAGTTTAGTCTTAAACATATTTTAGTGTTATATTACGTTATATATGTTTTATTTTTAATGTCATAAACATTGTAGAAAAGCCATCATGCCAACAAACTACACCAGGAAGACAACCTGGGGCCAAACACCCCTCGCAGAGATGGAGAGTGCAGCCGCTGAGGTCATGCAAGGAAAGAAGTCCTTAAGAAAAGCTGGAAGGGATAGAAATATTGATAAGACAACCCTCAAAAGATTCATAAAGAAAAAAGAGAAAGGGAAAGTAAAATCAGTAGCCTGGGGTGCAGTAGCTGAGGTAAAGAGAATATTCACAGATGAGATGGAGGAGGAGCTTGCCAAACACTTGAAACAACTAGCTGACCAGTTCAATGGCCTTGCTCTAGTTAAGTGCAGTGAACTGGCATTTGAATACAAGGAGAAAAACAGTATCCCTGTCCCTGCCAATTGGACAGAGAAACAATGTGCAGGTAAGCTATCATAAATGTGCTTAATTGACCAATCCCCATGATTCTGTTACTAGTCCGATATTAGTGGTTGTCAATCTAGCTGTCGGGATTTTAACTATTACAACATGTGTCGTTATGGTAGTTTTAAAGTAGAAAAAAATTTGTGGACCACTTTACCCCGTAGCCGGGGTAAAGTGGGACACAAGACCACTTTTTTTAAAACAAACATATTTTCATTGCCCTTTGTCCTGAATACATTCTGATCATTTCCATTGCTAGAAAACATCCTGAATTAATGGGAAATGTGTAAATTTTAATGATATATCATTTAAGCTCGCCTAGAGGGGAGCAAATGTAAAAAATTTCCCACATTACCTCGCTCTCCCCTAAAAGGGAATATTTCAGAAAACCTTAGGAGACAGCTTTAACCATCACTTGAAGATTTTCAAAACTAAGTGTCTCAATATTTCATTTCTGATTAAAAAATACCCAAACATAGAGGTAAGAAACTGCCTGAGGCACAGCAGCGACAACCCACAGAGGCATTGTATAATACATATAAGAACCTGATGCTGCACTGACTTGGAAGGTTGTTGCACAAAGTACTTATGGAAAGCTCTTTTCATCCATCCATTCATCCAGCCATCCTACTGCCAACTCTCCATCCTCTGTCTCCTGTCAATGTTATGAGCTTGTGCTTTAAAACTGCTGCTTCTGTTGTGTGAAGCCCTCAACGAAATATTATTTTGCAAAAGATGGGACAAATTTTGAATGAACCCATGGGGATTGCTCAGGTATGTGATATGAATATAGTGTAAAATTACACTTTAATCACTTAAATTAATAATACAGCAAATATATCAAATTATCCATAAGTTTTATTTATGGTGTGTTTTTTTTTTTTTTGTGGGATGTGTAAACTTTCTGATGACCGGATGTCGATGGGGAGCTCATTCGACCATTTAGGAGCCAGGACAGCAAATATTCGTGATTTTGATGAGTGTTTAGCTCGCAGTGAGCAGACAGACGGGTTAAGACTGTGATATTGTCAGCAAGGACTGCTTTACAAGAATCAGTGCTCTTCCCCTGTGGTTTTGTTGCACACCACAGTGACTCTGAAGATCGGGTAGAATGTGTTATGGCCTATATAAACAATTGTTCCAGGTTTTCTGAAATGGACTCCATCTACCTGAACTTATCAATAACCCATTGTATGCCCTTTGTGTAGCCATCGATTGAAGATCTCATCCATTTTGCTATCAAGAAGCTTTACATTGGCAAAAAATAAAGCAGAATGATTAGCCTCTTTCTGCTATACAGGCTCTGGTGTCCACTAAAAGTACCTTTTCATTGCAGCCTAAATAAAGCTCTAACAAATTAGGTAGAGCTCTGTTATAAACAGTTCACTAATACAGTATTAGATTATATAGATCAAGAGTCAGAATGAAATAATCCTATTTTGTTGTAGTTTTGTAAATTTTTGTTATATTTGTTTGAATAAATCATCTTCAATTTAATTTGGATTAAATTTTTCTGCTAATTCCAGGAATTTGTACATCTTTACACTTGTCATTGGGGCTGCAGATAACGACAAAAAGTTTAAACCATATTTTTGTAATGGATTCTGGAATCCTGCGCACAGGTATATACATTTATATATCAAGCTAGCTAACAGGCTATCTTACCAAGGTGAGTCTGCAGCGTGTACGTTACGATGTCAAACATGCCTCCTACTCAAATTCGCGTGTCCTGCTTCCATGGAGAGCAGGTCCGCCCTACAGAGATTGCACTTGTTTTTTTTCCGGGCTATGTTAGGGGTGAAAGTCTCCCCGAACTATTGACTTCCTGGTACACCATGCTGTTGCAACGGACCTCGCCATTGGTCCATGTTTTCTCGCTTTTACATATACGCGACTTTCAGAGATAGGAAGGAGGCGAGAAGACTAACTCCTCAGCTATTTCCATCAGCACCTCCGGTAAAACGACGTTTAGTTCAGCTTCACGGCACGAAAAACATGCGCTATGACGTAACCAACGAATCATCGACGAGTAAATTCGTCGACTATTTTTGTCATCGAATTTTGTCGACGACGCCGATTAATCGTGACACCCCTACTAGTCATGAGTATTTAAAGGGCCCAAGTGCAGGGTAAAATATACAACCAGTGCTGTGTAGCTCTGATGTTGTCAATTACAACTACAGCATGTTTACAACAATGGCCATTTTCACAACAACGTCAGTTTGAGGTTCTGAGTATTGAGTCGAGCTTCCCGGAAATCTGAATATACACATAGGCAGGTCCTTGTGCAGCAGTGGTGGTGCAGCTTCAGTATTCTGTGGACTGAGTCATGACCAAGTTTTCCACCAGAAAGTCAGCTTATTATCTACAAAACCCTTATCATTTGGTGGACACCACTTTGGAAGCCAGTGGATAAATGATGACATCAGCTAAACAGCCCATCACAGGTCAGATTTGACAGGGATACAGAGAAAACTACAGATTTTAATATGCATGAACCTACTCAACATTAACATTAACATTAATAACTTAGTTTCTGAAATGTGTTATACTAAATTCACGGTGTTAACATCATGTTTCTCTTCCAATTATAAGAGTTGGTCCCTCAGTTAGTGCGTCGCTGAGTGGAAAGAACCCGTTCAAAACATGAACTGGTTCTTGAGGAAATCTGATGAAAGTTTCTAACAAAGTGCCTCAGCAGAAGTTAGTGTAAATGTGCAGCAGTTCTACTGTAATGAGGGATATAACTGATGTAATTGGGTTTGAGGCACAGCAGAAAAATGTACACTACCACTGTCACAGGAAAGTGGTCACACATCAGCCATATGGGGGTCACCACAGTCTCTGTATTGTTTGTACATGATAACTTTGAGCACAGCTGCCACTCCTTTCTAACAGCTGAAGGGAATCATTCCTCTCAAGTCTCACGTTTTAGACAAGACTAAAGTGTCTAAGGGGCTGTCACACAGTCAAAGGGATAAAAAGGGCAACCAAAGTTCACAGATAAAGTGCCACCGCATGCTGGACCACCTGTCATAGCTTCAGCTGCTTTGCTCCTGACAGCCCTGTCTACCCAAGGTTCACTGGTGTACAGTAGATGAAGCAGGAGCAGCAGATTTGACTTTGGTGTGGAGTCACCTTTTTCTGAACCAGAACTGAGAGTGGCTGATCAACAGAGCAGTGTGGTGTGTGGAAGAGGAAGGAAAAGAAACGAAGAGCGCAGATCAGACAAAGACAAAAGTGTGAAAATATTATACGATGCAGCAAAAACTGCTTATTTGAATGTATTCTTATACTGTTCAGTACAAGATGAAAATGTTTCCTATATTTTCAAATAAACCAGTGATTCATATTAAAAAAATACTTTCCTAATATTTAGAAACTAATTAAAAACGTTTGTTATACTGGACCGAATAAAAATAAAACCTCAAAGCTTTTTGGCCCAGCCCCCTCTGCTGCTCTTAAAATATTGTCATGACAAACTGGATGAACATCAACATGCATACCTGTGACAAATCAAACGTACAGGATCAATAAGATCCTACCTAAATGTCAAGGGAAATTATTTTTAACTTTGTTTTATTCTGGGTTGTACAATTGGTATTGTGTTATCAAGGGGACCAAGTTATACGGGAAAGCTAGATAACTGAAGGCGTCTACGAATGACTGTTGCTCATTAGTCAAAGGTGAAACATTCTAGATGCAAAATGCAGCTACAGATGAAAAACAAACCAAGACACAACTCAGTGGAGTACCAATGAGACACGGTCTACAGAGCATGCCATCAAACCCAAATCTTTGATACAAAATGTTTTCAGAGCTTCAGTGACTGTGACATGTCAAACGCTTATCTTGTTCATCTTTTCAGCCACAAAGGGAAATATTTAGATTTGCTTGTCTTCCTTCAAACAACTTTGCTTCAACATGAATTTAAAGGCATTCATAAGAGATTCAAGTGAACGGAGCACCTGCTGCTGAAGAGGAGATCGTTTCATATTGTCCTCTGATGTAAACAGACGATGATTCAGATTATATTTGCTGTAACTGGCACAAGTAGGCAAACCATTAAAATACGGTGTGGTGTGAAGAATATGAATGTGCATGTGAATGAGACTTTAGCCAGAAAGAAACCTCATCACAGGTTTGCTCCAGACTGTGTGTGTTCCCACGGTCAATGAAACAAACGAACAAGACAACATCAATGACTTATCAACTAGCAAATCCAAATAGAAAAGTCAGCCTCTAGATTACTATTCAACATTCAGCAGATTATTTCAAATATGTACTTAGCAAATTTATGGTATGATGGGTTTGCAGAGTTGGCTTAGGAGTTGAACTTCCACAACATTAACAGTGTGACCGTTGTGCCCAATGTGAATCCTGTGCTGTCTCCTCCACTGACCAACATTTATCAGTCGCTCTGAGCTGAGTTTCCCAGAGACTCCACACAGGTCACAATGCATGGCAGTGGGTATAATGGTAGGATACATGATGTGTTTATGCAATTTAAAAATAATATGAATCACCCTCTCTGTCACAGTCAAATGTATCAGACGGGACATTTTACAATCCTTGGCAGGCAGAAGTCGGCATGAACTCTGAAGATGCCTCTTTCACTGTGTGTTCACAACAAACAAACTGTTCTCAGCATCTCACTCACTATCTCTTCTCTATGAGACCATGATTATGTCCTTATTGAACAAATCACTGCTTCCTGTATACACCCAGCTCATTACTACTGTAGGAGACATTTGCATTGGTTGGTTTCTTTTTATTGCATGTTACTTCTTTTTATTGCATGTTACTTTTTTTGTGTTCTCACTAACTTTAACAATGCTTCATATCAAAACTCTCTTTTGGTCAGTTTAATCATCACATTCACTGAGACACACTCAAATGTCCAAAAATGTCACCCACACAGACATTCGGATACGTAAGTTGTTTACCTTAAATGAACTTCACCTTCATATTTAGTTCATAAGTAGGCTCAGCATTGACATCTTTTTATTTGGTCAGGCAGCTGTTAATTTACTTCAAGTCACATTAGTTTGTCTTGATAACCCAATGCTTGTAATGGAGACATTGGGTATTTTTAAGCCTATGAAATTTTGGTAATTATCTCACCTTATTATTATCCCTCTTTCAATGTCAAACCCTTCACAAAAGATATTGAGGGGCTAAATTTTTAATCAGAATGTCATCTCATGGTTAGTAAATTATTTAGTATTATGAGCGGTGGTCTTTCCTTGACTTTGGCAACAGAATGTATAAAACAAATATTATCATGATGCTTTTTTTGAACCACAACAGCACCACACTAGAAACAGCCACAGTCTATAAGCTCATATTGTATGCTACACTAATTCATGTTATGTGCTTACACTTCATCATTGGGACTATTATAAACTATCATTCGTGATATTAAATCCAAGTATTTAATTGGAAAGCAACGGTTTACACGAGCACAGACACCACATATACATACACAACTACCTGAGGCTCACCTTCAGAGTGAATGTGTATCCAGGCATACAGCATTTGTTTGGTACTGTTGATGAATGTTTGGCATTGGTACCGGCCTGAGAACTTCACATGGAGGCTGTTGACCTCAAGGACACGGCCCCCCACCAACATTCTGTACTGCAGGCCAAGCCAAGGACCCTGGGACTGGGCTGGACGTGGAAACTCCTTCAGGGTCTGGTTGTTGTGGTCCCAGCGAACTGGCAGTTTGTGGTCAGGAAGTACTGGACAACCTTTTTCAAACACACAAGCAGGCTGAATTTCAATGGACTGATGAAATTTATGAAGGTGGACGCCACATATTTCACACATCAAAGTCTGTTTCCAGGTGCTGGGGTGAACTGCAGCAAAAATAAAGTGAAAACGGTTATATATTCTGACTCAAGAGGACAAATTGCATTTTAGATTATTATTATAGATTTTATATAAATAAAAATATCAATGAGACAGGGTGGTTGTGGATCAGCCAACCAGAAGGTTGGTGGTTTGATCCCTAGTCTGTACTCTGAGTGTGACCTCAGACAGCACACTGTACCCCAAGTTGCATGTGTGCACGAATGCATAAATGCGACTTCTACTGTGAAGGGCTTTAAGTGGCTGATGAGACACTATATAAATACTGTCCATTTACTATTGGGATTAAGATAAATGGGATTTTTTGGTGATCAAAGTTGTAATTTAAACAGAAATAGCATCCTCAGCTGAGCTGAATAGATGTGAGGTAGTAACCATGTGTCTTATAAACAGCTTTATAATGTGAATGCACTTAAAAGGGGATCAAACACATAATGGAAAGAAACAGGTTACCAGAGGTTAATTATATAATAAATTAGATATGTATGTAAGCATTTATTTATTTATGAGTGGTAAGACACCTTTGCTGTCTTGAAGGTGAAGGTGAATGTTATTCAGCTGCTCTGCTTTTGTGTGAGCATGCGGAAGTATAGGTTGTGTAAGTATGTGTGTTTGTGCTTGTACCTATACGTAGAATGTCTCCAGGTTTGATAAAAACACTCGTTCCGTGGCGTGACGCCATGTGGACCCTTCTACTGTTTAGCTCTCGTAAGACAGGAACAACCCTGCGCTCTCCAGCAGGATATAGAGCTGTGCACACGTACACATTCACATGAAAAAGTGCACACAACCAACATGTTATTTCAAATTGTATTATCTGATCATGTGTGTTTATGTGGCATGTTGTTGTATGAAGTTATATATGATGAGAAGATACTGTAAGCACAGTTTGTGTGTGAACCCACCATAGACCTGCAGCACGGTAGAGGCTATGGACTTTCCTATGGTGTTATGGGCTGTGCAGGAGTAGGTGCCTTGGTCGTGCAAAGATACGTTTCTGATCCACAGTGAGCCAGAGGGAAGGGAGACAGCACTGGAGTCCAACAATCCACGCTTCCCGTGCCATTTCACGGTGGGTGGAGGAACACCTGACAGATAGAGGGACCAATAAGAAAAATCGGGAACACCTTAGACTACAGAGTGTAATTTACAGTCTTATCATTTATGGGGTATCAAAACACATGGACATAAGTATGTGAGTAGGTCGTAGAAGACAAGTGTTTAGGGAGTTATTTGTATGCTTGCCATCAAATTAGACAATAGTTCAGTGCCGCTTGGCAAGGGCAACATGGACTCTGTCTCAAAGGCTAACATTATAGCAAGCTAGAAGGTGTAATGCATGGAATGCAAAAGGCAAAAATGAGGTTGTGAACATTTTCCTCCGACATTTTATAAAGTTACAAAGAAAACTGCCTCAAGATTGAAATGTGTCTACAATAGTCTTGACCCCACCTCTCTCATGACAAACACATGGGTGCTCAGGTAAACAGAATTTGTGCTGGATGGGAAAATGACAACTGCCTCAGTCAGAAACCAGCAAAGATGCTGGCCCCCTAATTTGTGCTGAATGTAAGATAGGCTCTTCAATGACTAAAAGTATGACATATAAACCTCAACATCCAATGAAATAAACGTTACTTGTGATGGGACAAGCAAGGTTTCGCTGTCTCTTGAAATGTCAGCAGCTCCTAAAACTCTTAAACACAGAACATGTACAATTTCATATCCATAAAATATATACAGTACTGGATGACAATATATAAACATATATATAATATATAAATTAAGATTTTTATTAAATTGAATTATAACTAATGCAATACTCAATAACAGGACTAAATGCATGGTTGGCACAAGGGAGCTATGTAAGGGCAAGGCAGAAAAAGTGCTCTGAATTATCCTCTCTGCAGCATAGTCAGCATGACAACAAACGCTCAAAATAAGTAATGTCAGTGGATGCACAGTAAGTCTTACCTGAAGCTGCTATTGCTTAATGGGATGAATCTGAGTGGTAGAAGAAAACTTTGGCTGAACTTCATACACCTACATGTCACATCCAGTTCACTGCCAGAGTGATTTCTTTTTAAGACTCTGTGAGCTGTTCTGGACTGATCATGTATGTCGTATTACATATGCCTTTCGCCACAGCTTTCCACAGGTGAACAAAGGTTTCTTTTAAGCATCGAAGATGGCGGTTCAATCCCCATCTCCCCCATTCCGCTTGCCAAAGTGACTTCAGGCAAGGTAGGCTACTGAACCCCAAATTGCTCCTGTCTGCTGATATAGATGAACTGTACGAGCGGATGAATGGAAAAAACAGTACTGTAAAGAGCTCCATACATCCTTTCCCGTTCTCTCTATTAAGGTTGTGCTTTTTAATGTTTTCACTCTCACACCTTCTCACTCCTACTAGTGGAGCATTTACAGCAAAGGACTTTTAACACTACTATTTTATTATTTTGATCGTAGGAGCTGGTTGCCCTTGACTGGAAATTGTGTTGACCAAATAGGTTTATTTTTCAGCTTGCCGGTTTGTGTAACTATTCACATTAGTATTTCTCCCACTGTCCCACTGAGCCCATTCACTTCATAATGGGATGATGTCAAACATAAAATAGCTTATAGGCTCTGAACAAGTATTGCAAATACAAAACTTTCCTTGTTGATTCATTATTTACTAATCATAATAATTGACCCTGTCTACATTGTCCGGTCAAATTAATTTTGGTGATGTCCTATTTTAATTTGTAGTACTGGGAGTGACCACTGGAACAAAATGGTAAAAAAGACTGAGTTATTGCACTGTATCCAACTCTTAATACATCCAGAGTAAAAACACCCTCTGAGTTATCCACAGACTTCACAATCCAGTGCTATGACCTACCAGTGACTGGGCAGTCCAGTGTGAGGTTGGTGCCTGGCCGAACACTGACTCGTTCCCCAACCACAGCCCTCAAGCTGTGTCCTAACACCAGCTCATGGTCTGAAACATTCCTCCATGACACTGCGATGGCCGGTGGCTCTGAAGGTCCGCAGGGCAGAGAGAGAGCATTAATCAGTGGAGCAGCAATGAAGGTGAAAATGTCATCTCCTTTTCAGTGCTATTGACATTCCTTTAAAGTCTTGTATTTTAAAGTCATTGTCTAACTGGAATCTTTAAGGTTAGTGACCACATCAACAAAAACAATTTAGTTTAATATTTATATCAAGGGATATTTTCTTAATAACTGTGGGTCAGCAGGAATATCAGTAGTATGGTCAGTCAGTCAGTGAGTCCGAACTATCTGGAAAACTAAAATGATGGAGTGACATACAATTTGTTTCTGGTTACCAGAGCACACATCGAAATCACTTTGTTCTTTTAACTTTTCATCTAGCATCATTATCAGGTCAAATTGATGGTTTCTGACTAAATCACTGCAATTCTAACAACATCACATCCTGTTTCAGTTCAATGCTTGTCATCATGTTTCATTATGATTAACAATAGAGTAAGATGATGAACATGGGAAACTTAAATTTGGTACTAATCATTTATATTTATCAGTTGACTGACTTATTATTATGCTATTTTCCAGCAAAGCAAGTTTATTCGTGCAGCATATTTTAAACAAAAACACAGCTCAAAGTGCTCGACATAAATATATAAAAGGTACTAAGTGAAAATGTGAAAGTACCATTAAACAATACAAAAATGCATTTAAACAGAAAATAAAAAAGTTGAATGTACAATGAAAAAAACGAAAATAAATACACAATTTTACAGAAGAGTGCCGTGTAAGAGAAAGTCCTTATTTTAAAAGGATCAAGAGTAGCAGTAGATTTGATCCAGTTACATGGATTTATTTTTGTTAAATTCTGGAAACAGGAGGCAGATCTGTCACAGACTACAGGAGGTAGGCTGATTTACACCAATGTTCTCTTATAGTTGTTTGTGTGGTGGAGTTATCCTGTTTGAGAAAGAGCTAACGTATGCATATTTTGTTGTATAACTGTACATATATGATCAAACTTGTCCCCCCTGCGCAGATTAATTAAACGATCGATCTATCTTGGTATTGACACCGTGAGCGATGCGAGCATGTCAGCATTCTGACATGCACATCAAGTTCCAAGCACTGTTGTGCAGCGCTGCCCCTTTGACTTTTAAAGGGAACTCATACTAGGTGCAATATGTTACTCTCAAGTGCATGAAAATAATCAATCAGTTTAATCCACACTGATTCTGACATTGCTCAGAAACAGCTGTTATGTCAACAGCTCAGGAAAAAATGTTTTCATCAGGCTGAGTAACACAAGAAATTATAACTATATTACTATATTGACTTCAAATCTCAAATCATAGAAAAGAGGGTGCTGCTTGTCGTGAAGACCAACCTGTAATCCGCTCCTTGTGGATTGATCAATTTGTTAAAATGTTAATACTGCTACTTATTGCATGAAAAAAAAAGAAGAGAATTGTATGTATGTAATGTATATCATTTTAAGTTTACTTAAAATGTTGAGGAAATATTAAAATGTTGTCACAACGACAACTGAAACTTGAGTTCAGTAGAAGAAAGCACACACCTGCCACAAGTAGCTGAGACGTCTCTGAGTCTGAGCCATGCATGTTGGCAGCTATGCACTTGTACTGGCCTCTGTCAGACACTCTGGGCTGAAGGATGTGAAGTCCTCCGGAGCTGTCCCACGAGACCCTGCAGACAGACAGGGAAAACATATTTGGTCTACCTCGCGGTTCTCAACAGATTAGAAGCTAAAAAGCTGCTCCCACTACTTTCTGAAAGAGACAGCTTAAACAGAGGGGGTCGCTGAGTGAAGGGATTCATATTTGGTCAGATACAGAAGGAAAAAAACAAAATAACAGACATAAATAAACAGAGGATTGTTTGCTCTTCACATCCTGCATCAACTGCAGAATTCTGTATGAACAGTGGAGCAATACGACTGCAGCTACACCAGATGAGGTCTTTTACCGTTAATTCTATTTCAACGGAGAGCACTTAATAACAATGAATTGGGAAGGCAGAACTTTCATATATCCTTCACGTATCATTTTTGTAACAGAATACACTGTATTAAACAAGTGTTATATATCTGGTTCGTCTATAATTTCTATCTATAATAATGTCATGATACTCATCTAAATAATTGCAGATACACAGTGACATCACTGCAACAGCCAGGACAGATGAACCAGAAAGATAATTTAACAGTGGCTTAACAACAAACAATGTAATACTAACAAACAATTAAAAAAATTATAAAAACAGAGATGATAAGAAGTGAGATAAATGGGTAACCGATTCTGCAAGTCTAATCTGCTCTGACAGGATGATCTCAGACTGTGTCATGGCTCGTAGGAGGATAAAAGATCTGAAATGTAGGAAGAAGCAGAGAACTCCTCTTTTACCTGACTTTAAATTTGATACACAACTGTTTCACATGAGTAGTTTTTCTTTCATAATTTATAGTATCTTGACATAATTTACAGGAGTTGGGTTTTGAATGCATCTTGATACACCTGGCTTCACTTGTGAGAAATATCTGAAATACATGAGGGTATCTAGGTGTTCATACAAAGTATATATTTAGAATTATACCACTGTAGTTGTACGACTCCACCAGCCAGTACAGTTTCCATCTAAATGAAAAAACATTCCAGATTCATATACATATACCGTTTAACTTTGAGCCAGCAAGACAACTGATCAAAAGATGAAGAAATTCCTTCAAGGTTCTCTTGATATCACATTCAAGAGGCCAAAAACATGATATGTGGAGTCAGGGTCACATTTACCTTTGACCGCCAAATTGTATCAGGTCATCCTTGATTCCAAGTGAACGTTTGTGCCAGATGCAATGACATTTCCTTTGGTCATTCCCAGCATCAATGTCATGTAACCTTAATTTTTTGAACTTCAACCACCAAAATTGAATAAGTTCATCTTTGAGTCCAATTAAATGTTTGTACAATATTTGAAGACATTGAGACATTGAGGGACTCTCTAGCTGATCTTAACATATCATATTCAAGAAAAACAGAAAACATAATTTGTGAGGCCAACATGATCTTGACCCTGACCCCAAAATTAGAATAAGATCGTGGCTGAGTCAAAGATAATGGTTCTGCCAAATTTGAAGAAACTGCCTCATGGCGTTTTCAGGATATTGTGTTCACGCAAATGGGACGGATGGAGAAACAGACAGAGGGACAACCCGGGAACATAATGCCTTCAGCCACTGGCTGTCCCCACATAGGAAGGATTTTTTTTTTTTTTTGCTGTTTTCCCTCAATTATAATACAGAGCTAAACATTTTGTTCTCAAATGACTTGAACAAACCTCAGTAAATCCTTATGAAGTTATTTTAAAAGGTCAGACTTAGCACAAGTTGTGGAGAACCATCATACTTAGTTCACTCCACAGCTCCATGTATCAAAGGACACATGCAGAATATTGTGTTTACAGCCAAAATGTCCTGTAAATGCCAATCAAGTGTCGGTCTCACTTTGGCTTTGAGTTAGTGTCTTTCTTCCTGGGGAGACAATTGAAAAATACAAAAAGACCCAAGCAACTAAGACATACAATCAAAATCTCATGACAGCAATTTATGTTTTCTTGGCTAATAGAAACTAAAATAAAATAGTCCTTCAGGGTAGTCCTTCTTCCAAAGTGTAAATTTGTCTTAAAAAAACATCTTGGAGTAGATTACTGATTAGGTACAAATTAATATTGGAGGGATCACTGATCAGTTTGATATGAGGAATTGTTGTCTGTAAGCTGTGCATTGCTCTTCTAAAGTTGAGGATTTGTTTGAGCAAGATGTTTTGGGCAAAAGCACTACCATCTGACATCAGATGGCTTAACAAAGAGAAGCTGTTTGAGCTATCACATTAGAGAGGTTAGTCTTATATATGTGATCAATAATCAAATGATGCCCTTGAAGAATGTTGTAAAAATGTAAATTCCTCTTGAGTGTCCAACCCCTCTAACTTTATTTTGTGGTTACAACAAAATGGAAATTTGTTGTCTGTCTCCATTAAAAATCCGATCAATCAATTTAATATAGTGGATCCACTGTAGATACGTCCACAAAATGTTGAGACCAGCTGAGCAACAAAGCAGGAGAGAAAATGTCATGAGTTTGTCTCTGGAGCGAATGTACAGCAATGAAACAATCATGTTGTCTTTATTGTCTGGGGTGCTTTATAATGCCTCTATTTTTTCAACTGGCGTTATGAGGCCAGGTAATTTTTCTAGAAAAGGTGCATTTAGTTAAATAAAAACAGGAAACCGGAGAGTTTTATACAAACACAAGAAAACTGGTTGTGCTCTGGGCTTCCAGGAATGTGATCAAGCAGCCATATGTAGCATGACTGAGTATGAGCTTAATACTATTAAAAATGCCCCATATTGCCTAAAAACAGGTGAAACAAGGATAAGTGACAAGCAAACTCTGATACAAACAAAAGTCTAAAATCTAAAGTTGCACTTTCCTTGAGGCAAAAAAAAATAATATTTTAAAACATTTAAAATAAAATGACACTGGGTTTATCAGATTAAAAAACCAAGACAATCTAGAATCCTTATTTTTTTCTTTGTAAATTCTAAGTTGGAAAAAAGTTTTTAGTTAGTTGAGCACTTACTTACTTACTTCCAGGGCTTTTACCCCAATCTCACAGCCTTCCTGATATCAGAGTCAGAATATAATGTATACCGTGTATGATGTAGAGAAAAGAACTCTCTCTAATGCAGTCAGTCATGATGTGATTGACAGGCCCCTCGAGCAAATGTTGTGAAGGCCTCCATATGCAGCTGCTCCCACACATAAAAGACAGGAGCAGTGAGTGGCAGCTCTCAAACTTCAATCTGCACCTCAAAAGTAGGAGATGAGCAAAATAAATTCAAGGACTTTAAGTTGAAAGGGCAATACAGATAAATTTCCCCAAAGTGTGGTCTGCTTCTTTCTCACATACATTTTTTTTAAGTCATCGATATTCAACTCGGGCTGTGTAATATAATGATAAACATCATGTGACCATAGAAAAGTCTATTGTTTAATATTATTGTGTTACAAATCTGTTACAAGTCTGAGATAGACCTGAGAACTCTGTAACTGTAACTAAAAAACACTGAAGTGTGAGACTGTTTATTACAGTTAGACATAATGTTTGCTAAAATAAATAAATAATAAATATTTATTTTTTTACATCTGATTTGAAAGCTTTTCTTGTACAACTATGTAAAGTTGAAAAAAGCCGCATTGACCACGGATTAAATAACTGGCTTTCATACCTGCTCAGTTCACTTGGTGTGGAGCCCAGAAAGGAGTTGCTGTTTAGTTTAGGTTTAATTCATTTTAAAGCAAGAGAACATTAAAGGGGACATTTTATGAAAATTCCACTTTTGTAGTAGCCTGACGTTGTCATACTCACAATTCTAGTCAGAATGTGAGTCTGATACCGCTCCATTGGGCTGTGATTATGGGGCGTGTTTCAACCGAACCAGAAAAAAAAATGCCTCTTGTCTCAATTGGATAGACCAACAACCAATCAGAGCAACGTAGTATTTGACGTATGTTAAGCGACGCATTGTGAGTTATTTCCTAACGCCGGGTTCACACCGGACGCTGAAGCGCAGCGCCAAGCCTTAAATAACAGCTGGCTCCCATCCACTCCCATGTTAAACCTTTGTGCGGGTCACACCGGAGGCTGAAGCGCCGCGCTGCGCCAAGGCTGCCTCGCGCCGTGCAGCGATCGTTTCGGCGTCGAGTCTATTTTTTGCGCTTGACGCAAGCGTATCGCGACAGGAAACACACTGAAAAATGATTTTAAACGATATTGATGACATATTTTAAATGAAATAAATTATCAAATATGCATCCCATACTTTGAATTCCCCTTCTGTTGTCCTGGAGTTTTTAATTTGACCAATGACATTATTAAATGTTCCCCTCTGCCCATCCACTACAGCCACACAAGCAGTGATAAAGATAAAAAGAGAGAGAGGGGGGCTACGTATTCTCCACATAGGCTTGAGTGAAGAATACGTAATTTACCCTCGACACCCGACATTTAACGGAGCAAACAGAGGAGAAGTTCTTGTGTAAAGACAACACCAAAAAAGACAAATGTTGGGACGCTGTTGCTTAATGTTGGAGCAACAAGTAAGTATATACTTGAATACTACTGGATCAACGATATTATTAGCGCTGCCCTGTGGTTCAGCGTCGCTTCAGCGTCCGGTGTGAAAAGCCACGGGCCGGCGCCAGCTCCCCAGATAGCTGGGGAGCTTGGACTCTCGCAGCCAGGCTCACCGGGGGTCAGGGGGGCGGGGCACTCAAAACAGGTCAATCTGAGGAGGTCTGTTTTAGACAGGGTAAAAAGGGCGCTGTTTTAAATGATCCTTGTGGTATTTTGACCAAAATATGTTTCAGACATTTCCTTAAGACCCCAAGGAACCATATCAACTGTGGTAAAATGGGCATAATATGTCCCCTTTAAGTCGGTGACAGTCCTCTTGTCCGTATGAATCCCCAAATCTACATGAAAACACATGATGTTGAAAATATGCTAAAAACAAAGTGGCGCTCAAGTAAGGATGATAGGGGTAAAAGATATGGTGGAATTTCTCACGTGTGAGTGATGCAGTGGTTGTTTCATCGAAGGTATTTCACACAAATCCACCATGGTTAACTAATTTAATTTAACCATGTTCTGTTTTGATTTTGACTACTGTCCAGTATTTAGTTAAAAATGTATTTCATTGGTCAGAGAAAACACTACCATGTTACCTGTCAGTGAATTGCAGCAGTGCTCCATCTTTGGTCCAGTTGATTTTGGGAGGCGGGCTGCCCTCTACAGGACAAAGGATGGTCAGCGATCGGGTAGCATTGGTGAGGAGGGCGCTGTGTCCAATGGTGACGTTGATGTTCTTCTGTAAAACCAGTGGAAGGCTCTGTTGCTGCCTGATGATCCGTGGTGTGTTCACAAGAATGCCGAGTGAAGAGCGCTCTGACCAGTTGGGCAGAATGTCTATGGGAAAAAGTCATATCCAAACACACATTTTCAATCACTGAATCCGAGACCAGATTATTGGCAAGGAGAGGAATTGTCTTTTATCACAAGTTATCCATTTATCTGTAAATAGATTCAAAGGCTCTGATTGTAAACTAACCATAACCCCTGCACAGAATGATTTGTCCCTTTTCAGGTGGTGCAGTGGAGTTAAAGAGGCCACAGTCTGAAATAGAGGGGCACTCAGAGAGCCCAGCCTAACGAAAGGAAGAGAAAAGAAAGACTGGCATCCTGTCAATCAAATCTACTCGAAACACAATTAGTTTCTTCCTTAAAAAGTGTACTAAATATCGACAACAAATGTTAATCCATCATCTTTACCACCATCATAACACAAGGATGACAACAATTCCTTCTCACACCTACGATCAATTTAGAGTATCCATTTGACCTAACTGCAATCTGCAGATTTAAGGACAGAGGAAGTGAAGAAGACCCAGGGAGAACAACCAAATACAGAAAGAATCCGGCTGAACTAGGATTCCAAAAAAGGAACCTTCTTGCAGAGGCAACAAGCTGACCACAATGCTAACCTCCTTTTCATGTTCATGCATTCGGTGAGAGTTTTAATATTTCACCTACATTACCTGTAAACCATGACTTGGGATTACATGTCTGATTTACTGTATAAACCGTTGTAATCTGAGGACGATAGAGTTTGTCATCATCTGGCCATATCAAAATATGCAACTGATATGCAGAAATAAAAGGGAAAATAAAAGTCCTACATAAATAAGGTTGTAAAGTGCTCACCCACACTACAATTAAATGTAATGTAATTTAATGCTTTATAAAAAGTTTTATATAATTATTATTCAAATTCATCAATATAATTAGATGGAAGCCACAGAAAGGGGGCGTAAAAAGAGAATTTAATGTTAAACACACTCTGCCATCTACCTTTAGCTTGCACTTCTCCCTCTGTAATCCGGGTCCAGAGCTGGGCAGCAGACATGTGGGTCAGCAGTGAGGAAATTAGCTCTGAAGCTTGCTCCTGCTGTATCTCTCCTCTGTCAGCCTGCAGGGTTATATAAATCAGCCTTTCCTTCAACCGCGGCTGCAGCGAAACTTCCTGGACACCAAGGGGCAAAAGAGATACACTGACGGGCCTGTAAGGATTCAAGGTTGAGTAGTGACTGTGGCAACTAGGCAACATTTCCTCCCTGTTGGGACCAGGAGTGGTAGTAGACAGTCTCCCAGGTTTCATGCTGTCACCACCTATCAGCTGAAGGGTGAAGATATCTGAGGCTGGTCCAGTGACACATTTGTACACCCCAATGTCCTCTGTTGTCACAAAGTGAATCTTTAGAGAGCCCGACTTCGTGATGCCCATGCGTTTGGAGCTGGGTATGGGGCGTCCGTCTTTCAACCAGCGGATGTATGCTTTGGGAAACTTTCTGACAGGGCATTTGATGACCAGGGAGGTGTTAGGTAGAAGGTAGGCATGGCCACCAACAGTCAAATGGATGCGTTTCTCCTTGTGGGTCTGGACGTAGATGTGGTGCTTACCCATTAGCATAGGACACTGTTTAACCCCACTCTTATAGCCCCGGGCCTTTGTTGGATGTCCCACTTGGATCTTCATTGGAACCTTCTGAGTGTCTTTGGGTCTCCAATCTTTGCTGTGTTCTGTTGGAGTAAATAAAGAAAGAGAGGGTCATGTTTTTATGCAAATGTCTGTATTTGTGTTGAGAGAGAAGTCCTTAACAACAGAAAAATAAGCCTCTTTCCCGGTTACCTCTAAAATGTCAAACATACTGTGTAAACTAAAGTTAATAGAGGTCAGTTAAATAAACGTATCGAAGTTGTAAAAAATGTAAATGCACTTTGAGAATGCCCCCTGAGAGGTTAAGAAAAGCTTTTCATGTCACTAAGTAAGACACTTTATCTCATCTTATTAATCAAAATTTGTTGTTGCTTTTATATGCAGTTACATGCTCAACAAACAAGATACCAAATACCATTTAGTTAACTCTAGAGCTGTGATCTCATGCAACAACATGCATTTTTTCCTCATCTGAATCAGATTTCACTAATCATGTTATTTAACATGGTTAGAGTTGGGGGGAGGGGGAAGATTAGTCAATCAGCAACATTTTTGAACAGGTTTGATTTTTTTCCCCACGTTGCCCAAAAGCCTTTAGAGAGTTGTTTGTTCTCTTGAAGCCTGTGTGTGTGTCCAACCTTTAACTGACAGCCGCTATTCAGAATCACTTTGATTGTGGAATTTGAGGGTCTTAGTCTTCATTTGTGGAATAATAATAAAAAATATTGGATTCAGTTTGCAAAGTGTTTGTGTGTAAAATGTTGAATCAGGTGGTGGATAAAAAAATGTGCATGCGAAAAATACGTGTATAAACCCACTATAGTGAATATTATTCAAGACTGTAGTTCTTTTTTTCAGTTCACCAGTCAATTCTCTCCTTTCTATGAAAGGGTTATAGTCACACTCAATATTTGTATTCATTTATTTATAAGTAGGCTAGATAACGAATACAGTGCACCTCTCTGGTGTACTTCTCCAACAAAAAAATTTAGATGACAGATGACAAAAAGTCACATTAAATAAAAATGAGAGGTAACGAGATTTTCACTAAGACCATGAGAAAATGCAAACAAGACCTTCCCACTTCCCTCCTATGGAATAACTGGACTAAATGTGAAATGCAAAATACATCTGACATCACTAACTAAAATAAAATTTTGTGAGACCTTAGTCTGGGGTAAGTTACTTAATTTAAATATGGTTTGAAAGGGCATGGAGATTATTGCTCGATGGATAGGCCTACTGAGCACTGACGTCATAAGTCTGCCAGTAGAGTGGACACTTGTTATGTGTTGTGAAGTTCGGAAGTAGTCAGGGAGAGCGGTGAAAACCATGGCTCTTTTCTCACCACTGCACAGCTCAACAATCACTGCGTAAAGTGTGTGGGTTTGTTGAGTTATTGGCTTTGGAAGGTTTAAGAAATGATATATACAGCATTATACCATCTTAGCTCTGACCCGGCCTTCACCTCAATCCTAATTAGCCAATAGTGTTTGTGAGAAAGAGCACGGAGCAGCAGCTGGAGAGAACATTTCATGAAATACACTTGGACTGTGACTCTCAGGAGTCACCGTGACATTTGCAAGGTATTCAATCTGTAAATGTGTTTTACAGTCTGTGTCCCAGCTGCTGTGAGTTAGAGGGACTCATGCAGCATTACAGAATCAGTTTAAGAGGTGGCTCTCCCAATGTTGGAACAAGTTTGTGTGCATGTATTTCACATGCACACAGTGGATATGAATGAGCAGACAGTGGAAGAGAACACCCTCCTGTAGCTTGGCCAAAGTCTTTAGGTGAACTCATCAACACCAAATGAACAGCTGCTGAACTCCATTTTCTAATCTCATTCCCACATATAGGGACTGCACACACTTGTGAGCTGCCTGCATACAGACCACAATATTCGCCTCGGAAATGTAGATACATTTGGCTGGTTTTCCAAAGGGAACCTTTTGTCGTCTAATGATTCATGTAAAAAGAGAGAACAGGATCTGTTGATAAGTTGATAAAGTGAGACCCTGTGATGAGGTGGATACATTGAGTACTGCCCCAGGGGTGATCGCCTTCCTCCCATATACGCATCCAGTACCAACACTATGCCTGTGGGATTGTATAATATTATAGAGGCCTGATCTCACTGAGAACAAGCCAATAACTCTGGATTGAGAGGACAAAATCTAGCAATGAGTTTTAAGAAAGATTCACTCTACTGTGTATCTGTCATTTTAGATTCATTGCAACAAGTTTAAACTTAAGTAGGCAACCTTATCATTTGTAAGAGAGGGTGCCTCCAAAACCTGGTTCTAAATGGAGACTTTTCTAAATAAGACAATAATTATAAGGTTTGGGAGTTTAGCAGATCTGTGTATCTTTAGTCAGTAGTTCTGAGTTCTCCCATTTTAGTTTCAGGGAACCAGAGATAGTGTGAATGATGACACCAGCCACACAGCATGTCAAAGAGTTGATGTTCAGACCCATGACTGTTCAATTGTAATTTCTACAGTATTAGCCAAGTTCTCTGTAGCCATGCTGCCTTATTAGATGTGGAGACAATATCATTACTCCATTATTATAGGAGTACTCTGTAACCATTGCGGCATTATTAGATTAGTTATCTATCGCCTTTACAACATTCTTAGATCAGGGTTTTTCCTGCATAGAAAATTATGCCGCCACCGCCTCCCTACAATATTCTAGTACAGTGTAAAAGCACTTATAGTGCTACGGATTGGGTACCTCCTCTATGATAGACCTGGAACTTAAGGGAAAGGTAACATTAAACACAAACACCCAGTGCGAATGTTGAGACACAGAGAGAAGCAGTTAATTACTGACAGAACCGGTATAAAATGTCAAATATAACTTTTTTAAGCCCAAACATGTATGAAAAGACCCGTTAACAGTATAAGCCGACTTGTACATGGCTCCCTGGCTGTGCGACCTCTGGTTTGGGCAGTGGAAATGTCTAGGGTCACTGGGTATGTGCCCTGGCTCCGTGTGCTGGAGCTGTGCATGATGGCTTCCCGCCCCAGGCCTGGAACAAAACAACCCCCCATCCCCCAGTCTGACGGCTCAGTACCACCCCCGCATGATTTTTGGCCAGGAAATCACGAGATGAGTGCTCAGTACTTATGGATCAGATCAGGTCGTTCCTTGAGCTTGGACTTCTTTCGATCTTAACAGAACTACAAAGGGCCACATTTACTAACATGTGCACAGAAATGTTCTTAGTCATAGCAAAAAATAAGTGTGCACGCAAAAACACTGCTGGATTTATGACAAGTGCGCACCAGCCAATTTTGATCTCACCACCATGCGTATGTTTGTCAATCTGAATAATTCTGAATTGACAGTGTTAAGATCCCGGGCAATCTAAGACATTTTCCCTTGTGCCTCCTGCTTGTGTTTTGTTATGTCATGTGTTTCCCCCTGTTTATTTATGTTGTCATGTGCTTGTATTTATGTTGTCAGACCATGTGTGTCCTGTTATTGTCTGGAGACTCCGCCCTCTGCTGCTTCCCGCTCTTTTTCTCCCTCACCTGTTCCCTATCGTCACCCTGAGTGTTTGCCTGATTGTTCACCTGTGTCTTGTCTTTGTTCACCCTGCTATTTAAGCCCAGTCTTTCTGTTGTCCCTTGTCGGATTGTCATTGTTTGTATGTGAGAAGATTCTGCAGTATTTTGAGCCCTGTTTTACCTAGTAAGGTAGTAAACTCTGATTTTTTGGATCCTCTGTGATTTTTGCCTTTTGGAATTCTGTTTTTTGAATTGGACTTTCATGGTTTTGCCCTTTTGGATCCTTGTTTTTTCGAAATAAATACGTTTTTGCATCATTGATCTGCAATTGAGTCCTTAACCTGAGAAAGCCTAACAGACAGGGGCAAGTCTGCTCTCTGTAAGTAGCATAGCCATGCCTCTATTACTCCATATAAGGACATTCGTTTTTCCTGAAGAGAGCGGTGTACTGAACAGTTGAGGATAACAGTTGAGGATTCTTGTGTAAAAAAAAACAAGAATCTCACAACAGCAGAAAAGGAAACAATTGCTTTATTAATGTTTTAAAATGAAGCCTGAGCTACAATAACTGAGGAAGTGAATGCTGTGTCCTGCACAGAGCTGAGCACTAGAGCTGTGGACAATTCGCATATATGCATCGCGACGTGGACATGGACTCTGCTGAATTATTATAACACCACTGCTTCATGATACACGCACATTAAAGGTCCGGTCGTCCTGTGTCAGAGTCTGCTTCATTCATACTCCCCCTCTGACCTGACAATACAGGGGGGGAGTGGAAGTGTTGAGTCCACAAAACACTTTGGGAGTTTTAGGGGACAGTGGACCTTCATCATTTGTGCATAAGCACAAGACCACACTAGAACATATTGATGAATCCCAGATTTGTGCCTAGAACGTTTGAATGCACAGTTTAAGCACAGATTTGTGCATACATAGTGTTTGTAAATGAGGCCCAATGTTTTGTGAATGTATATTGTGCAGATGACAAAGGACTCTGTGGTGGCAGTAGTAAGTGTGTGCAGGACCACATATTACCATGAAATCATAAATGCACAGACTCGGGAAAGCCAGACCAACCCCACAGTCATAGGGAGTGTGTTTACATTCAATTCATTGCTTTTCAACTATGCTTCTAAAAGTTCAATGAAACAGTGGGTATGTGCACTGTCAATACCAAATCTTATCTTCATTCACAACTATTTTATTTTACACAGTCAACCCATATTGCCAAACAAACCAAAAAGACCTGTTTAAATGAATATCAGTCATAAATATACATGCCTTCCTTAGTATAATCAACCCCAACAAAGAGGACAAACATATGATTAAGTCTTTGTATGAACTCTTACTGGGACAGGCCATCATGCGGCAGGCTCGCACAAGAGGTGGGGAGGGTAATCCTGAGCACAGCTCCCTATCCAGTGTCACCTGGTGGCCCACGGCTGTCAACTGGCGACATCGTTGCTCCCTCCGCTGGATCCCCAACCCACAGGACGCTGAGCACTGCAGAGTAAAAGAGAATTTAACTAAATGGGAATGATTTTGCAATCTCACCACTTAATGACACAATCCTTCACAGTGAATTATTATTATTAAGACAAAGGAAACATTTTGAACATTTATTGCTGAAAAAAGCACAGGAGGCTCATGGAACAATGGCACAGAACATAAATTGTACACTGCATAACTGTTCAGTATTCATGTGACAAATTCTTCAGGGTAGAAATTGTATGTACACATAGTGACTACAGTAAGAATTACACATCTTAACCATTACAAAATAATTTGTCATGAGAAAAATGACTGTAGGAGAAACAATTGTGTATAAGACTGTGTTTGTGAAAGTATATTGTGGTCAAATAAAGAGTAAAGTGGATAAATCACAAATCTCCCTGCATGACCGCTCGAAGATTTCTACCGTATACATTTTGACACATCTAACATTGGGCAAATTGAAATAGAACATAACCTTAAATAATCAGTTTGAGTTAGTTACTACTGTAATGACAAATCCTTGCTATAGATCGCAGCATTGAATTGATTGCCCAAGCAAAATAACTTAATGGCGCATGAATGAATTTTCACCAAACTTGGTGTAAGTATTTGTGGGCATGGAGGTGGCTCAGTGAGCACCTCCAGGGGAACCAGGGAGAGGTGATAGCACAGCTGAGACCAGTTTGCCACCCAACTCTCCCTGGATTCAAAAGGCAGCAGTTGAGCTGCCAGAAACACATGGGAAGGAGACACAAACGCAGAGACAGATCTAAATCTGAGCTGAGCAAGACACCTGAAAAGGTTATGTGTGGGACAATTTATGTTGAGTCAAATTTATTTTTGCTCCTTTGTCTGTGTTTCTTAGACCCCGGTTGCATCGTCAATTGCCACAGTATTACTCTGAGGTGTTTCTCCAGATGATTAATTTTTAGACCAGAGTGGCAAAGTGGGTCTGGAGGACAACATCCCTGCAGTAGTGACATGTTGCGTGAATGTGCACAGCAGAAAATATTGACTTGAAGCCGAATCCTGCCTGGCAAATAAATTAAAATCTTTTTTTACAGGCCACCGATGCGAATTCTGCTGGTGGTTAATCTAAAAGACAGACAATGCAGTGTGGTTGTGGGGAGAGAGGAAGAGCGAAGCAAAGATCGCCCACCCCCCTCTTCTTTTTTTATTCCATTTGGTTTAAAAGAACTTTAGATCATGCTATTTCGGGAAGCACATGTTTTAGGAGTACACACAGATTCTCTCTCTGCACATGTAGCACTCTCTCACAAGGGAGGTGGGGGAATAGCTGCGAGGTGATTGGAGAATTGACAGGTTATCAGGGGAGAATCATTTGTGGGTCAATTTTATGGCTTCCCCCTCATCCCCCTTCAGGTCGCCAAATGATCACACCTGTAGAGAAGTCTTTGTTGCCAGAGCCAAGTACTCTCTGTTTTTTGTGAAAGACACAGAATATCACAGAAATTCAGCAATTTAACATGAGCTGACAGTGGACAATTGGAAGGCTTTCATACAAAATACTTTTTTGTCTGGATGAATGCATGGTCAAGTACGAAAGCAGCACAAGATTAATCTGTTCCTTGTCCTAATAGAACAGGATGATGGAAGCTTTGTGATACATTGACTAATGAGACCTATATGGAAAACTTATTTCCTGGACATGCTAACTTCTAACATGCTTTCCAGGTAGGAATCCACTTACACACACATCATCATCTCTAGGCAAGCCATTGTTAAACTCTTCATGGTGGACTCTCACTGAAGATTCATGTCAGTGGTAAGTTTCATGCTACTTGGTTTTACGATACAATGGCTATTCCAAAATATCTGTGTATTAACTAGAGTTGCTCTCAGAATGGGAAACATTCATGGTTTAAAAGTAGCCATGGAGAATTGAAAAAAATACTGAAACTGTCATGAAGATTTGGAAGCAATCAATGGAATCCAATAATGCTCTCTTCTAACATCCCCATTCATCCCTCCCAGTTCTCCTGCTATTGCAGCTATATCACAAGTATTCAGGTTGTCTTTGGAATCCCTTCTTGTAAAAAACTGATGCTTAATATACAAAAAAGTCTGAGTTAACACAGTTCATTCATGAAATTAATTTTTTCCCCTTTGTCTAAAATCTTCTTGCAAACCATGCCTTCTTTGTCCAGCAGTTTATACTCGTAATGGTATGCAGTGCTGATAGGATATGACAGTACACGCTGCTTTGGGCTTTTTGGCTCTTCTCTCCTTCAAAGGTTAACACTGACAAGAAAGTTTGGTATCGTCAATGGCAAAAGTTTGCACCCCAGAGTACTAAAGCTCTTAAAAAAAGGGTTTCTTTGGCCCCATGCAACCAAACGGTACTCACCTTTCCCCATTCTCCTCCTGCCGTGTAGGGCAGACAGTCAGTGTTGCTGCAACCTCTCTCAATGGCAGGTTTAGGGCCCCGGCAGGATCTGTCTCCCAACCTCCTAAAGGCCCCTGTGGACAACAGCTGCTTACAGTAAACCTTTCGCATCTGGACACCCCCACCACATGACTGGGAGCACTGGGAACCAAAAGAAGAAAGAAGTAGGAAAGAGGTTTTATCATATGCAGGCAAATACGATGGACACACACACGCACACAAACACACACAAATACAGAAAAGTCAATACCAGCTGCCAGGGTTCAGTCTCCCAGGTTGGGGGACAGTCGAACTGGTTGCACGGTTGCAGAATGGCAGGTTTGAATTCCCTGCACTCCTCCTCAGAAACAGTCAGAATATCCTGCTGGTCAATGGACAACAGACGCATGCAAAACACGCTCCTGGTCTGTATTCCAACGCCGCAGGAGGCAGAGCAGCTGGTCCATGCCGTCACCTCCCATCTGCAGTGAGAGATAATACAAAAAGTCCACTAACCACTTCTAAATATTAGGCTTTCAGGGGATGGAACATGGAATTGGTGTCGGCTAGTTACTCTTCATGACACATCACAATATCCTGCACCATTATAAGTTACTAATTAGAATATTGATTAGAAAACTCAAATGTTGTAAAAAAAAAAGAGATTGGTAGAATATGTATTTCTCAAAACTTCTTTGCCCTGTGAAATGTCTTTCTTCTGGCCTCCTACACAGTGTGTGGGAGAGATGATGCACAGATCTCCCTGGGCTTGTAATGGAATGCTCTCGATTGCTTCATGTCCAGTGAAAAAAAACAAGAGGGCTATGAAAATGTGCATTGTGAATCATCAGCAGGTGAGGGGATAGAGACCCACATATGTAGTATTCTCTCCATTAATAAGGAATTAAAGTTTGTTTCAATGTGTTATTATACTTTTGCAACTTTTTCAATGAAAATCCCGTATTTTCACATAATTTCATGTCGCACCCCCCTATTTGAAGATACTAGATGCACTTGATTACAGCAGCATATAGCAGCGATGCTACTGAATTTAACTGCTCCTCTGTGAGCTTTGGATTTATGTGTATCAAAGCTAGTCCTAATCACCGAATAAATTGTTATTGTTGGTGACTTTAATATTCATCTTGACAATAATAAAGATAGCATTAGCGTAGCATTTATTTCAATACTAGACTAAATTGGTTTCAGTCAGTGTGTAGACCAACCTACTCATTGTTGTAACCACACACTTGACCTTGTATTATCATACGGTGTCAAAATTGAGCATTTTACAGTACTTTTGCGCAATCCAATTCTATCATTCTATCATTCTGATAGTGCTGTAGCTAAATTTAAGGAAATAATTCAGATTACATTAAAACCCTTATTATCCGTCTAACACATTTATTAAAAACCCTAGCTCCACTGAGATTTAGCATCTCGTCGTTAGCTCCGCAGACTCATTACGATTAACATTAGCCTTAATAGCGCCTATAAAAAGTAAACATAGTAAATTAGCTCCGTGATATAATTCCAAGACACATGAGTTAAAACAAGTATCGAGAAAATTAGAAAGGAAGTGGCGCTCCAGCAACCGTGTTGAAAATCTCATAGACTGGAAGGGTAGTGTTAAAGCATATAAGAAGGCCCTCCACAAATCAAGAGCTGCCTACTATTCAAAAGTAACAGAAGAGAATAAAAACAACCCCAGGTTTCTCTTCAGCACTGTAGCCAGGCTGACAGAGAGTCACACCTCCACCGAACCCAGTATTCCTCGATCCCTAAATACCAATATCTTTATGACCTTTTTAATGATAAAATTTGAACTATTAGACATAAAATCTACCATCTCCTGCCCTCAATTGGCACTAATACCCTAAAGTTAACCATGGTGCACCACAGGGCTCTGTGCTCGGCCCAATTTTATTCTCATTATATATTCTTCCACTAGGAAACATTATCAGGACACACTCTGTAAATTTCCACTGCTATGCGGATGACACCCAGTTAAACTTGTCAATAAAACCTGAACAAAGTAATCAATTAACTAAACTTCGAGCATGTCTCAAGGATATAAAAACCTGGATGACCCGCAATTTTCTCTTATTTAAATCAGATAAAACGGAGGTTATAGTACTTGGCCCTAAACACCTTAGAGATACATTATCTAATGATATAGCTGCGCTAGACGACATTGCCCTTGCTTCCAATGAAATAGTCAGGAACTTGGGAGTGATCTTAGATCCTGATTTGTCCTTTAATTCACACTTAAAACCAATTTCTAGGACCGCCTTTTTCCACTTGCGTAACATCTCAAAAATCAGACATGTCCTTTCGCAAAAAGATGCAGAAAAACTAGTCCACGAACTTTGTTAGATCCATACTGGATTATTGTTATTCATTATTAGAAGGTTCCAGTAGTAAGTCGTTAAATATTGCAGCTTGTCCAAAATGCCGCAGCACGTGTCCTGACAAGAACCATGAAAAGAGAGCACATTTCTCCAGTATTAGCATCGCTACACTGGCTACCAGTTAAATCTAGAATAGAATTTAAAATTCTCCTCCACAACTTCAAGGTCCGTAATAAATAATATGAATTCAGGCTTACTTGTCGTCCCTAAAGTCTCTAAAAGTAGAGTAGGAGCCAGAGCTTTCAGCCATCAAGCCCCTCTCTGTTGAGATATCTATGTTTCTCTGTATCTTGTGATTATATTTTACCTATATCCTGTGAACAAATATTAGCTGTATAATCCATATAATCAATAATGCTACAACAGTTACTTTTAGTTAGAATGATGTATAATCTTTTTGACTCAGACGCAGGGTCAGGCCCAGAGCACGACCACAGAAAGAGCAGGTGTCAACCTGAATGTCAATCTGACCCAAAATACAATTCGGAGAAAAGTGTGTGATGGAAATTCATCTTGAGATTTGAAATAATGAAAGCACGGATGCTCAGAAAAGAGAGAGGACGTGCCAGAACTAATACAATAAGGTGCTTCATGAAATATGGTGAGAAAAAGATATGAAATCCTCCGGAAAAGTATTATCTGCTGGGTCCCTCCACTGTGGCAGGCTCCCTGTTTGCCAAGGCCACAGTGGTGGGACACCTGGTCAGTTGAAAGTGATGTGCTTGCAAAAAACTGCACTTTGAGGAAACAGTATACATCTGGCCAATAACTGGCCAGATGAATTCCCTCAAAGAAAAAGAACCGCCTCTGTGCCCACCCTGTGTCTGATTATATATACTGTGGACTTAGGATTGAACGGGGCTTCTTCTCGACATGATCCACTGAACCTGGTGACGTGTCCGGCAGAACCCCAGAGACTCTCTGTAAGTATTTCAGTGAATACAATAAATGTTCAATTTCCAGAACTTCATGTATAAGTGTCTAATTATTCCTTCTCAAATCCTGGATCAACAAACACGCTTGTCCAATCGCCGGAGGCGAGTTCAAGTTTAAAAGCCTGGCGACGACAAAATTGGTGACCCCGACGTGATCCAGTGAAGGAAAAAAGGACAGATCGTATTGACGATAAGAGGACATCTCGAGGATCTCGTTGTTCACAGTGAAAGACCGCGGTCAACATAAAACAGGTGAGCAGCGACCTTTTTATAACTAAAACGGCTGTGATTGGAAAAAATAACTAAATTAACTGTGAGCAAAGAGAAATACGAGATGTAAGTATATTAAGAGTGGAGTGAAGGAAATTGTAAGGGTCTGGGACCCTATGGTTTGAAACCATTTACATTTATTGAAAGGATTTGGGATCCTATGGCCAGGGGCCACACTGAGAAGTGTACGGAACACTGATAAAGTGGTGCATGGAGCATGCACTATAATTTAAAGGATTTGGGATCCTATGGCCAGGAGCCACATTGAGAAGTGTACGGAACACTGATAAAGTGGTGCATGGAGCACGCACTATAATTTAAAGGATTTGGGATCCTATGGCCAGGAGCCACATTGAGAAGTGTATGGAACACTGATAAAGTGGTGCACGGAGCACGCACTATAATTTAAAGGATTTGGGATCCTATGGCCAGGGGCCACACTCATATCTGTGTCCGGAGTCAGATATGAAGTGAAAAAGGGAATCAGGGATTTCCTAGTCTGGGACTAAAGGGGAAAAGTGTGGGGTGGTTTCCTGTGACATCAAGGTAATTACGAACACAAAGAGTGTTTTGAGTCACAGTTCTGAAAGGGTATTGAGGGTTGGAATAGATATTGGCAGAATATTAATAGATTGTGGAAAAGTGTGTATTTTGGTTGTGTTAAACACCCAGAGAACAGGCGCTACTGAAACTATTTCTGTAGTAGAAGCTTCCTGTTCTGACCAAGTGCATATGGCAATGCGTCCTCCACATCTAAGTTCTGCCAACAGTATTTGATAAAACTTGTGAAAAAAGTAGTTAAAGAAACAAACAAAATGACGACTACTAATGCAACATTCCAGGAGGTGATTCATTTGGCCCTTTTGAAAGAAAATAAAATGTCGACCTGCCGTAATAAAATAGAGGCGGTCATTTTAAAAGCCATAGAACACTCTGTGGATCGTGACAAAGCCAGAAAAGAGGAACAGAGAAAATTACACAGGTGGATTAAACAGGGATGGATGATCCCAGTCATTTAAAAAAAAAAAAACACTTCCCCCAATAACACATAGGCTGTCGGTACTAAAAGGGAAAGAATTACTAATATAATAATTATAAATTAATATTGATTATATAATATAGGGAGTTCTTTCTGAAAGAACTAGTGTGAATGAAAAAGTGTGTCTATGAAAACGAGAGAGGAGGAGAGGAAAAAGAGTCAAGGTCAGCCTGCTGACTGAGACAGAGAGGGAAACGACTGACTGAGACACAGAAAAAACTGACTGAGACTGAGAGAAAACCGACTGACTGACAGAGGAAAGACAGAAATAATACAAAAACTAGACTAGAGGCGATATACGCCTGCCATTTGATGTATGTTGTATGTATGGATGTGAGGGTAAACGTGTAAAGGATTTGCCAAAGAAAGTAAAAGAATGTTGACTGAAGGTTTGAGAGATGAACTAAGGACGAGAAAGATAAAGCTATGTTTAGGAATAGGAAAGATCTATAGGAGTGAGATGTTTCAATTCAGTAATATCTTGCTCTGAGATGGATAATAGAATGTAAAACTTGAGTGGCAAAGAAAATAGGGGAAGAGAAGTGGGAATAGAACGTTTTTGTAAGTGCACAGGATGAAAGGAGGGAGATAAGAGTGTTTGAGAGTCGGAAAGCCATCTGGGAAAGGCCACAAGCTTTACAGCTTGCAACTGGCGTTGAGATCATAAGGAGGCTTGGATATTTGTTTGTCTGTTTGTTTGTTTTTACTATTGCTTCATTCAGAAGTAAAAAACTCAAAGACATTGTTAAATTTACACTTTTGGTACCAATTTGTTATTTTGGATTTTTCCAATATATCCAATCCATTAGAGGAACGGAGAAAAGCTTTTGGCCTCCAAATTATTACACAAAATCCAATAATTAAATAGCTTATTCTCATTTTTTAACGGACACAGCAGGGATAATAGGATGCACCAGTTTAATACAATTTATTATTTGATTCGGAATATAACTTCAAGGATGAGTGATTAACCAAATCACATTAATGTTCCCTTTAAAACTCCATCTCTAGGTACAGTTAATGTGCAATGTTTTTTGTTTTTTTTTAATTTTTCTTTCTCTGTTTTGTATTATTTTTGAGCCATTTTACATCTTTACAAAAGTGTCACCCTCAACTGTGGTTTTGTGACAATGAAGATGATAATTGTTTTTGTTTTTAGTATGGAGAACTTGTTTCTCTGATGCAATGAGCCCCCTGAAGCTAGACAGAGCTGATCTTGCTTTGCTCTGTTCAGGTTTGATGAGAAGGGGAAATCTATCTCTTCTCTTTGTTTGTTGAAATGCTTTGCTATTTACTTGTATTTCTTAGAGCTTAAAATCACTCACGTCCTTTCTATATGAGCAAAATCAATCCAATCAGGATGAGAAGTTAAAACTTAACTTTAAACTTAATTTCTTTTTTTGGGGGGGTTTCACCTGCAGTTGCTTTAATTCCACATTCAAATTATTCATTTAAGATTAAATAATCAAGACATGTGTAATCTATTTACAGTTGGCCTTTAAAATAGAAGTTTGATTCATCCTCCATGTAACTATTGTTAGACCTTTGCGACCTAAAAATAAATATGTTTCACCATTGAAAGAAGAATAAATCTTAATCCAATTAAAGGGACAGATGTCTAAAACACTTTAACTCATAGCGTGTTTAATCTTAAATGAAAAGCACAAACCATAGTACGAGCCCCCTTGTTTACACACTTCATTGAATACCATATCAATAATTATATTTTAATTACTTTGCAACACTTTAACCTTTAAAGAACCAGAAGAAGGGAATTTCTTTTTGTGTGTTTTGTTTCACCAATTATCTTAACATCCAATGCTCCTAATTTGAAAGACGTTGTTAAGCTCTACTTTTTGTTTTTATTTTATCATAAAGGAAAGTGTGACAGAATGACTTTTATTAATTTTGTTTTGTTTTGTTTCAGCTGTCTCACACATTTGTCCTTTGTATGTGATGCCTGTTTTACCACAGGGCTGTTTGACGTCAAAGCTTCTGAATTATGATGTAATGAAGCAGTCGATGACTTTTGGAAAATGGTTTGAACACAAATACTCAAATGCTGTTAAATTTGCTGCTTATTGAAATTCAGCTTGTTAATCATTTAATATTTCATGAAATGCCAAAGATTTCTGTCGCTTTTCTGACACTTTTTGAATCTTTTATTTTTGAATGTCCACTTATTTGGCTATTACTCCTCAAAATTGTAAAGAAATTGTTGACCACAAAAGATGGGTCTACCTGTATGTCTTGTTTTGATTATTTGTTTATTTTCCTTTTCAAATATAAGCTTATATAATTTACTGTAAACTCAGTTACGCACTGCAGCATATTAATCACTTTTCAGTTTGTTTTCCTTTCAATCTCTGGGATCTGGGCTCCATGTCTCCACAACCCACTCCCATCCGGTGTCAACTCCACCTCCTCCACCCTGACCGACTACGCCCTGCGCCTGGCTTGTACAGTGCAACCTTAAACACCTGGCCTGTAGGCGAGTATCAATTCCACGAAAGGATCTTCACAAGGCTGAGATCCAGATCACTGACTCTTAAAATTAAAAAAGCCTCACTGACAATTCTTGACAATTTTGTTCCTGGAGCAGATCTGACAGAAGCTGATATCTGAACAGCTTGCTCCTGTACCCTGTGTGGTCACATATAAACGAATGGCCCTGGATCTGCTACTGGCAGGAGAGGGTTATGTGTGTGCACTGCTATAGGAAGTTCTTAAAATATTTTTTTTTTTTTTCCAAACTGCCCCTGGTGGCTGGGTGACCAGTGCCCTCTCCACCTCTACGCACCATGACACAACAAGGATGTAGACTCTGAAATTGCTGAATAGATCGCCACGGCTCTGATGAAGGATGCTGTGGAGCTGAAGCTGAGGAAGCTGAGGACGATGGAGATGACGATGCGACGATGATGATGATGATGATGATGTATGAGGACGGGTTTGCACTGGATGGGATGACGGTTGAGGGGTACATGAACTCCCCAGTAAGTGGTTCACACCATTAAATGGTGTGAAAAGAGGGATTGTTAGGGTTGAATAATTCTATATAGTGGGGGTCTGACTGAAACTATTTGCAACTAAAGGGGGGGTAGAAGCATGAGCAGTTTGAGCCAGATATTAGGCCTTTATACAAATCATAACTAAATAACCTTTTCCTTCCTACTGTGTCATCTTGAAATTAGAATGTATGTGGGTCACAGTTCTGTTTCGTTGTTTTGGCTTAGTTGTTTCGAATTTCTGTACAAACAGAACATTTTAGCCGATATAGCAGGAACACAATAATACCTTTTCTCCAACAACAGTTTGGCCCTCATGGCATCAGCTGTGTCAAGGCCTTGAGAGTGTCTCCTGTTCACTTCCTTATTCCAAATGCCAAGAGGAGGGACTACGCGTGCGCACTTTCGATGAGGAAGAACCAAGACCTACTGTTATAAAATCTTACAGACGCCGGCTGTTTGATGCGTTTTGATGTGCTGATGCGTTCTGCTGGGTCTCTGCCACTTCCCCCAGGCACACTACTGATACAGCCTGAAGTGCTAGTAACCTCTCAGAGCTACACCACACCCCTCTCACACACTGATAAAGCGCTCCAGTTTCCCAAGTACGCACACAGACCTTGGGACACACTATAACTGATACAGCCTGAAGTGCTAGTAACCTCTCAGAGCTACACCACACCTCCTCTCATACACTGATAAAGATCTTCTCGGCGGGACCTGTGAACCGACGCCGGAGTTTTAACTTTGATTTCCTATTTTACTATTCATTTTAATCATTTAACAGAGTCCACAGTATTAGTTTTATTTTTACCTTTTGTGTTAAATTTTTCTATTCATTTTAAATCATTTTAACAGAATCGATAGTGTTAAGTTTAATTTTGTTTCTTCTGTTTAATTTTCTCTGCATGTGTTTTAATAAAATATAAGGAAAAATGGAACCAAGACAAAGACCTTGGCATCCTTTCAGACACCCTGGGTTATGTGGGTTTAGGGGGACAGTACTGTTTTTGACCATTATCACTTTAGTGATTGTATTTCCTCTGCTATGGTTCGAAAAGAAACTAAACTCAAGCTCCACCACGTCCCCCACGACTCCAACTGCCGCCTCTCATATCACCCCCACCACCCCTTTCCTGACCAATCCTACTCGGCAATATCACAAACCAGAACATCACTCTCGGAGCAAGCGCTCTGGCTCCACCGCACCAAAGGTAAAAACCTGTTCTAGACCCGGCACCACATCTAAGAATGAACCCATATGTCTTACGGTAGAAGGTAATGCACGCATCACATTTCAAATAGACGTGTGTCGGCATTTCGATTGTCCCACTTACAGATACGCACAATATTATGTAAATCCAGTCTCAATGAAAGGATGGGATTACACGGTCGCATATTCTGGCACAGACTGGGAGCCAAGGCCTTCCGCCTGGTTTTGTAAAAAAATAAAAAACCTGGTGGGACTAGCTCGGGGAGTGATCCAACCCCAAGAGGAGGGGGGGTCATATCTGTTACTTACAGTCGATCTAACAAAACAAAACATCTCCCAAATCACACAACAAACTTGCTCAAGTTGGAAGTGTCGCGGGGAAAAGTACTCCTCCCTCTATCTGTCCCTAACGGCTTACGTCAAAGGTTATCCCTCAGTGGAACTCATGATAGAACAGACTTGGCCAGATGCGTCCACTCCCTCTAACACGACCTCTTTCTCACCTTTCATTGAACCCGTGCCCCAAGGAAGCGGTGTCCTGGCCTTCGTCACAGGTGATCTGACCTATGATAACGTTCTTGGTTCAGAGACAGGGTATCACATGTCCAATACTTGGCTGTTGCTAGCCCAGGAAGCTGCTAGATCTTCCCCTTTTTCTGATTGTGTTGTGTGTTCCGGCCCCCGACCTGTGTTGCATAAGGTTCCCACACCATTCGAATACACCAGTATAGGTACCACAGAACATGTATCTGAAGGCACTCCTGACATACACTGTCTATTGAACATAATGGGGAAACATGTTCCCTCACCCAGATGCAAACAGTATGACGACTGGTATCCCATGACCCCACAAAATGCCACACCACCATTCTTCAGTAATCGACTAGACAAAGGGGTTAATTTCACCTGTATAACCCGCTCCAAGGAAAGCCACCCAGCACGTTTAATGGGACACCTTAACCCTACTCACTGTCACACCATGCTCAATCTCACCAGCAACACCACAGCACTGTCTCTTACTGTGGCCCGCTCTGATGTCTGGTGGTATTGCGGAGGGAAGAAAGTGTTCGGCTGGCTTCCTCCGAATTGGTTCGGCACATGCGCGTTGGTTTCCTTTGTATCACCAATCTCTGTAATTCAAGCATCCAATGAAGTTCAAGCCGCGTTATCCCAAGCAGCCGACTTACACCCTAGGGCACGCAGATCAGTTGATGCTTTTTCCAGTAGTCCGGTGTATATGGATGCTATAGGAATTCCCCGGGGGGTCCCAGATGAGTATAAACTGGCAGATAACATTGCAGCAGGATTTGAGAGCATGCCTATCATTAGTGCTATGTTCCCAGTTACT
The DNA here is from genome assembly GCF_947347685.1 of Pleuronectes platessa. NCBI lineage: Eukaryota > Metazoa > Chordata > Actinopteri > Pleuronectiformes > Pleuronectidae > Pleuronectes > Pleuronectes platessa. The sequence continues at coordinate 2,893,228 of NC_070626.1, read as the reverse complement.
CCCATCAAAAATGTCGACCGAATCAACTATCTCCACTATAACATCCAACGCTTGTCCAATTTCACCAGAGACGCAGTATCAGCGGTACACGAACAGCTGTCTGCCACCTCCTTGATGTCATTTCAAAATCGTGTAGCAGTTGATTTCCTTTTAGCAGAGAGAGGGGGTGTATGTGCTATGATAGGTGCACAATGTTGTACGTTCATCCCTAACAACACAGCCCCAGACGGTACCTTATCTAAAGCACTCCATGGACTGCGTTCACTCTCTGTGGAAATGAAGGAACACTCTGGCGTGAAACCATGGGATGATTTTATGTCTAACTTCTTTGGCAAATGGTCTAAACTGGTCTCGGCCTTCATACTATCTGTCGCAGTGTTCATAGCCCTGTTCGCCATCTGCGGATGTTGTTGTATTCCCTGCATTCGAGCCCTGTGCATCCGTGTCATAGACTCTGCGATACAAAAGAATGACACTGAACGTGCATTACAACTGCCTCTGCTAGCTCACTCTGAGGAGATGAGGGACATAAGAGACTGCGTTTCTTATGATTTCTGCCCAGATGGTGACAACTTACCAGATATTGACCATGCCTTTGCTCTTGCGTTACAGACTGTCCCCTCAGTCGTTCTGACCCCTGCTTTCGGACTTCCCCAATAAGTTGATGCTCAATTATGATTAGTCACATAGCCCCAAATGGTGATGTATGGACCCTTACAGGACACGGTTTTGACTTTCCCGACACAATATCTCTCACAGGAGCCCTAACAGTCGTTAGAACCCCTAAACTTAATACTTCATGCAATAGCCCGATGAAATGCTGGGAGCCTTACCCTGATTTTAGTGACATGTGATTAACACATGTCAACAGAGGGATTGTTGAGATATCTATGTTTCTCTGTATCTTGTGATTATATTTTACCTATATCCTGTGAACAAATATTAGCTGTATAATCCATATAATCAATAATGCTACAACAGTTACTTTTAGTTAGAATGATGTATAATCTTTTTGACTCAGACGCAGGGTCAGGCCCAGAGCACGACCACTGAAAGAGCAGGTGTCAACCTGAATGTCAATCTGACCCAAAATACAATTCGGAGAAAAGTGTGTGATGGAAATTCATCTTGAGATTTGAAATAATGAAAGCACGGATGCTCAGAAAAGAGAGAGGACGTGCCAGAACTAATACAATAAGGTGCTTCATGAAATATGGTGAGAAAAAGATATGAAATCCTCCGGAAAAGTATTATCTGCTGGGTCCCTCCACTGTGGCAGGCTCCCTGTTTGCCAAGGCCACAGTGGTGGGACACCTGGTCAGTTGAAAGTGATGTGCTTGCAAAAAACTGCACTTTGAGGAAACAGTATACATCTGGCCAATAACTGGCCAGATGAATTCCCTCAAAGAAAAAGAACCGCCTCTGTGCCCACCCTGTGTCTGATTATATATACTCTGGACTTAGGATTGAACGGGGCTTCTTCTCGACATGATCCACTGAACCTGGTGACGTGTCCGGCAGAACCCCAGAGACTCTCTGTAAGTATTTCAGTGAATACAATAAATGTTCAATTTCCAGAACTTCATGTATAAGTGTCTAATTATTCCTTCTCAAATCCTGGATCAACAAACACGCTTGTCCAATCGCCGGAGGCGAGTTCAAGTTTAAAAGCCTGGCGACGACATCTCCTGTGGAATCATCTCCCACTTTCAGTTCAGGAAGCAGACACCATCTTTACATTTAAGAGTAGGCTTAAAACCAGGCTTGTCTTACGCCGGGTTCACACCGGACGCGGAAGCGACGCCGACGCGTGGCGTAAGCGCTAATCCCTGGCGCGCCGGCGCTTGGCTGGTCACACCGGACGCGGTAGCGACGCCGAAGCGACGCGCATTACTAATAATATCACATACTTCTGCTGCTATCAGCCTGCAGTAAAATCGGCATTTAATCATTTTTTTCAAGCATATACTTACTTGTTGCTCCAACATTAACTGCAACAGCGTCCCAACATGTGTCTTTTTTAGTGTTGTCTTTATACAATATATGCTGAGAATCAACAACTCAAGTTACGTCTCCACTTCAATGATTAATTTAGTGTCATCCATGTTGAAGAACTTCTCCGGTAAATGTCGGGTGTCGAGGGTAAATTACGTATTCTCCACTCAAGCATATGTGGAGAATACGTAGCCCCCCCCCCCTCTCTTTTTGTGTGGCTGTAGTGCAGTGATTCTTAACCATAGGGCCGCGGCCCATACTTGGGCCGCAAGCGCCACCTAGAGGGCCGCAAGAAACGTTCGGTTTTGCACCTGTGGGCCGCTTGGGCCGTGGGACCGCATAGGTTATCAACTGAATACACCAGATATGTTAATTAATGTGTACGCGCGGATTCGGGTGACGCCAGACCTACTAGGCTATGCTATCCATGAGACGCTCAGTTACAATATCGCCTCCGACCACATGGTGGCGGTACTGCGTTAGTTGTTTAACAAGCTCACAGAACAACAGAAGAAGATCGACATTCAGCTAGGTAGTGGAGAAGTTTTTAAAGAGGAAAAATGAAGATAAAAGTGGTGCTGGACCCCCCCAAAAGACAAAATGTGTGCGTAAATACAATCCCGACTTCATTCGGTATGGATTTGTGAACGGGGGTAGTGAGGAAGAGCCGAGAGCCCAGTGTGTGGAGTGTGGGCTGACGCTATCTAATGAAGCTTTAAAGCCCTCGAAGCTACAGCGGCACCTAGAGACCAAGCATCCGACGCTCGTGGGAAAGCCGGTAGAATTTTTTAAGAGAGAAGAAAATGGGCTGCAGATGCAGAAAAAATCTATTGTGTCACTGACTGGCAACTCTAAATGTGCACTGAAAGCAAGCTACCTCGTAGCCAGACGTGTGGCACAGAGTAAAAAACCATTCACCATAGCGGAGGAGTTGGTTCTCCCTGCCGCCGTGGATATGTGCCGTGAGATGATCGGAGAGGCCGCTGCAAAGAAGCTGCTGACCATCCCACTCTCCAACGACACTGTGAGTCACCGTATCGCGGACATGGCCTCAGACATACAGCAGCAACTTCTTGATAGAATAAAAAGTAGTCCATTTTTCTCTTTGCAAATGGATGAGTCCACGGATGTCACAAATGCCGCACTGCTGTTGGTTTTTGTTCGCTATCGCTGGGACAGTAGTTTGCACGAAGACATTCTGTTCTGTGGAGAGCTACCAACACAAGCTACGGCTCAGGAATGTTTCCGCTGCATTGATAAATACTTCACTGAGAACGGCCTGGACTGGCAGAACTGTGTCGGGGTGTGTAGTGACGGCGCAGCGTCAATGACTGGCAGGCATCGCGGTGTCATCAGACAGATACTGGAGCGTGCACCAGAAGCTAAATGGACACACTGTTTTCTCCACCGTGAAAGCCTTGCAGCGAAAAAGATGTCACCAGAGTTCCACGAAGTGATGACTATATGTGTGAAAACCATCAACTTTATTAAAAACAATGCTGTGAACTCCAGATGTTTTGCCAAGCTTTGTGAGGACATAGACGCAGATCATGTCCAGCTGCTCTATCACAGTGAAGTGAGATGGCTCTCAAGGGGACTGGTCCTCAAGCGTTTGTTTGAACTGAAGAATGAGGTCTTCACTTTCCTCACTGAGAAAAAATCTCCTTTTGCACATTACTATGCTGACACAAAGTTCACAGCAAAACTTGCCTACCTCTGTGACATTTTTTCACTACTGAACCAGCTGAACATCTCTCTTCAAGGAAGAAACAGCAACATATTTTTTGTTGCAGACAAAGTTCAAGCTTTCAAGAGGAAACTTGCTTTGTGGACAAAGAGGGCCCAGGAAAAGAGGATGGACATGTTTCCACTTTTGTCTGACATTTTGGAAAACTGCCCTCAGGTGATGATCAGTGACTCAGTCTCTCAGCACCTCTCACAACTGGCAGAGAAATTTGATGAGTACTTTCCTGAGGATCCCAGAGAGGGACACATGTGGATTTTGGACCCATTTTCTGTGGATCCCACTGCAGATGATGTTGCTTTGCCCTCATGTCTGGAATCACAGCTTCTGGAAGTTTCCACCGACAGCACTTTAAAATTGCAGTGGGGCAAACTAGACCTGGGCTCCTTCTGGATTGCTGTCTCAAAGGAGTACCCATGTCTTACACTGAGGGCTGTGAAACTCCTTCTCCCATTCACAACTACATACCTGTGTGAGTCAGGGTTCTCCATTGTGGCCACAACTAAAACCAAAGCCCGAAACAGACTCAGAACAACGCTGGAGGCTACTTTGAGAGTGAGCCTTTCCCCCATTCCACCCAGATTGGATCTGATTGTGTCTCAGAGGCAGGCCCAGGTGTCTCATTACGAGTTGAAGATAAAAAAAATAAGTTGTAGCTTGTTAAAAACGTACTGTTTTGACTGTTCATTGATTTGGTTGTTTATTTGTTCAAGATATAAAGAGCAACATCTGGTTCTGCCATGCAAAAATGAAAACTGCTGAAGCAATTGTTAAATGAATCTGCTGATTATAAGGCTATAGTCATTTGAACTTTATTTCAATTTAATTTAGAGTTTATTTATTTAATTTAAAAACATATATTATAGAATATAAATATATATTCTATAATTAATTATATAACAATATAATTATTAATATATAATTATTTTTGAATGCATTTATTTTATCACCACCTTTTTTATTGATTGATGATTTTTATTTTGGAAACAAAACACTTTTCCTGTGTTGTGATTTGAGTTTAATATGTAAATAGCCTATTACAAATGCATTTAAGGCAGATTAAACTGTTCAAATTCATGACATTTTCTTCCTTGTATTTCTTGCTCCGTGTATTATCAGCAAAAGTTATTGAAAGTTTAATAAAAATCTTTGTGGTGATCACATTTTATCATGTCATTGTATTATTTATTTAGCTTGTTAGCTTGTTAAACTGTACATGGATTTGATCTATTATTGAATAGAAATGAGTGAGATTAATTAACTACAGTGTTAACATTTAATGGGCCCCGGGTCACTTTGCACTGAAAAAATTGGGCCTCAGGGTCAAAAAGGTTAAGAACCCCTGCTGTAGTGGATGGGCAGAGGGGGACATTAAATAATGTGGTTGGTAAAAGTGGTAAAATTAAAACTCCAAGACACAGAACGTGAATACAAAGTATGGGATGCATATTTGATCATTTATATCATATAAAATATGTCTATATCGTTTAAAATCATTTTTCAGTGTGTTTCCTGTCGCGATACGCTCGCGTCAAGCGGAACAAATAGACTCGACGCCGAAACGATCGCTTCACGGCGCTAGGCAGCCGCGGCACAACGCTACGCTTCAGCCTCCGGTGTGTTCAGCGCTGCGGTTTAACATGGGAGTGGATGGGAGCCAGAGGATTGGCGCTGCGCTTACGCCTCGCTTCGGCATCGCTTCCGCGTCCGGTGTGAACCCGGCGTTAGACCTGCTCTTAGTTATGCTGCTATAGGTCTAGAAGGTAGGGGGACACATGACCAGCTTCTCCTTACTCTTCTCAAATCATTATCACATCAATACATGTTTCTGACTTGACCCCTTCCCCGGAGTTCCTTTGCCTTATTGCCCGCAGATTATAAGGGTTTTTAGTATTTTTTCCTTACTCTTGTTGAGGGTTAAGGACAGAGGATGTCACACAATGTTAAAGCCCTATGAGACAAATTGTTATCTGTGAATATGGGCTATACAAATAAAATTTGATCGATTGATTGATGATTAACTAAATGTGCACATTCCACACTTTAAAGAGTACCAAATAATTAAACAGTGAGGCTTGTATTTTGGAGTTTTAGAGTAATAGGAATAGAATCAATTCAAACGGGGAGGTAAATAAATTAAAGTTGATCCGGTCTTCAACTGCTAATGAAACTCAGTTGGTCCACAAATTACAGAAGCTGGAATGTTGAGAAATCAAACAGTGGATAACCTGGATGTAGAAAGGTTTTTAAGAAAATGTTCATAAAATCATGGGGGTGAATTTCTATTTGGGTACAAAACCTTAGTTGACATGGCGTTTGATGACAATTGACCTCTTCTACAACTTAAGAACCACTTACAGAGACCTTGTTTCTTTATTGCTTTCATACGATCCGTAGCGTCAGACCAAACACAAGACCAGCTATGAATTCCCACAGAGAAGAATGATGGATAGCAGTTACTTGCAGAGAGAGAGTAAGGGAGACAGGGTGAGTGGGAGAGTTATAGACATGCAGAGTTGAAGCGGGAATAGGGGAGTTAACAAACCTCACTGTGTTCACACTGTTGGCCTCCCAAATCTGAGGCAACAGACGTGTGTGTGTGTGTGTGTGTGTGTGTGTGTGTGTGTGTGTGTGTGTGTGTGTGTGTGTGTGTGTGTGTGTGTGTGTGTGTGTGTGTGTGTGTGTGTGTGTGTGTGTGTGTGTGTGTGTGTAGCTGTTTCCTGTAAATGTCCATTAGAGGAGGAGAAAGCGGTAAATACCAGTGTGATTCAGATATGCCTGCAGTTTGCAGGACTACTAAATGGGCAAATGTCCATCTGCTATGTGGAAATGCAGTGACTAATAGCATGCACTCACGCACAAACAAAAAAAAAAAAATGTCACAAACACACACGCACGCATACTGTTGCACATGTGTAATTATATTTTTAGGTTATATATTTGTAGTGCACATTCCAATTTGAGGTCAGATTAATGCTTCCCTTAGATCTGTTTTAGCAATTGAACATCCAATTATCACAAAAGTTTATATTATCATCAAACACAAATTAAGTGAATGATTCACAACTTGAATTCATGTGTTGAAGAACAAGAAGAGATATAACCCACAAAGTTGCCGGTGGCCTTTGAGCAACACAGGGAATGATTTGTATGGTCATCCATCATATACATTTAGTCTATTTCTACTTATCCAGCTGTTTATAATCCTAATATTCTCTCCATGATGAAATAAAGACAGTCAACATTTGATTCTGGGCTCAGTAATAGTCAATAATGTGTGTAATCCTACCTTCATAGGGACAGTGGTTTCATAACCTTCCAAATGAGAGTGAACGTAGCTTAACCCTGCACTTGCACATCATAGGTGGGCTCCCCTATACTTTAAACTGACTTCAAACATGAATACATTACGTTTCAAACTTGAGTTTTGCAGTCAGTTTGTCTCCCGTTCTATGTCTAACCATTTCTTTATGCAGCTGCTTCATGAATTTAACTTGGGTATTGAGATATTTAGAGCTAAAGTATAAAGAAGACCAATCTTACTAACTGTATACAGTACTATTATAATATGGTGTATAGCCTTATAAGATGTAATTTGCCTTGACGTGAGTTTAAAAAAGGATTTCTTTATCAACATCCGTTTTTCTTCTTCTCGACACAGCTCCAGTTAGCCAGCTGTCCTGATGTCTTTGGCAATGTGCAACCACACTGGAAAAACATCTTCTGTGTGTGTTTATGTGGGCGTATGCCTGAGACCACATTATTCGACCATGGTGAAATCTTCTGGTATAAAGTGCAGGCTGACAAGTCATTTCCTCCAGCAAATGTCTTTATCTGCATTTGCAAAAACTACCAAACTGATTTCCTTCACATTTTGTGAAGGCGTCAGGCATGAGCAAAGAAAGAACTTCTTGAAATTTGGGGTGGATGTGCTGTGAGTGATCATCAAGACTAAAAAAGCACTATATAATCACAGATACTATATACATTGAATTCACTCTTTAGCCGCAGCTACATGGTATTAGAAAATAGTGTCCAGGCTTGAATGTATTCAGGCCTTATGTCAATGCTGTATTCAGCCACGTAATTGAATAAGACCTATGTATGATCAGCTGCATGGAATTTTATTTTTTTATCAGAGCAAGACGCTCATCCAGGTGGTCACTACAGCAAGAGCAACATGGGGTCAAAATATGTTGCAAGGCTTCTGACTGCCACTACAGCCTGTCTGCTGGTTTTTAATCCGACTGTGTTGGTTTCAGTAATGCTACAGAGGAGGGTAAATCCCCCTAAATCCAAACTCCTACTGTACTTGGAATGCTTATATGTCTTCGGACTTTTTCTTCTATTTCAGAGCTGGAACTTTTCAAAAGCAAGTTATCTTGTCATCTGGCAGAGCAATCACTGAATCTCTGGCACTGTAAAGTAACTACACCAGACACACTTACATACCCTTTTCTCAAAACAGTGTAATATGAGTGCTCTTTGAGCAAAAAATAAAGTAGTGCTTGAGCAGTTATAGATACAGGAGAGAAAGTAATATATTTTATATCTGATCTTATATCTGATCTTAGAGCAGTGTTTTGTCCAACAATGGACTTAGGTTGCCTGTTTGCATTCACTTTGTAAAGCTCAAGAGAGCATGTATTGTTTGTGAAAAGACTAGTGGCAGAAAATTGGACTATGTGCAGAAAAGGTCTCTGGTTCGTCTCCACGGAGAAACAACAAAAAGACAAACCTGGATTGATCTGTCCAAAAATCCAAGAGGAGTCTCCCTACCCTGTCTAGTGCCCCTGAGCAAGGCACCTTACTCCCCCAACATCTGTTCCCCGGGCGCTGTACATGGTCGCTCACTGCTCTGTGTGTCCTGCACCAGATGGGTCAAAAGCTGAGGTTAAATTTCCCTACCTGCATGAGTGTGCCTGTGCATGTCTGTGCATGTGTTTTGGACAAATAAATGCATCTTAATCTTAATCATTTCAGCATGTGAACAAACAAACACATTTCTTTTGCACATTTTTACTTACATTCAGTTTGGTTGGTTTATGTTAGTCAGTATGGGTCTAGAAACCATGACCTTGTGGAGGACGAAATGTTTTTTAAAGGGGCCTGCAGCAATGGAGTGGAAGAAATAAGCTGCTTTCAGACATGCACTGAACTCTGCAGATCCTCCGTATTATCTCTGGAGGAGGTGCATGTGTGAACTCAAAAGTAAAAGTGTGAGGCTCCAGAGTTTCTGCGGACAATCTCCGCCTGGCCCATTATTATAAAGTCTGCAGAAAGTCAGGAGAATCAGATGTGAGAACACAACGGGGGATCCACTGCTGAAAGCGAGTTGGGGGGCTCCATAGCCTTAACGCACGATAGATGAAAAAATGTAAAACACAAAAAGACAACCATTATCTTGTGGTGAAAAATTTGTGACATACACACGTAGAACACACCAGCAAAGATGTCAAGAGAGTTCGAGGTGACACGAGCCAACTCTGGTGATTGTCTGATCTCCGCAGCAGAATTAATAGGTGTTTTCCTGCCTCTGTCTGCTGCACCACCTCTTGCCTAAATAATGCAGAGGACTTGTTGCTGTTGTGAACAAGTCTTTTCAGAGAACCTCCCATTGTGTTGTGAATGTGTGAAAGGTAGACTGCGGGTTCAGCCTTAACCCAATTCTCCGGAACTGCAGGTCATGTCTGTAAATGGCTGTAGTATGCATGAGTCTTACACACTTGTACTACTAAGCACTACTGGAGGGGTTACTGACTTGTATGTGCTTGTTCAGGCTCTTTACCTCTCTATATGGCTTCAGTAAACCGTAGTCTCTTACCTTGGGGGGCATGGTTCAGGGTTACAGATTCGTATCATTGCTGGTGGCCTGCTGGACAAATTACACAGGGGGTCCTCCACCTCCTCACCTTGCTTCCTGTTAACACACCTCACATCTGCTGTCTGCTTCCCTGAGCAGAGCACAGAGAAAAGAGCCAGTTGGACATGATATGTACAAAGGGGTCAAGTAACATTTCAGCTGTCAACATTCATTTGTGAAACCTCACCAGCAGCACATGTAGCTGAGCAGGCAATGAAGCCCCTGTAGTCCCAACTGTACAGTTCCTCCATCTGGTTGTACGGGGCTCCATGATCCTGGGGGCCTGAAAAGATGCCCCTACATGGCCCTTGGTAGCAGGGCCTCTCGACCTGGGGTCTGTCTTTGCCACACTCCTCGTCTGGAAGGTCCACCTCCGTCTTGGTGAATGAAAGCATCACCCGGCACTTCACCTCACGAGTTTGCTTGCCTGGCCCACAGGTGGCGCTGCAGGGTACCCAGGGCCCAGGTACAAATCTAAAGACGGTTGAGGAAAATATACAGAGAGGTCATGACATGCAGCAAATGTTTATAATGATGATTCACAAAGAATCACACCAACACCACCACCTCCAAAAGTGAAGGATATTGAATACTAAAACATCTGACGAATGTTTTGTACAAAAGACAAGTTTTCATCCCACAGCAGTTACAATGCACATTGGGTTAATCAACAACAGCAGTAACATGCTGGGTCATATTCAGTTCGTATTACTGATGCTTAACCATTGAAGGTAATTGATGATTTGTTATGATATTTCAATTTTTTATATCTTGGCAGCTGCAACATATAACACAGGGTGTGCCCCAACAAACAAGTCCAACATTGATTTCTCTATACATATTAACTATTGGCTCTCTATTTGACATGTTCCTTCATTATCTCAAAAACCTATTTTAAAATAAATAAATTTGTTTATTTTGACAGCATCCAGAAGGCCAAAAGTGGAAACACTAAAAAACATATCCTCTTGTTTGATTCAGATTTAAGGGTATTCTGGTTAAGGAAATCAGTCTTTCTGAATTGTTGTCATTCTCCAACAATTCTCAACTGCTTCCATCTTTACATACTACATGAATGAGTGCCAAAGATCTAAGTCTCTTTGTGAACAGACCCTCAAGACTAGATAGATGAGTTTGCCCAGGGAGACACAGTTTTCTTTATTGTCCATCAACACTCAATTAGGGCTGCAACTAACGACTATTCTAATAGTCGATTAGTCATCGATTATTGAAACGATTAATCGACTAATCGGATTATGAATGACACAAATTCTCAATTGCTCTTATTTAGCCAACAGCTTTTAAATTTAGCTTGAGGTTGTTAGACGCATGTGATGACTGAAAATAAAGACAATTAAGATCGATACTTCATGCAAAAAAAAGTATTTTAATAAACTTTGCTGCACATTAGTGTACTGTTGACACAAAAGCAAAGAAAAATATAGTTTTTGTCCATTTAAAACCAAGGACAGGCAAAGTGATAATAGCAACAAAAAAAATCTAATTTAAGTTTCCCTTTTTCTGTGAACCAAGAACAGGAAAAGTGCTGATACTAAAAATATATAAAATTTCAAAAATCCAATTTTCTTGTTAACAAAAAGGACAGGGAAAGTAGCAACAACAAACAAAACTACAGTCTTCTTTGGACTAAATAATTGTAATTAAAAAAGATGTTTGTCAGGCAATAGGATAACATTACGCTTTTAAACTCGTAAAAATAAAAGTTTAAACCATATTTTTTGTAATGGATTCTAGAACCCTTCGCACAGGTATACCTTTATGTAGCAAGCTAGCTAACAGGCTATTTTACCAAGGCGAGTCTGCATCTTTTACGTTACGATGTCAAACCTCCTCCTCCTCAAATGCGCGTGTCCGCCATCCCGCTCGTCCGGCCCGGCTGTAAGCGTTCCGACGAGCGGACCAGTGTACAGCGGGTCTGCCGTACACATACAGGACTGTCTCAGAAAATTAGAATATTGTGATAAAGTTCTTTATTTTCTGTAATGCAATTTAAAAAAAAAAAAAAAAAAAAATGTCATGCATTCTGGATTCATTACAAATCAACTGAAATATTGCAAGCCTTTTATTCTTTTAATATTACTGATTATGGCTTACAGCTTAAGAAAACTCAAATATCCTATCTCTAAATATTAGAAACATTAGAAACAGTCCTGTAATGCAGGTTGTTTTTTTTGGGCCATGTTGAGGGTGAAGTTCTCCCGAACTATGGACTTCCTGTTGCGCGATGCTGTTGCAGCGCACGCCGCCATTGGCCAATGTGTTGTCACTACTGCACATGCGCGACTTTCAGAGATAGGAAGGAAGCGAGATGGCTCACTCCTCAGCGGTTTCCATCAGCACCTCCGATAAAACAACGTTTTCAAAAAACCACAAGGATCATTTAAAACAGCACCTTTTTACACTGTCTTAAACAGCCTTCCTCAGATTGACCTGTTTTGAGTGCCCCCCCCCCCCTCTCTCACCTCCCCACCCCCCCTCTCACCAACAACCCATCCCCCTTCTCACTGCCCCGCCCCCGACACACACACACACATCTTAAATCTCCCTTTAGCATATTTAAGGTTGTTAAAATCATTTTAAGTCTCTGTCCTACACATATATTTCTGTATCCGTTTGTTGTGTTTCTTCATTGAAGCTACAATTTTCAAACTACTACACCTTCTGATAAAGATGTACATTATTTAAATACATGCATTAGATATGTGTGTATACACTAGGGCTGGGTATTGCCTACAACCTCACGATACGATACGTATCACGATACAGAGGCCACGATACGATACTATCACGATACACGTTGCTTTTGAATAATGACCATGTCCTGCACAGAATTGACAACAGTTGTTCTTTATTATTCCATATAACAGCAAAGGCGAAGTCTTAGGGATCGCACCACTCAAAATACTTAAAATTCTGGCCTTTAAAAGATCTTAAAAGTAAAATAAAATAATTATCATTCTAATCCCAATAAAAAAAAAGGCTATGCACAGAAAGGATCTGTCGCTCACGGATCTCCTCCCAAGATCCCCGGATACGGTGTTTTTAATTTCCCTCGTAAGTGCCGAGTCTGTTGCTTGAACATGAGCGCAGTTGCACATCTGGTAGTGATGTGTCGGTCGTGAACGATTCGTTCGTTTTGAACGAATCCTTACAAGGACTCGGGAGTAACGAGTCCTCTCAAAGAGATTCTTTCATTTTCTCGTGGCCGCTCATCGGGACTGTTGCATAGGCTGATGCAGGTCACGTGAAAAAGGATCCAAAGACTCGTATACGGCAGATGAACGAATCACTGATCCGAAGACTCTGTTGGCAGAAGAACGAAACACTGATCTGAAGACACGGTCGGGAGGTGAACGATTCGTTCATCTGCCGGGTACGAGTCTTTGGATCATTTTCTACGTGACCTCCATAGGCTCAGAAGAGGAAACTGTTACCTCATCCCCTTTCGCGACCACTGTTAAAAAGCAGTCATGACTGACAGCTTTTGTGTGGCAGATCATATATTTTTTAAGAAAACCTCCTCTATTAAATACAGTAAAACATGACAGTTTGTATGGTTTTAAATTGTCATTTATTGTCACACTGGCATTTAATTATCACAGGAAATAATTACACTGCACTAAACTGTAAGTGTAAATGTAAAGTGAAAATAACAAAACCAGTCATTATGACTTGTGAATAGGGCTGAACGATTAAGATTTAATATGCAATTCTTTTATTTTATCCTCTCTTTCCCCCCCCCCCAAAAAAAATAATGAATGATTTAAATATGACCAACACAATATTAGATACTGTACAATATTCTTTCCCACATTTTTATTTGAATGCGGCGTTGTTATAGTCAGTGGATCAGCAGCAGTTTAAGCTCTGTGTCTGCGGATGCGGCGGGCCAGTCATGTCCGGGGTGGACGTGCAGCGGTATGGAGGTGCCCGTTGAGTTGTTTTTTCCAGAGTTTTTGGGACGGTAGACATGCCAGATACCCACATTAACGTGTAGAAGCACTACAAAAGTGGATTTTTCATAATATGTCCCCTTTAAATGTGACAACAAGGCTCCATCGCCTTAAAAAAATTGGTGTGCCATATCATATAATTTTTATTCCATCCATATTGGCTATATATAAAACAACACTTTAAAGAAACATGTTTATCTCATTATGATTGCAATAATAAGTTTGTCATTTACCCCACCAACCACACTCATATTGAGAATTGCGAAAGCTTGCTTCAGTCGCATGATTTTCATCAGTGTCAGAGACTTTGAGAGAGTTGGCTTGCTTCCCATACCTGGACACTGCACGTTTGATGGATTCTCCCTTGTCTGCCTGATCTTTGAAACTTCTTTCGTGCCTTGTTTCAAAGTGGTGCTTAACACTGGACATTCAGCTCACATTTTGCAAACATAACATGCACACAGCATGGTCCTTATGAAAAACAAAGCCATAGTCTTCTGCCCATGAGAGCTGAAATGCCCGTGCCTTCGTTTTTTTTTAGCTAACGGGCATGCCTAGTTCTCGCCTGCTTTTTTTCATTAATACATATTCTGATAATAAATAAATAAAATAATGGTAATAATAATCTGACCTAAAGTTCCTGTAAGTAAAAACTAAATTTGTAAATCCTAAAGCTGCTGACTGTCAGGAGCACCAGAGGTAATAAGAGGTAAGCTTGTTATGGCAACTAATATGTAGTGAGCAGATAGTTAGATTCCCTGGAGGCAGGGGTGGTTCTGGCTAATTGTAGGCCCTGGGCAAAGAGAGAGAGAGAGAGAGAGAGAGAGAGAGAGAGAGAGAGAGAGAGAGAGAGAGAGAGAGAGAGAGATGAGAGAGAGAGAGAGAGAGAGAGAGAGAGAGAGAGAGAGAGAGAGAGAGAGAGAGAGAGAGAGAGAGAGAGAGAGAGAGAGAGAGAGAGAGAGAGAGAGAGAGAGAGAGAGAGAGAGAGAGAGAGACCTCTTCCCCCCAAATTAAATCTGTCTGGAGCCAAACAAATATTTGATAACACAGGTTATAAAGTTATATATATAGTTATACAATATATATAAAAACTATAGTTTGTTGCATTTATTAAATTATAGAACGACAATAAAAAAACTGTTTAACTGCTATTTTAACCTGTTACAAAAAAGGAAAACACCAAACTCTTATGAAGAGGAGAACATAATACATGTGTAGGCCTACTTTCAATTAAATGAAACACAGAACTCTGCTTTTTTTGCTCATCTCCAGCTTGGTACTTTTCAGCAGATGCTGTGTGGCTCGCTCTGGAAATGTCAAAACATGACATTTCTTATTGTTTGCTAATTCCTCGCCACATATCAAGCATACAGGTAAACCTGCATCGTTGGCAGTGAAAGCAAATGAATCTGTCCACGCAGAATTAAACTCTCTATTTACCTCCCAGACATTTCTTTTGGGGGATTTGTCCCTGGTTAGTTTACCGAGGCCGGGGGTCGGACACTATAGATTAGCAACCTGCAGGTAAGAGAGCCAGGACATAATAGGATGTGACGCATATTTTAGTTGACGAAATATTAAAACAAAACATGAGACCAGGTCAGACTGGAGGCGGACACAGACACTGAAGCTTGGTACAAACCAAATGCAGCTTATGCTCTGATCAAGAAGCTGCAGCGCTGATCTCTGATCAGCTGTGACCAGAGAAACTCTGTGTTTTCACTGTTTCCACTGATAAGAAGCAGCCGGTAAGTCACTGAGCGGCTGCTTCACGTGAACGAGCTCTGATCTCACTGAGTCTCTCTGAGCGAGTGAGCGGGGCGGGGGGCGGAGCCCCGGGGCCTGTGTGTGTGTCCGCTATCTGGGAGCACGCACCCACACATTCACCCGCTCCTGGTATTTCATGACGGCCTGATACGATGAAGATTTAAAAAATGAACGTGAACATGATGTTCACTCACGTTCATTATATGAAAACTTATTCGTTATGTTCACCGTTCGTGAAAAATATGAGCAACATGCATAACACTGCAGAAAGGCTCAGGAGCCGCATGTTGCACTAACCAAACACACAAAAAAAAAATCATCTGGCCCGCGAAGCAGTTTTCTATTATCTATCATATCACTGTGTGGGGAATTGGCAACTGCAGATGCCCCTGCTTGATGCTGTGTGAGAAGGGGGAAGGGGAGGGGGCGAAGGGGACAGTTCAGCTCTGGGTCTCCCAAATGCAGTGATTCTCAAACTGTGTCACGCGCCCCAACTGCGGTAGGGGATATGTGAGGAGGAACTAATGTTTTGAGTCAAAACTTTTGACGTCCGCATCTCTTTAACGGTGGAACTGTAAACAAATCGTTCTTTCGCCGTAGGCAGGGGTCGGCAACCCGCGGCTCTACAGCGGCTACCTGTACAGTGTTGTGCGGGCGAGTGTGTGCGTGTGTGTCCCCAGACATCACACACACACAGGCCCCGGGGCTCCGCCCTCTCACATTCGCTCAGAGACACACAGTGAGATCAGAGCTTGTTCCTGTTAAGCAGCCGGTCAGTGACAAACAAGACACAGTGTTCAAAAACCAAGTTGAAAAGAAAGTACGATGAAGCCTGTCTTGCTATTGGGTTCATATTGAATGAAGGAGGACATGAGGAGTGATTTATTTGAAAAATAAAGAAAAAAATCATAAATACGACGAGGCCCCCTGGTGGCCGAGGCCCTGGGCAACTGCCCGACTTGCCCAATGGGACGCGCCGCGCCTGCCTGGAGGTCAGGCTTTCTTGAGGGGAACATTTTGACATTTGGCAGTGACTTTATTCAGCTCAGTCACACAGATTTTAAGACCTGCATAAATCAGTAGGAGTGAATTGAATTGATAGAGTTTAAATAAAGACAGATAATTGCTAAATGTGGGATTCTAAATCTTTATTGTCATTTCTCCCTTATTTGTCTGTTGTTATTATGTAAAGCTCCGAAAGTATAGGGAAATGGTCTCAGATGTCCATTTATCAATTATTTATAATGGTGGGAGGGACATGTGATCTGTGAAAACCAGGCTGTGTCTTGTTCAACTATGAACCAACCTAATGTAGACCGCTTGTACCAACTTATTTAACCTTTACTGGACATTTCATGAACTTTTACTTAGAATTGTCTCCAAATGATTGACAGCAACTTAAAGCAGTCAGTGTGACTCAAGTGTAAAGTTTGTAAATAACAATTTGCATATCTGTGTGTCTAGCTCTGCCAGCATAATACTCAGGCTTTGAGTATGAATATAAGACTACTTTGTCTAATAATTAGGTTTACAATATTTAATATAAAATCTCATGTTACCTTGTAATTAGGAAGACAAAGCTGGTGGAGTTGTCAATATATAACCTATGTTTCAGGCCAAGGGAAGCAAGGCTGAGGTTCTACAACATTGAATGTATTACATGATGATTAATGTTGGGACAGTGCCTTCGATGAAGAAAACCCTTTCTTCAAAATCATGGCAAGTTGGGCTCCTTAACCATTTCGGAGAAAAGACCTTTCTTTCTTTTCTTCATTTTGTTCGGAAGTCAGGTCACACCTGACACCTGCCTGGGATTTAATGACAATGTAACCAAACTGTGGTATGTCTGATTGCATCTGTGTGCATTTAGCTGGATTAACAGAGACATATTGAGACAAGTAGGACGTGGTGAAGAATGGGAAATCAGAGGATGAGCTGAACAAACACACACACACACACACACACACACAATCGTGTACTTGTGGCTAGCTGTCAGCTTACGTCCATAGCTTGCATATAGTCTAAAGGTCATGATACTGCACAAATGGTACACCATTGGTTTTTGCAGCACTTTAACATTGTCATGCTACATCTGCCTTTTCTTTTGAGAGGACAGTCATTATTCGTGTAAGCAATGGTTTGTCAGAAACATAGTCAGTTTTTTAGAATAGTTGTGGTTGTTCCTCTAGTAAGGGAAGCCGCTCTTCTTCTTTGTCTGTACCATTTATTGCAACAAATGCCCAGGTTTATTACTGCCATCCACTGGATCTGCCTCCCCTCTTGATTCCCCTTCGGGAGCTTCTCCTAAAAGTATATTAATTTAATCGTTTCCAATCCCCCTGTAGTCCCCCTTTATCCTTTTTTGTGCAATTTTCTTAATTATTACACAAGACCTAAATGTTTTTTTCTGTGCCTGCTGTAAAGTCACTGAGGTGAGTGTGGGAAGTGTTTGACTCGCATATATTAGTGTCTGCACAGTCTTTGTGGTGAGGTTTGTGAGGTGTGTACGAGCTGTGTGGCCTGATGGATTCCAGTTAGGCTATCAGAGATGACCAGGCCCAGAGCAGAAGGCAATGAGCATGCTTATCATCAGCAGTGGAAGGAGGGGAAACAGAACCAGACATATTCACACAGGGCTGGATAAGCTGTGTTTGCCGATGTGTGTGTGGTTTGTCCCAAGCACTTTGCTTTGAGCCAGAAATGTACAAAGATTGAACAAAACACACCGACTGTTTAACACAACCTCCATTTCTACCTTCTGAGCCACAGCTAAGTAAGAAGTAGAAACCAACTGGAAAAATAGGGTTGTTTGTACATTCTATTTCAAGTCTTTCTGATTTTATCTCATTCGAGGTGATATACATGTATATATGTATAAATCTATATACATATTTATATGTATATATATATATATATATAGACTTATATAGATATATAGATACATGTATGTATGCTTTGTGTTTGTCTAAATGTGCATGTGTGCATACTCACGTGGGGTCCTCTGTGGCAGTATGGTGTTCCTCCAGTTCCTGAGCTTGTTTTAACCAGGGCACCTTGGCCTCCACTGGTGTGTATTCTGATGGGGAGACGATAAATTAGTTACAAGTAGTAATCCCAGGGATCAGTATTCAGTATTACTGATGAATAGATCAAGCACATCCGATCTAAATGGACCAGGAGGGTTGCATGTTGTTGCTTAGGCATAAAACTTTCTGAAAAAGCATTGCAACAAGCAGTAAATGTGCTTAAATTTCAATCAGCCAGTGAATGACCTCCAAACCTATGGCATTATATAGGCACATGGCCAAGCTGTGTAGTCCCCTTTTTATTTTTTATTTTAATTATGATTGTTATTGTAAGAGCCACTATGCAGCCTGTGTGTGTATAGTTAAATATTTATGTTGTTTTGATATTTTCTTATAACGTCCAGGTTTTGTACAGTTGAATTATATTTTGTATATTATGTTTTCTATATTCAAGTTTATTCTGTTTTGAGCGCTGTTTGCGTCTTTTTTGCAACAGTTTGAGGAGGCCGTAAGGCGGTTCTTCATATAGGTGCGTGGTGGAGCCAGCGGGGGTGGCTAGTAACGCGCAAGAAGAGTGGTGAGTGAGTCTGTGGAGTAGACTCAAAGTGATGGTTGATATCAGTGCTAAGAGAAAAAGTGTCATTTTGAACAGCTTGGAGTTAAGGCATGCCAATTTTAGATAATGGATCGTTTAAACGGCGTGTCTGAACTGTGCTGGAAAGGGAAATAAAATCCATCACTTCAAGTGTAATCAGCCTCCTGGATTTGATTAACATTGGGTTACAACGGGATAGGGTCTGATGTTGGGACACGAGTCAATGTAAAGAAATACTCCTCAGACGCAATCAAGTGGCCATCATATTGGAACTGAGTGGAACGGCCACTACAGTTATTATAATTATTATTATAATTATTATTATTATTATTATTATTATTATAATCTGTGGCGTCTAGGCTCCAACTTAATCACTCCCCCATGATTACACAGGAATGATGGGAGTGATAAGCATATACTTATAACCCCCCTGTTGGAGCCTACAGGTGGATGCTGGGGTGGTGGATGGGCTGAAGCAACTGGTAGCAATACTGCAGCATCAGTGCGAGCAAAGGGAATGATGGGAATTTTCTCTATGCTTAAAGACCACCCGATAAGGTGAGTGTGTATTATAGATGGTTGTGAAGAGTGAGGTATGTCACATGATGTATGTCCCATGATCAGAGCAGTGCAGCTCGAGTTGGCTGTCTGAACTAGCTCACAGGCGTTGCTCCATGATTAGCAGATTCAAATGGCAAAGAATAAAGTTGACTAATTGGATGAGCAGAGTAGCAATTCGGGTGAGCATTCCCCACCCTGGCTCACCTCTGCTCAGGGCCCGTTAGGAGGAGACATTCACTGAAGTTTCCCCTTTTGTTTGAGAAAAACTATCGCTGTGGTTAGCTCTTTTCACAACTGATTATCACAGCTGCATGTAGGATCACCATCTTTGACATTACACGTTCGCCAGAGAGAAGCAGTTCCAGCCATTAGAGAGGTTGCTGTGATCAGTAATTCATTGCCCTGGAAGGAAGTTATAAAGGTGGAAATGGCCCTCGATAGGGACAGGTTCCCCACCCCTGGTTGAGACTAAAGTAAGGTCTGTGTGTTTGACAGAGGGCACTCACAGCATACTGTCTGAGTTTGAATTGGATATTATGGAAAAAGCTCTTAACATGCATGTTAGACTATGAGTTTATTTGTGAGGGATTAAATAGCTCTCAAAGAATTTAGTTAAATTAGGGAGGGATGCTCGTTTATGGTGCATCATAAATTAGGGGCCACATGATGGAAGCTAATGTAAATGAAACCTGTTGTTTTTGTAGTGAGGGTGGGGACTGAGTGGGACACAGCTAGTGTGCAAAGTGTAACGGTCAAAACAGCATGATTCACAACTGTAGGGCAGTTCTTTCTACCATATATCACACACTTGAAGAGCACATGTATGTGCACACATCACAACCAATGGAAAAAAAAAATATTAAAACGTTTCATATATCATTTAGACTGCACATAACATGTATATTAATAGGCTAAATGGACTTTAGGATCAGTATGTAGCTTGTATGTGCAATACTGTACAGTACTATACCTTACATTAGAAAATGGATAAATAATGTTTTTCAAAGTCCAGATATTAATATGCAATGGTATGCAAAAGTATTTCCATTCGAGTTCTGGAAAAATCCTTTTTACTTTCATTTGATTGGGCCTTTGTACTTTTCAGTGACATTGTATAGTTGATATAGTGCCACACCCCTTTTCCCTACTGTGTTTCGGACTTCAACGTTAACATGCTAACAGCTCTCCATCAGTTATTAGTGTCCTACCTCTAGGCTTGGGGCAGGCGATAGGGACCAGACAATCTTCTTTAACCTGAGGTTTGAGTGATGCTTCACAGCCTCCAATGTGCTGTCCACGATGATCGATGCACAGAATCACCCGGTAACGCAGGCCTCGGCCACACGTCACTGTGCACTGAGATGTGAGAGCAACACACACATTATTACACTCGCTCAGATACAACAGACTTTCAATAGGGTTCAGTTGATGAATCGATGAATTCAGAGGTCTGCAAACATTTAGGCTTTTGACCATTAAAAACATACATGTCAAGTTAAGGCAACACATTGGGACCATTTCAAGGAGTGATTGAGTTATTTTATATCATTCCATTTAATTATACTTATTTATTTATTTTATGATGCGAGTATAGGGGAACATTTTTGTTAAGCACAAATATGTTTTCCCTGCTTTTCTTTATTTTGAATGTGTAATTGGTACAGTGTCCTGGGGTCCTGAACGATAACTGTTTGATAGGTGATTTTAATGACTAATCAATTTTTTTTATCTGTTAGAGGGCTTACTGCTTAGTTGACTCTTCAAGGTATTTATAATTTGTATTGCTGGTGTATTCCGACAGTCACTGACCTGAGACCATTCCATGGCTACCCACTGAGGACAGGGGAAGCTGTTGCAAATCTGTCGGGTGACAGGTCGAGGGGAGTGGGTACACTTCCACTCCTCCACCTGAGAGAACTGTCCATGGCTGTCCTCCTCTACGCACAGTACACTGCAATCCTGCCAGCCACCACTACAGGACACAGAGCACTGGATCCAGGGGCCCTGCTCCCAGCTGCAGAAAAGGGAGGGAACCCAATTCGGTAAAAGCTTATCAATTAATTATGCACCATGCAACATTGTTATAACAGTACAGTATAACAGTACAGATGGCACCTCATTTGAAAGAGTGATGATGTTTTTTCTCAAAAACATTTAATTTAACAAACTTTAGTCTGAGCACATGTTCATGTTATATATTCAATTATGTTCACGTCAAACATCCAATTAAGTAAAAATGTGATCTTAGTGACTTTTTTAGGAAACTGCTAATCTCCTACGATTCAAGAGCCAGAAGTAAGCAGCATTTCTGTGTTGGTGAGAGAGTTCAGAGGAGCGTGGTCATACAGGGTGGAGCTCACAGAATGGCTACAGCAATTCAGATAACCAGGCTTTACAACTGTGCTGGGCAGAGAAGTATCTCAGAATGAACACACAACACACACACATCCAACATTGAAGTGGATGGTTCTACTCAAGACACAACATGACTTGAGTCCCCAGGTAGTGTGATGAGGAAAAACTTGTTTTCTCCTCATTGTTTGGCCTTAATCTGAATCAACCATGATTCAAATATCACAGTTTATCTGTGTATTGTTGTTCTTCCCTTTATGGTCACAGTTTACAATCTCCTATCGGACACTTCCAGGCAGATAAGGCTCCTTTTCACATAAGAAAAGACTCAAATTGGTTATAAGAACACGAGAGTGAGTTTAGTAATCTTCAGTGACCTCCACAGTCGCCACATATATATATCCAGTAGAACCTTTAGGGTGTGTTAGAACAGGAGATAGCAGCAAAAAAAAAGTGTAATATATCTTGTGAAATCAATACAATTTATTAATGAAGCTTGAAGTTTGGGAGCAACGTTTGGTGTTCCTGATTTAGTCTTTAGCGCATGGTTATGTCTCTGAATGCTGAAAATAGTTTTTAATGAAATCCGATTTCTATATTGTTATCTAAATCAATACGGTGTGCATAGTCCCTGTCAGTATAAGTATTGGCCCTATCTGTATGCCTGGTGTTCAGGTTGTGCATGAGAGCGTGCTGCCCCCATGTTGCAGGAGTAGGCTGACTGCAGGCTCACTTCACTGCTGAGATAGGTGACTGCCTAACAATGGTTTGCTCTTGTTTAAACATGGTTTTTGTCAGTTTGCCTCTTCACTTTCTATGCATCGTCTTTGCAGTGAAGCTTGTTTTCTCTGTTTCCATACTTAGGTGGATTGTTTCACAGTGCGGCCCTCACTCTGTTTTGTATGGAAGCCCATTTCCGCCACATTGATGAAGAAAAAAAAAAAATCTATCTCATAATTATGACTTAGCATCTCATTATTATGAGATAGTATCTCATTATTATGACTTAGCATCTCATAATAATGAGATAGTATCTCATAATTATGACTTAGCATCTCATAATAATGACTTAGCATCTCATTATTATGAGATAGTATCTCATTATTATGACTTAGCATCTCATAATAATGACTTAGCATGTCATTATTATGACTTAGCATCTCATAATAATGAGATGCTATATCATAATTATGACTTAGCATCTCATTATTATGAGATAGTATCTCATTATTATGACTAAGCATCTCATTATTATGAGATAGTATCTCATAATTATGACTTAGCATCTCATTATTATGAGATAGTATCTCATAATTATGACTTAGCATCTCATTATTATGACTTAGTATCTCATTATTATGACTTAGTATCTCATTATTATGAGTTACTGAGCGAGTCTGTGTGTGTGTGTGTGGCGGGTTGTGTTCGCGTGTGTGGGTGTTGGTGTGTGTGTATGCTTGTCTCTGTTCCTCTTTACTAAAACTGATAATCACATGTATTTTTTAAGTTATTATTCGTTCATGACCGATCATGACTCTGGATCGCTCCTTCACTTTTACCCTGACAGAACTGATTGTGCGCGTCACGTTACGTCTCGTGTTGTGAGGAGCGGAGGACTGAGTGCTCACGGTGTTTAATGTGTTTCATGAACTCAAACAAACACAAATTAAACGTCAGTCCTATACGTGTCCTAATAACTTGTGATTAGTGCTAGGGTTTATTGTTAAAGTGTAAAGTGAGCGCAGGACAGAGGGGAAGTGAGGCGGAAGCAGACTGCGACACGTACAGGACGTACGGACTTTTAATGAGCGTCTGTTCTGATCCTGGAGCAGCGCTGGTTATAATCATACAGCGGCAGCACATCGCTAAGACAATCAATGGAGCAGAAAACATGAATCGATTATGTTATGTCTCTGTATTGATGCATAGTCGCCCACTTCCGCGAGTAAGGCGGCCTCCCCGAAGCCGCTCAGCAACGGCTTCTCTGCTCTGTTATGCCCCGCCCACAATCGTATCTCATAATTATGACTTAGTATCTCATAATAATGACTTAGCATCTCATAATAATGAGATACTATCTCATAATAATGAGATGCTAAGTCATAATTATGAGATACTATCTCATTATAATGAGATACTATCTCATTATAATGACTTAGTGTCTGACTGAGGGCGGGGTGCAGCAGAGCAGGGGAGAGGTGGTAGAGAGGCTGGGAACTCAGTGAAGTAAAGATAAGGTTTGAGTTAATGACAACTACCCCCGTCACTGTAACCGGAATACAACCTTTGCAGGTAAAAGCATATGAGACTAGGCTAATGGCCGTTCAAAAACATGGATAAAAGCTATGTTTTCTGTTACTTTGACTGCAGTCTCACTGTAGTTTTTACACAACCACAGTAAGCTAAGCTAACATTTCAGCTAACAGCTAATTGTTGTAGCTTAAGCTGTCTGTATGAAGCCTTCCTGTTCAGTTTACAGTTTGTAACATTAGAACGTGGTACATTCTTGTGAATTCTGCTAAACAGTATTTGTTTAGCAGATATTACTACGTTCATATCGATTTATCTGAGGTAAACTACTGTTGCTGCTCTAGGAAGAGTTGGTTTAGTTATGTTTAAAATATTCTTTGGATCTCATCCAGTTATGAATTTATTATTTTTTAATACAATCATCCCTAGCTTGTTTTCAGGTTTAGGAGATGGTTGTTCTTGCTTGCAAATGTAAATGGAACTATCATGAGCCATAAGAATAGCATGGCATTTTTTTTGTTTTGAAAGGTGAAAGTTATCCTTACAAAACTACAGCGAGATTATGAAACTTATTGTTACAAAAATGTATTTGACCAAGACTTTACTGCAGTTACAGCAGCAGTGTGTCCTGAAACCTACTCGTTAGAACCAGTGCCTCAGATGTCAAAACACTATTTTGTGACCTGTCTTTTACCTTAGCTAAATTTGGGTTATACAACCTGTATGTTCCGGTAAATTTGAAATTCATATCAATATTATCCATGGTGCATTGCAGAGCACAGTAGTGGTGTGACGGATTTGATTAATACAAAGTACAAATGCAAAGTCACAATGTCACTACCCTACCAATAATCATATAGATCATCTATAGACGAAGACTCTTGCTGTGTATATATGATGTATGTATGATTATATCCTCCATAACTTTCCTTTTAATGCTTGCTCAAAGGATGGATGATCTAAGTGACTTCTTGAGAGAGAGAAATGTCCCTGAGGAAACAATAGAGACCCTGGAGCATGAGAAGGTACTTAACTTCAAAAGCAGAATATTTGAGTCAAACAACTGTTCTTTACATGAAAATGTATATTGCTTCTAAATTATTGTCTCTGAAAATGACCACAAGCTTTTTTTAGCATTTTCTTTTCATTAAACTGTAGATAACTAAATATTATCAAAAATGATTGGGTTATCTAATCACGATTACTCATTTTTAAACAATTTCTTTGTCCATGTTTAGATTGAT
Organism: Pleuronectes platessa; assembly: GCF_947347685.1. Taxonomy (NCBI): domain Eukaryota; kingdom Metazoa; phylum Chordata; class Actinopteri; order Pleuronectiformes; family Pleuronectidae; genus Pleuronectes; species Pleuronectes platessa. Next base: position 2,867,857 of record NC_070626.1, on the reverse strand, counting down.
ACCAGCACCATACAGCTGATGACAGATGAAGAACTAAAGACATATTTGCCATCATATGGTGATCGCCTAGCAGTGTTAGGATTTTGTAGGAGGAAAGAGAACAGCCACAACAACACTCGAAAATCAAAGCTTTTTGAGCGACTGAAACAAAAACTGGCCAAAAGAAAACCTTGTGATGAAGGAGGCAGGAGCAGAAACCAAGGGGAGCCCTCCCAACCATTTCAGAAAAGAAATGCTCTGAAGACAATAAGAAAAATAGAAATAGGATGGATGCATTCTGATGATGGAAAACAGCCTTTCAAGCAAGTGAGAGCCAAACGGGGAGGGGGAACAAGAAAAGTCAACATTTCAAAGGATGCTCAGAAAAGGGAGTTTTTTTCCAGGCGGGAGAAGTAGTCTTGGGCCCTTAACAGATTTTGAGTTAGATCTCAAAGATTATCAAGAGGTGACAGTTGACGATGTAATTACAGTTGGACAATTGTACACTGACACAAAACTCCCTCTTCTTAGGTTTTATTTGACCACACAGAAAAGAAAGATCAACAGTCCACACAGCACAAGTTTGGCTCCATCTTTGGAGAGACAAGAGAGCATTCAGAATCAGTCCTCCAATCCTTCTCTCAGTGTTTCTACAACACCGCCATCTGCTACATTTGAATCACTCAACCCTGAAGTAATATTGTTTGGAAACACTACAAGTGATGACAATATTGACTTTGTATTATATTCCACACAGGATGGGCGTGAGGATGTTTTTGAGAGCAGCGACGTTGTTTTTTTAGGAGACTTTTCTGAAAATGAGCAACAGAATTTGGATGACACACTGCCTGTTTCACCACCATCCACGCCATCCAGTGAAAGACTGAAGAGAGTATTGGTTGTTCATAGAGGGCAGGTACTGCCAGAGCTCATGGCACATTTCGTTGATGATGGACTTCAAGATGTTGACATCAAAATCCAACTTGTATTTCCAGATGGAACATATGAGATGGGGTATGATGATGGAGGAGTTGTGAGAGATTGTCTCTCAGAATTCTGGAATGAATTCTATGAACAATGCACAACAGGAAATGCTCTTAAAGTGCCTTTTCTAAGGCATGATTTTGGACAGCAGCAGTGGGAGAGTGTAGGTCGAATAATTGCTTTTGGATGGGCGAGGGAGAAATATCTTCCTGTGAAGATCGCACCTGTCATTTTAGAGCAGGCCACCTTTGGATATGCGAAGAGCAATGTAGTGGAGAATTTCCTCAAATACATGCCTGAGTCTGAGCGTACATTGTTTGAATCATGGAGATCAGATTTTAACAGTGTTGACCAAGAAGAATTATTTGACATACTGGACAACCACAGCTGCAGAAGGATCCCAACAGCCAGCAATGTCAATGAAATCCTCCAGGAGCTTGCCCACAAAAGGCTGGTCCAAGAGCCTGCCTACGTTATTGAACAATGGGCAAAAATACTCAGCCCAGCGGTGCTGAGCCTTCAGGACCTTACAACTGTATACGAAGCCCTGCAACCAACTGTGAGAAAGGTTATTAAGTCTCTCACCTTCCCAGTGACAATGAATGTCCACCAGAAGGACATTCAAAAGTACCTTACCACATATTTGAGGAATGCTGATATGCAGCATCTGTGTTGGTTCCTAAGGTTCTGCACAGGATCAGATCTATTCCTGGGAAAAGAAATTATAATTGATTTTACTCAGATTCAAGGTTTTCAGAGAAGACCTGTTGCCCATACTTGTGGCTGTGTCCTGGAGTTATCAGTCCATTATGACAGCAACCCTGACTTCAGCTCCGAAATGAACAAGGTGTTGGAGTCTAATGTGTGGGTCATGGACTTAATCTAGTCTAGTCCAGGGAGTTTGTGTGTGTTTATGGTATTCGCACACAATTTCAATGTGAAATCTTGTTATTTCAGTGACCATGCATCCTCATACAAAAGATCATAATATCATCATGCCATTGGAGATCAAGGAGGGCAAAGATGTACGTTTAATCAATTTCTTTTGGCCCTTTTAAATTTCAAGGTCTATGCTTTTAGCTTTTTTTTTTGTTGAGCTAAACAATTGTTATGTAAAGTTAAGACTACAAAAGCAACATTCTGGCTGGCATTAGTTTATGTCACTTAAGTTTAAGGGTTAATGTCTTAATCCCATTGGGAAGAACATGCATCTATGGCAGAATGACCATTGTAAGATTTGTTGGAACCAATACATGCCTAAAGTATGGGATTTAAACATTTAATATCAAAAGTAAAAGAATTTGCTGTTCTATAATTGCTCAGTGTTCTACTGCTCTGGGTGAATGTCAATAATGTGTAATGAAAAGAGCACTATGATACAAATCACTTGCTTATCTGTTAGTCTCAGGGTTAGTCACTCAAAACAACTATTTTGTCTTTGAATTTCTTGGCTATATCGTCAGACATTTCCAGTTACATACCTACAGCATGGTCATCATCATTTTCTCATAAGTGTATACGGTACATTTGTTCTTACAAAGTTTGGATACTGAATAATATTTTTTGTTGACACATAAAGGCATAAAGGGAAAGATAGGAATATGTGTCCGAATATTAACACAAAATTAGTTGGGAGGTGTGAATTCACTGGAACTGTGAAGTCATGTTTTATTGTCAAAGTTTTGGCAAATGTTGTACTGTACTGTTACCATATGGTGCATACTTTTAAAGATACATCTATATGTAGCTATATATATATGTTACGCCGATGATGCTTATCTTTGTGTTCTTTGCATTTTCAATTAAGAAGCAGGAGGCAGCCCTGGGTCTCAAGTCTTTAATTTTGATCTGGTAAAATAAAAAGTTTAAAAAAAAGCATCAGCTGCTGGTGTGTGGGTGTGTGTTTGTCTGCTTGGCCCTCTGTCTCTTTCAGTTGGAAACAGTCACCCCGCGCAAGATAACGACATTGCGCAGCTATTCACAGAGTATAAAAGTAATATAATGCCTCACATTGTTGTCACCTATTTAAGACCAGGGTGCTACTGACATTAACATATAGATTTATAACAGCTGATGACTTACATGGGTGGCGAATAACCAGCCCAAAAATGTATTATAGTTATATGTTTTAATTAATAATGAATAATACGATAACAGGATGTCTATATCAGCTTGCCAAGTGACAATCAGCAAAATGGACAGGTCAGGTAATACAACTTTGGAAAAGCCTGCGGTGTACAACATTCAGCACCATGGACAGCGGCATGCGAACGCAGACACCTGAAGTGCGTTCAGAATGGAATCGCTGGTGTGATTTTATTCCTTTTGTTTCATTTAGTGGGAGCGCTGAAACCAAATCTAGTCACATTTAGAAATTAATTACATTTAGTTAATAAAAAGTAACATCATCCACCATTGTATACTATTAGCTACATCTTCACACATAGCACAGTCTTATTTACAAAATGGCTACATCAGCAACATAATAATTATAAAAGTAATGACTAGTATGGAACTCTAACAGATGTAACATGTGGGCATGAACATGCTCCAAAATGAAAAATATTAATGATTTCATTATATCATACTCTGCAAAGAGCACCTGCTCTTTGCATTGTATTATGCCTGGGCCAAACTGCCTATACCTCTCTACCTGTGCGTCTGCTACCTGGCTGAACTGCAGCAGAAGGGACGGAGTCCATCAACAGAAATGCTGCACGGCTTTTAATTTGAAAGGGATACAAATGGATGAGTTACAAAATGATTTATATATTTTTTTCATGTAATTTCTATGACATATTCTACAGATTGATATTGAAACTATAGCAAACATTGACAGTGATCTACTTTTCATGTGCCTGTATTTCAGATGGCATGTACAATAAACAATTCAGACATATTTGTTTACAATGGTAGGCCGGGTTGACACTGTTTATCAAAGCACATACTTCATTCCCCCAGTCCATCAGCAATCATTGGACGAAGTCTTAGATAAAGGTCTGTTATTTCATACACATCATCAGACATTGCCAGGTTGTGTTCAGCCATAAGTTCCATACATAAGTGAAACACATCCTCATCACAAGGGTAGTCCTTAAAACAACAGTCTTCTCTGCATATTTCTATTTTCATTTGATCAGCTGGCTGCAAGAAATTTTGAGCCCCGTAAAGGTTGGGAACTGCAAACATTATGGAGGGGCGACCATTAGGAGCCCGAGGATTGTTTGTTGTTCTTATGCGATGGTCATTCCAGGCAGTTACAACTTCATAAAGCTCCTCCTAAATATTGGACAGAAAAATAATGAATTTGTTAGGATATAATTTGCGTTATATGCCCTTGGCTCTCTATAGTTAGGGGAGACAAGGGATGGTTGTATCAAAGGGATTGGTTTAAAAAAATAAGGGTACTTTGTGTCAAAATTTTAAAGCTCTAATAGAAGAGTGCAGATAGTTATAGGTGTTTGGACAAAAAGTCCTACAATTGTCCCCGGTCTCCCTTACGTCTGTAATCAATAGGTTTTTAGGATACTGTACCTGTATGGTATTTTGGAAGCAAAACTGGATCAGCGATTTGTCAAGGAAGCTGTCAACAAAATAGCCATCTGCTTTCAGCTGGTCGAAATGGTCCATCCAAAACTGGGCACATTCACTTCTCAAGGTGCACCACCAGCGTTCAATCCTTTGATTACCAGTACTTGGACCTAAAGTTACACACTCAGTGCCATTCTCATCCTCATTGGTGTGCAGAAACTTTTGCATTATTGCAAGGTGGGTATTCTCCGTACCGTGATCTAACCTGATTTTTTGTGGACATCCATTGTTTTCGGTTACAGCATCTATGAAGTAACCTGCGATAATACGAGGGTCATTGTTTGTTTTGTATGCTTCTAGCCAAATCATTTTTCTTGAGAAGCCATCTATGCAACCACTGATACATATGCCATAAGGCTTTAATTTGTCATAGCCATCTATATGCCATACATAGTTTGGCCCACGGCTGACATACACACGCCGTCTCAAACGGTTTCGGGCACGCATATCTACCCCGTTACTGTCCATCAGTCGCATCAATTGACGCACAGTTTCTCTGTCTGTAATGATCCCGGCCATCCAACATTTCTGGTGCATCCATCTGTACCCATGCTGTTTGCCAGACGTTTGTAGCTGTTGGTGAATAAAGGATGCTACCTCAGCTTCATCTGTCTTATTCCGTCTCCGCCAAAGTTGGTTCTTTTGTAGCTTTCTCTCTAGGGTACGGAGGCTTAGTTTGCAATCATGTGATTCCTCCAAAACCACTAAAATTTCCCGATTTGTGAATCCACGTCTGAAGTAGTCTTCAATAATGGTATCCATTTGGATCTGCCAATCTTTGTCTTATCCTCTCGCTTCTGTTGCTTCGGTGCATATGAGTAAACAACACATGGGCTTGTGTAACATATCTAATTATAATGAGATAGTATCTCATAATTATGACTTAGCATCTCATTATTATGAGATAGCATCTCATAATAATGAGATAGTATCTCATTATTATGAGATGCTAAGTCATTATTATGAGATACTAAGTCATAATTATGAGATACGATTGTGGGCGGGGCATAACAGAGCAGAGAAGCCGTTGCTGAGCGGCTTCGGGGAGGCCGCCTTACTCGCGGAAGTGGGCGATTATGCATCGATACAGAGACATAAAATAATCGATTCATGTTTTCTGCTCCATTGATTGTCTTAGCGATGTGCTGCCGCTGTATGATTATAACCAGCGCTGCTCCAGGATCAGAACAGACGCTCATTAAAAGTCCGTACGTCCTGTACGTGTCGCAGTCTGCTTCCGCCTCACTTCCCCTCTGTCCTGCGCTCACTTTACACTTTAACAATAAACCCTAGCACTAATCACAAGTTATTAGGACACGTATAGGACTGACGTTTACTTTGTGTTTGTTTGAGTTCATGAAACACATTAAACACCGTGAGCACTCAGTCCTCCGCTCCTCACAACACGAGACGTAACGTGACGCGCACAATCAGTTCTGTCAGGGTAAAAGTGAAGGAGCGATCCAGAGTCATGATCGGTCATGAACGAATAATAACTTAAAAAATACATGTGATTATCAGTTTTAGTGAAGAGGAACAGAGACAAGCATACACACACACCCACACACCAACACCCACACACGCGAACACAACCCGCCACACACACACACACAGACTCGCTCAGTAACTCATAATTATGAGATACTATCTCATAATAATGAGATACTAAGTCATAATAATGAGATGCTAAGTCATAATTATGAGATACTATCTCATAATAATGAGATGCTAAGTCATAATTATGAGATACTATCTCATAATAATGAGATGCTTAGTCATAATAATGAGATACTATCTCATAATAATGAGATGCTAAGTCATAATTATGATATAGTATCTCATTATTATGAGATGCTAAGTCATAATAATGACATGCTAAGTCATTATTATGAGATGCTAAGTCATAATAATGAGATACTATCTCATAATAATAAGATACTATCTCATAATAATGAGATGCTAAGTCATTATTATGAGATGCTAAGTCATAATAATGAGATGCTAAGTCATAATAATGAGATACTATCTCATAATAATGAGATGCTAAGTCATAATTATGAGATACTATCTCATTATTATGAGATGCTAAGTCATAATAATGAGATACTATCTCATAATAATAAGATACTATCTCATAATAATGAGATGCCAAGTCATTATTATGAGATGCTAAGTCATAATTATGAGATACTATCTCATAATAATGAGATGCTAAGTCATTATTATGAGATGCTAAGTCATAATAATGAGATGCTAAGTCATAATAATGAGATACTATCTCATAATAATGAGATGCTAAGTCATAATTATGAGATAGATTTTTTTTTTTTCTTCATCAATGTGGCGGAAATGGGCTTCCATAGTTTTGGCTGTGCACTAGTATGCGCTCCCCTAGTGCTGTAAATCAAGCCTCTGTTCTTAATTACTTAATTATAACATGTTGAAGCAAAACAACGTTGCTATAGTCTTAATGTGGATAATAGGGAATCTTATATTATAATTTAGTGCTTAATTTTTTACTTTTAAATTATCATTGGGGCAGAACTCTCATTAAATGATTTTAAAACTAAAATACCAACCAAGTACTGGTTAGTTCTAATATTTATGGCTCACAATACATGGTTCATTGAACCTATGTCTCTCTCCACTATGTGGTTGCTGTGGCTGAGGGGGTAGAGAACAAAAAGGGCTGCCCATAGATGCACTCTATGAATGTGTGTGATTGCCAATAAACTGTATTGTATTTTAAAGAATTTAGAGTGGTCACCAAGACTCTAAAAGTGCTATATAAATACAGACCATTTACCATTTAGTCTCCTTATGCTGTCTATACCTGCTGTGGCCATTAATGTGTGATAGATCTGTGTGGATTCAGGGAATCCCCTGTTGAGCCGTGTGCTTGTGACGACTGGCCCTAGCCCTATTTACAATTTTGTGTTTTTTATGATTGTTACGTAGGTCTGTACCCTATGATGCAAATCATTGAACCTGTTTTTATCAGAATAACCTGCATGATGTATTTTGTTTCAGTACCTTAGAAAGCACTGATTACTGTGGGCAGACAGGCTGACATTGTTATGGTCATGAGACAGAAGGGAAAGGACAGAAAAGTCATGGAACAGCCAGGGATAGAGAAACACAATGCACACTTCTATGTGTGCATGTATTAGACACGTGGTGCCACCGTAAAATATGGCTCCCCTGAAAGGCACTGTGTAATTCAAACACTGACATAATATGATATAATTTACTAATGAAACATATTCAGCGCAATACAGTACACAGCAGAAATAATAAAGTTATTTGACCTGTCAGTGGAGCTTAAAGTCAAGATGGCTTCTGGAAAAAAGCCTTGCACCTCCTAATTTACACACATCAGGGAACTAACTCTCTCTCTCTCTCTCTCTCTCTCTCTGAGTGCATGTTGGGACTGAGTGTGGTGAGTGAGCTGGAGAAAGTTTGTTCTACCTGTTTTTTTGCTCTTTTCCCTCTGCACTTGTAGTAGAGGTGTTTTTTGTTTCTGTGTGAGTGACATTGTCATGAGCAGCAGTTTTTAGTTGTTAGTTGTGTGTTTGTGTTTGTGCAGCATGGCTGCTGCAGGTGGAGGCTCCGGCCTCCACAAGTTAACACGGCGACACGGCATCAAACTGTGTCCGGCTGTGGACTGCTCGGTGGAGGAGGTCGGTCTGGCTGTGGGTGAGGTTGTGGGGTATGACAGTGTGAAGTCGGCCTCACGTATGAACAGTGCTGTGGTTGTGTTTGTGGATAGCATTGAAAAAGCTAACCAGCTACTGGAGAGGGGAGTGGTGATTCAGGGCTCCTTCACACCTGTGTTGTCCCTGGCTAATCCGGTCAAGAAGGTCCTCATTTCTAATGTCCCCCCATTCCTGAAGAATGAGCTAATAGAGAAAGAACTGGCCCGACATGGACAATTAATGTCCCCCATAAAAATGATCCCCATTTACAGTAGATCTCCACACCTCAAACATGTCGTGTCTTTTAGGAGACACGTGTTTATGGTGCTCAAGAAAAGTGAGGAAGAGTTGAACCTGGTTTTTAGTTTTAAAGTTGAGGAGTTCAACTACACGCTCTGGTGTCCAACTTTGGAAGGCTGTTGTGTCACATTTAAATAAATTCCTCCAGACATGTTGTGTGGAGGATTCACAGAAGCCCTCCCAGAGAGGGAAGTTAAATATGTTGAAAGGACTCTCAATAACTCTTATTTACATACTTCTTACTGCTACTTCTCCCCCTTGTTACTCCAGGATGCATCATGGGCTTATTCCAACCAGTAATTACAATCACAAATTACAAATCACTTTGTGCCCCCTCACCTCCTGTGTTAGACCTCAGCCAACACTCTCTCCAAACTAGAAATATGTCAAACGGTAGAAAAAAGGTGTGAAGAACAGTTTCCAGTAACCTTTAAAATTAGAGACTGAGGAGTTACTCACCGAGGCAGAGGTTGGAAGTGGTCATATGGCATCACCTCTTTGAATTCATCACTAGAGGATACAAAATATTACAGAACACAGTTCTCAGTTTATAAGATTATGGAATGCTGTCAGAACAGCATGCCTCAAGGTCATATAGGAAATCCTGTGAAGGCATATATGAAACTGTAAGAGCACTCAGAATGATTCTTAACTTCTTAGCTTTGGCCTTCATGATCATAATAAAGTCATAAAAGGGTGTCAAAAGAAAATGCTTTTTAGTGCCGATTTATAATTTCTGCTATTCAGCTTATTTATCAATTCCATCAATCCAGCCCTTCATTAATGGCCTGAAAAACAGGGTTTTACATGTTGTCTTATATATCTGAACTTGTAATGATATGGCTTGGCCTGAAACTCTGAGCTCTGCCTAATCAGATCCTCAGCAAAGTCCTTCCAGCATTGTCAAAAAGCCTGGAGCATTAACAGGACTGGGCCTCTTTTAAAGTCAAAATAATGAATGTCATTCCCAACAGTTGAACTAATCATTTGAGACTCATTTGATTGTATGCAATGTGAAACATTTGTTTCAGTCTGAATCAGTTTTCATCACAGGGTCAACAACTGTCTTTTTGTATAGTATGTGCATGCTTTATGGCTTACTCTGTGTGCTTATTGCTGTAATCTGTATAACTGTGCTTCTTAATCAGATTTAACTTTTCTCACTTGCAGCTAATAAAACACATTCAGTAGCGTTCTTGTTTTTTAACATTTTGTATCTATATGTTTAGGAGAAATTATAACATCTAGCACTGAACAACAGATGAAAACTCGTCTTTGCTCACTTTGGCAGAATTATAATATTGTTTATCAATGAGCAAATAACCAGAACAGAAATATGCACTTGGTAGAATGTTGCATCATAAAGTCTAATGATGTCCATAGTTAGTCATGACTTTTACAGTCATTGCAGGGTGGTTTAATAGAAATCTTTATAATAGCCATAGATAAAATGTCCCTATGATATCACCAATGTAAAAAAAAACTGAAAATGATGTCTACCCCTCTTTGCAGGGGTCCATGTTGCACTCCTTGAGCTTCGGTGTTGGTTTAGTGTTTTCAGGATAGCTGCTGCAGAGATGCTCAGGCAGCGTCTGGTTGGATCGGATGTCTGTGCACTCTGCAGAGTTGAGCTGGTAGCCTGGGGAGGATATTGGACAGAGGCTCTTTAAACTGGTGAAGATGGACATTTAACAGCTGAGGTTAACAAACAGAAACAATGTTAAACGATCATGAAACATTGAAACATTACAATTATTATCAACTACTAGCCCCCTCACCTCCTCCACAGGTGACAGAGCAGGGGAAGAATTCAGTCTCCCTCCACTGGTACCTAATGGGCTGGTAGAACAGGAACTGGACAACTGTGTCCTTGGGGCCTCCGTACTTCATCTGGACAACATGTCGGGTGAAGAACAAGATTGTGTTAAGTCGTGTAAAGAAGAGGATATGATAGTCTATCTAGAACATCATAGGAAAGTAGAACACAGCTAAGCTCTACAAGTGACTATACAACTCTAGAGTGTACAAGAGAAGACACAATAGATGGCAGATGGCAGTAATGCACCTTGACGTTGGTTGCCCCCTGCCAATAAACCGATCGAAGAAGAAGAGAAGACAGAATTAACTCATAAAAGTTACAAGAGTATAGAAGATAAGTGGATGATCAACCCCCCCTTAAATTTCCGATTTTTCACCTTGATAAAGTAATCAGCATTGAGTGGACCATGTGTCCTGAGTGTCTGCCTTTCTGTCCCTCTTTGAAAATCCAAGGAGGTGTTTCCTATCACGTAAGAGCCTGTGGACATCAGACTGGTCTCCTCATTCCTTCCATCAAGAGAGATGGCTTCGATGGCTGAGGGAGAGACACAGCAAGTGGGATATTTATCACTTTACACTTTCAATCATAACATCACAATTTCACTTAGACGAAATAGTAATATTGAGTAAACAGAAAAAGGCCTTAGCATTATTTAATGTTATTAATGTAAATGTGAGAAAACAATATGAGTATGTTATGTTCAATCTATCCACTTAATGTTGGTCATTCTTGTGCTGTGGGGGCAGCAAGGCGGCTCTGGTGTCCTGTCAGATGGCCCAACCACCAAACTGACTCATTTCACTGGGCAGCTCTCCTCCTTTCAAATGTCTGAGCTTCTCTCCTAATCTTGAAATGCAGCCACCCTCAGAACGAAATTCATTTGAACTCTATAACTTATATCTGTGATTGCTGTTGACATCTATAAAGGGATGCCCAGTTTTCAATTGACTTCAATGGTAACTCGGAACATCCTATCATCTACTGTACCTTTGTATGTTCTTAATCTCATTCTCATTGGCCCTTAGGAGATAATGACACAACATTTAGTTTCATTTTTCAAAATAAAAGATTTATATATGCGCTGCCACAGTTCCAAACATCTGATGAGGATGATTCACACTGTGAATCAATAGGGGATTGTATATTGAAAATTGCAAAGAACTGCCTTCCTTAGAGTTGACTTAACTGAGAGTTTGCAAGAAAAGCACACTAATTGGATGTACTGCTGCATTCATTGCAGTCCCTGTGGCCCTACATTCCTGGCGCAGTGCCACATTATGTTTACATGTGGTATATATGCCAACTTGCTTTTGATACTTAATTTTAATACATGTGACCCATTTGGATTATTCATAAAAAAGCCAGTAAATAATTAGAAATGACGAGTAGATGGATAATATTTGATTTCAAGAGTTCATGAACTTGGAGGACTTGAGTTAGCCAAGTCGAATGCTTGATTTCCTCTCTTTTACTATGGTCTCTCCCTCTCTTCAGCTCCAGTGTTCCCTGTCCACCACAGTCATCTCCTGTAGTTGATGAATGATCTGTTAGAGTAATTAACTCCTCAATTCTGAACCATCTGACAAAGAACACATCCAGTAAATCCAGCAGTTCTCGGCCACGTGTAGGAAGTATATTAACTTGTATACATGTGCTTGGTTCATAGCGGGCTGTTGGTCTGAACAGCTGAAAATAAAACAGGTCAGGAAACCCCAAAGGACGAACAAATACTCAAACTGCTCTGGACAAGTAAATCACAGGGTTCATGCCAAGTTGGAGCTTTTTGTTTGTTTCATATCCAGAAAATGGAGTGCTTTAACAAAACATTCATCATGACCCCATTTTCCAATCCATATCCATCCCATTGATTAAAATAATTTATTGATAAACTAAGGTCACCTTCACACCTGTATTATGAATAATTTGATACATCCATAGTTAGTCCTGTTTAGTGCTGGGCAGGAGGTCATGTAGTTAATCACGTTGTTTGCAACAACAGTTTACAACAATGATGGTTATGAATATCATTCATTAAAACGACAGTTGGACGCTGTGTGAGATTAATAGTTCCAAAAACAGGATGACTCACCCTGATTTATAAGTAAAGTAGTTAAGCTTTTGAATTCAAGCTAAGAATATCTGCCAGCACACAGTCCTGCTCTCTGATACACTTTGCAACAGATGCTTGATGCTTCTGTTCGATGTGGCTTACATTTCCCATAAAGGTCTGTCTGGGTCAGTTCTCCCCATTAAAAAAATTATATTTAAATAAATTATATTCATGCAAATCAAGCTTGGGTGAGTTTACCATAGCTCAGATTCAAACTCAAACTTTCTGCCTGCCTAAAACATCGTTGCTCCATTACCAACTGAGCTACAGAATGTGGCATTGGAGGTTCTGTGATAAGTTGTCTTTGTGGTTTATTTGTAAAAGTATTCTGCAGAAAGGATCACACAGGGTGGAGGTTGCAAGTGAGATGAAAACTGCAGTGTCTGTGCTCATATTGAAGTTTCTCTGTGTTGCTTACCACCTGACCCCAAAACACACCGAGGGATGTGTGTGTGTGTGTGTGTGTGTGTGTGTGTGTGTGTGTGTATTGTTCTGTGTCTGGAACTTATCTTCTCTAAAGGTGTGACTATGTTAGGGTGTTGTGTCAGTCAGCTGAGTTCCTCAAACAAAGGACAGACACAGTTAAACCAGATTAGAGCAAAATGTCACTGTGGAATTCAGGCGATCTCAAGATCAACTTCTGCAAGACATGAATAGACAATGGAATCACATGCTAAACAGTGGGTGCACCATAAAGTGTATGTTGAACTGTACCCTAGATGGAAAGTTATTAAGTTATCAAGTAAATTTCCATTACACTTGCATATGGACAAACAACGTAACCCTAATTGAAGTGAATTCTATTTTATTTGCATAGCCCAAAATCATGGCATACATTATCTCAAGGCACTTGACCACAGTCTTAAGAGTAAGAATGACAAAAACATGAATAGCCTATAAGAATAAAGTCCAGTGTATTTTTACCTTTGTAGCAAATGTGACATTTTGGTGGAATCAGACATCCTGTCATAACTCAATGGGATGGACCTACCATGGACTAAATGAAATGTGAAATTCATCTTGGATGCAACTTTGTTTTCAGTGGAGAGATTAGCAAGCGCACAGTCTGTCCTGAGACACGGCTTGAAACAGCTGTGCTCTCCTGATGAAACATTCCTGTAGTCGTCGAGAATGCCCTGTGTGTTTATGTCATGAGGTTTGGACGTTCTAAAAGCATCAACCTGCTCTGATGCAGTGCCTTGGCTGAACAGTGTTTTTCTGTTGAAGTTACAAAATTAAAAGCATTTATCACTAATACATTAGACACCTACATAAAGTACTAGAGTTTGTATTTGTACCTGGGTGAAAATAGTTGGACGGCAGCTATTTGACCAAAATCACTCCTGTGGAAAGGCCAGCTGTGAAGCACAATGTTTTGAATAGTGTAATGGAAATCTTCAGATCTAACTATTTGACCTGAATATGCTTAGTGAGTTTAGTTAAAATTGCCTGAATCAGCATTATGCTCTACTCGGAATGTTTACCTTGAGTGTAATAATAAGACATTTTTGTGTACTATGAACTTGATGTACCAGTGAACTGTTTGATGAAATACGCAGTGTCTGTACACTAAGGGAAGATAGATCAATGTCAACCTCTACTCCAGTTGCAGAACGGGTGAGGGCGAATCAATGGTGAGCTTACTGAGGACAGCTGTGTGTTCCAAACCTTGTGTCTAAAAGCCAGCTCGTCACACAAGAGACATTTGTCAGACTCTTCAGCCCATCTTGGCCAAATAGTAACACTATAACTTTGTTTTTGGTCAATATAATTTTGCTTCTCGACCAATATTAAATGCCTTGAAACTTGGTTGGTGTAAACTGTTGCAACACACTGGTTAACTCAACAGAGGGAATTAAACATAAAGGAGCAGTGTTGACACTCACATATCACATCAGGTCCTTTGGCACTGAGTCTGAGAAAGCGGCTTCCCATTGGCACCTCCAGAACTGTCTTATGAGCTGCAGTTGGACAGAAGTAAAGAAAGATTTCATTTAAACATAAAACATAGCACAAAATACAGAATGGTTGTAAATTAGAGGAAACTTGTGCATAACTGAGTGAAGAATTGACAAGAAGGGTTCTCCATCCTAATCCCCAAACCATCAGGAAGTGGGATTGACTGAATGTCTGTTCTGTTTTAACTGACTTTTACATTACATTACATGTCATTTAGCTGACGCTTATGTCCAAAGCGACTTACATTTTAAGTACACTTAACATTTATGAGGGGCATCTTGCCAAGGACACTTCGGCACGCAGATGGGGAAGAGTGGGGATTAAGATGCATTTATTTGTCCCAAACACATGCACAGACATGCACAGGCACAGGCACACTCATGCACACTCATGCACACAGAGAAATTTAACCTCTGCTTTTAACCCATCTGGTGCAGGACACACAGACCATGTACGAAGCCCGGGGAGCAGGTGTTGGGGGAGTAAGGTGCCTTGCTCAGGGGCACTAGACAGGGTAGGGAGAATCCTCTTGGATTTTTGGACAGATCAATCCAGGTTCGTCTTTTTGTTGTTTCTCCGTGGAGTTGAACCAGAGACGAAACAGAGACCTTTTCTGCCCATAGTCCAAGTTTCTGCCACTAGTCCACGGCCTCTCAAGAGAGCGCCCACTCTACCCCCTAGGCCACGCCGTCCCCTTCATTTCATTACCACTACAAGTTATTGAGCTGATAGTGTGGCAGAAGGGAATGAAAATAAGTATCACATCGTGGTTACAAAGTCTGATATGCTGTTGCCAGTTGTGTGAAATTTTTTTTAAACAGGCTTAAACATATTAAAGATTACAGTGGCAGTGTTTGGACTGGGTCAGTGTATGTCTGTGTGCTAATCGCTGTGATGACCTGTGGCGTCTTGTTAATACACCCCCTCCAACATCCTGATTAAAAAGTTAATTTCAAAATGTAAAACATAATTTGATTTGATGATTTAAGTAGATATTAGAAACTTGTACAATGCACATGTGAGCATTCTATGTAAATTGACTAAAATTGTCTAAATACATATACTTCCTGGTGTGGGTGGTAAGAGTGAATGTAAGACCTGAGGCTGCTCCTTGATTGGTTGTTGGAGATTTTCCACCGGACACTCTTTTATTTACAGTGAATTGGTATTGCTAAATGTTTATTTTACTCCAATGTGATTGGTCGACCCTCGATGCTGTGTCAGGTACAACCACCGTCACCAAGATACTTCTGCTGTGAGCTTGAGGATGAGCTTACACCCAAAGCTTTCCCCGCTCTTGCTATGAGAAACAGAGGTTGTAAGGAGTGCCTCTTATTGCTTCCTGTGATTGCTGGGTCAAAGTGTCGGCTAGGCGATAATGTGGTAAAACAACGGGGGAGTGAGACCTAAAACATCTATCTAAAACATATAAATGGCAAGAAAGTTGCCACAGTCATTGAGCAATCTTTGATGACTATTACTGACTTGCACATTTACCACTGTGTAGCCCAGTGTAATGTAAACTGCGCCTCTTGTCAGACTTGGTCTCTAAATGAGTTGTCGCCTTCAATACAATGCTGTTTTAATTCCAGACATGAATATACTTACATTTTGGCCCTTAACCAAAGTTCTGAAATGACTGGATGCCAACATCAACATCGAGAGACATCACAGAGTCTGTCAAGGTGTCTATTACTGTCTAAGAAAATACTCAAATTCTGAACAAAGATATCTTTGACGAGTTGTGAGGACATAGATTTAATATGGTGCCACAATCTCAAAATAATCATATAATCATCACTGCCATCTAACTGAGTTTCCTCAAGAAAGAAGTCAGTCCAAACGTCGTCTGATCTTCTAAATGGAGCCAGGCGAGGATTTCCATCTCATCCTGCTACTAATTATGCTGCTCATGGACATACACTCCTGATCAAAATCTTAAGACCAGTTAAAAAATTGCATGAATTTGCATTTTGCACTGTTGAATCTTAGGAAGGTTCTAAGTAGAGTTTCAAAATGCAAAAAGAAGAAATGGGAACAAGAGCCCAAAAATTGTGAGCAGGCAATTTTACTGAAGTAGGCTGTTCATCAGCTGATCAAAAGTTTAAGACCACAGCTAAAAAAAAAAAAAAAAAAACGAAATTAAAGTGTCAAAAACTGACTCAGTAATGAGTAGCTCCACCATTATTGTTGATCACTTCAAAAATTTGTTTTGGCATGCTTGATGCAAGTGTTTCCAAAAGGCTAATGCGAATGTTGCGCCAAGTGGTGAAGATGGCTTCACGAAGGGCATCCACTGTCTGGAACTGAAGTCCATTTTTGTAAACTTCCCTTGCCATCCATCCCCAAATGTTCTCAATTGGATTAAGATCAGGGTAACACGCAGGATGGTCCAAAAGAGTGATGTTATTCTCCTGGAAAAAAGTCTTGGTCAGACGGGCATTGTGAATTGGAGCGTTGTCCTGCTGAAAAACCCAGTCGTTACCACACAGATGAGGGCCCTCAGTCATGAGGGATGCCCGCTGCAACATCTCCACATAGCCAGCTGCTGTTTGACGCCCCTGCACAACCTGGAGCTCCATTGTTCCATTGAAGGAAAAAGCCCCCCAGATCATGATGGCGCCCCCTCCACTGTGACGCGTAGAAAACATCTCAGGTGGCATCTCCTTGTCATGCCAGTAACGTTGGAAGCCATCAGGACCATCAAGGTTACATTTTTTCTCGTCAGAAAATAAAACTTCCTTCGCAGATGCCGTCTGATGGTTATTGGGCTGCAGTCAGCACCAGTAATGGCCTTAATTTGGGACGAGGATCGTC
Organism: Pleuronectes platessa; assembly: GCF_947347685.1. Classification (NCBI taxonomy): domain Eukaryota; kingdom Metazoa; phylum Chordata; class Actinopteri; order Pleuronectiformes; family Pleuronectidae; genus Pleuronectes; species Pleuronectes platessa. The sequence goes on along the minus strand of NC_070626.1, from coordinate 2,850,603 downwards.
CCGTGTCTTGACGGACAACCATTCGGATCCTCCGGCTCAGCACCGGTGAGATTTTTTTGGGTCTACCACTTGATTTTTTTGTTCCATAACCCTGAGGATCTTTTAAGAAATGCAAAATGACTGTCTTACTGCGTCCAACCTCAGCAGCGATGGCACCTTGTGAGAGGCCTTGTTTATGCAGTTCAACAATCCTACCACGTTCAAAGACGGTGAGCTTTTTTGCCTTTGCCATCAAGAGATCTTCACAGTGTGATTACTTGACAGGAAATTACATGGAATCCAAATTTTTGCACAGACTTTGGCTTTTAAAGGCTGTGGTCTTAAACTTTTGATCAGCTGATGAACAGCCTATTAGAGTTAAATTGTTGTTTTCAATAAATTGCCTGCTCACAACTTTTGGTCTCTTGTTCCCATTTCTTCTTTTTGCATTTTGAAGCTCTACTTAGAACCTTCCTAAGATCCAACAGTGCAAAATGCAAATTCATGAAATTTTTTAACTGGTCTTAAGATTTTGATCAGGAGTGTATGTGGGTTGAATGTTAACTTGACATATTAAAACTTGATGAATTTTTTGTTCAAATTCATTTAAATTTCTTCCATAATACTTCAAAACCACATGCTTACACATTATTACTTATCCATAATAGACAGTGAGAGTCATCATGTCGTCCCTGCTCAGGCCCCTTGAAAGGTGATATGTTCTCCTCTGAGCTTTCACCTTCCAGCCCTGCTGTCCAACCCGTCTCCACCTCATTTTCTGACATTTCTAAGTCTAACTTTCCTTACACAATCCTTTAGAATTCTATCTGTCTCACTGTCTCACACAAATGTGTTAATTGTCAAGTGTGTGGGTTAGGGTCAGGGCCTCTTATCAACACACTACAGGTTGTCTTCACTTTCCCCAACTTCAGTGTAAACCTGAGTAGTCCTGTAGACTAGACAGAGGCACGCCTTTGGCAGCTACCTGTGCAGGATCCATAACCACAAATCATCTTAAATATTTAAGCTGTATTGAATGCATTCAAATAATCCAGAAAAAATTTCCCAATTAGTGAAATTCTTTCCCCAAATTGCCAAATCCTTCAGCTTGTTATGCACGTCAGTACAAAACGATAAATACACTTTTTATTTAGCAGCATTAATTTGAGGAGAGACATGCTATTTTATGAGAGGGATTTCAGTGCAAGTCTCTCCTCACTGCTTGTGGTAAATGCCTCTCACTGTTTTGCGAAAACTGACTAATGGAGACCACCACACTACTGTCACTGCCAGCCCTAAATCTGTCTTTTTTACAACTGCACAGCAGCACTGATCAACTCTGCAGAGCTAAATAACTTCCATGTGTGCAGTGATAAGTCAGTGAGCTTTACTTAGTCAATCATGAGACTCTCTTAAGGTCATGCTCATGGTATAAACAAACAGCACACAGCAAAACTATTGAAGGTATTTACTGCTGCTGAAGGATTTCAGTTTTTCAGCCTGCAAGAATACATCCTGACTTCTCACAGCAGAAGTGTTTCTCTCTTTGTGTTTAAGTCAGGAGGTGTGGTGATAGTGCAAGACCTTTATAGACAAGTGGAGGGTTGATTCATTTTTCCACATTTTATGAAAGTTACTGTTCCTCCAAATGAGCACTGAGCTTAAACAATTAAGCTGCCATGGCTGCAAGCCACCGGCATTTTTTCCCCTGAACATAATTATGCTTGGAAACTGCATTTGCAATGTCCTAAATTTATTGGAGCAATAAAATAAATTCAGCTTCAGTCATTTGCATTTTTTCTGTAAGCTAAAATGGAGATTAAATGTAAAAAAAAAAGTAACCATCTAAATAAATTAGAGAAATGAAAACAAAGAATAAACAGCTCGTTTTATGAGTCTGCTTAAGCCATAAACTTGAGGGAATACTGTGGCCAATTCATAATCCAAATGCAATCGCCGAACAGTGGAATCATGAATAATGGATGAAGAGGAACAAAGGTGATTCTCTGCGCGCCTGCAATGGTAAATAAACCTGCTTACCAAGGTATCCATGAATCTTCGTATTTGGTTTATTTTTATTTTCTTGGGATATTTAAGGTAAGGGAAAGGTAGAGAAGACAGGATAGACTAAAAGGTTCAGTGTGGATTTAGGCAGATCTATTGGCAGATATTAGATATCATATTTTAAATTATGTTTTCATTAGTGTACATCCAATTGAGAGAGTGAGTCCTCTTCCACAGTGTCCTGTATGTTGCAATACTATGTTTCTACAATAGTCAAGAAAGGACAAATCACATTTTTATGTTTCTACAATAGTCAAGAAAGGACAAATCACATTTTTATGTTATCTGAATGCCACTGCAGGTTCTCCTCCATACTGGAAAGAGTGTGAGTGTGGGGCATTTAACTTGGTTGTAGTATGCAACTTCACCAGTAGATGCCACTGAATCTCATACACTGAAACATTTAAAGGGGACATATTATGAAAATTCCACTTTTGTAGTGCTTCTACACGTTAATTTGGGTATCTGGCATGTCTACCGTCCCAAAAACTATGTAAAAAAACAACTCCCGCGATTTGTTGTGGTTCTTCTATGTCAGAAGCTATACGATAGAGTGCGTTGAATGGGAATACGACCAGAATTGACGTCACAGTCGGTCTACATGGCAATAGCCCCCCCCCCCCCCCCCCCCCCCGGAGGCGGAGATCTGGCGGAGGAGGAGACCAGGGTAAATACGAGCCACAGCACCCTGCTCAACTCGAGGCGGCGGGTGTTAGCTGGGGAGCTAGCCGAGGGGGGGCGCTAACCAGCCGGGGAGCAGAGTAAGAGGCGGAGGAAACAGAGCCTGCGGTTGGGGTAAGTTAGAGCCACTGCCCCCTCCTCAGCTCGGGCTCGCTGGGTGATGTCCGCGGGCTGCTGGCTCCATGTTAGCGGCTCACTTCTGGGGGACGTGTCGGTGTTTGTTTACGGTTAGCAGCAGGGAGCTAACACTAGCTTGCTGTTAGTTTGTGTTTAAAGTTGCAGCACTTTCTGGAATGCCTGCTTGTGCACGTTTTACAGCAGTATTGCATGTGGCAGCCCACCCGGGAAGCACCGGAGATCTGGCCGAGAAGCAGAGCCTGCGGTCGGGGTAAATCACAAGCCAAAGCCCCCTCCTCAGCTCGGGCTCGCTAGGTGATGTCGTCGGGCTGCTGGCTCCATGTCAGTGGCTCGTTTCTGTTGGACCTGTTAGTGTTTGTTTACAGTTAGCAGCAGGGAGCTAACGCTAGCTTGACTTCACACACCTGACACCCGGACACGTCTCACCGGCTCAGGGTTCCCCACGTCTGCAGGGTATGTCTCATTTTCATCCTTGATCATTTTTGATCTGTACAAATCTTCAGCCTGTGTGTCCCGCTACGATTAGCAGCAGCGAGCTAATGCTAGCTTGCTGTTAGTTTGTGTTTAAAGTTGCAGCACTTTCTGGAATGGCTGCTTGTGAACGTATTTACAGCAGTATTGCATGTGGAACCCCGGCCGGGAAGCATCGGACTGGGAGGTGGGGGGAGAGATCCCATTTCTGGTCCGGAGTGGAGGAACAATGCTCTCGGAATCGTAGCTTGTGTGTGTCGCCCTGGTAGAATTACGGCTATAAATAGAAAACAATGCACTCAAAACAGGTCAATCTGAGGAGGGCTGTTTTTGACAGGGTAAAAAGGGTGCTGTTTTAAATGATCCTTGTGGTATTTTGACCAATTTTTTTTACAGACATTTCATTAAGACCCCAAGGAACCATATCAACTGTGGTGAAATGGGCATAATATGTCCCCTTTAAAACAAAGAGTATAAATCAGTCTGATCAATGTAAAATAACAAGCATCTGATAAAACGAGTGTGTGCCACAAACCATATCAATACCATGTTACTGGGCCACACCAGTTATAGAACGATTAGATTGTAAAAATGGATTAACATAGAAAAGGAAGGGCAGAAATTGTATAACTGGATGGAAGTTTTTCTTTCATGAGAAGTTCACTCTCTGGCTTATCAGATCTAACAATATACCTCTCCCAAACAACATGCAGAGGATCCAGCTCCACCCTCTTGACTGATCCAGCACCTTGAATCAGTTTGTTTAGTCTGTTTGTGGCAGCTACCCTCAGGCTACAGTCTCAGCAGACCACAGTATAGAAATTGTGCTGGTCACCACAGACCCTTAAGTTATCCAAAGAATAATTCCACAGATGTTGAAGGACTCCTGCCTCCAGTTAACTCTGGCCTTCTTTTCTGTAGCGAGCAGCAGAGTTCCTGGTCCAGTGGACACCAAGGTATTTGTTACCCTGCAACACATTTCACCATATGTGAAGGGGAGTAAAATAAGTCCTCGATGTGCTCAAGTCCACCACCAGCGTCTTTGTTTTGCCAATGTTGGTGGTTCAGCTCAAATTAGTCCACCCTCTTGTACTCTGCCACACTCCCCCAACTGATGCATCCAACAACTGAGGCATTAAGTGAACACCTCTGTGTGTTTCATCTCTGCATTGTGAATAGAAAAGGGATGGGAAAATCTCCAATACGGCTCATCATTGGGTTTGACACAGTGGTGGAGAATGTGGCCCCTGGCCTGTAGGTAAGGTAGTATGATTGAATCGTCCACTTTGACGTCTGGTTGGAAGGCAAACTGGCAGGAGACTTGAATCAAGGAACCGTTGTTCAAATGTTTTCATCCTGTTTCTGTTCAACCAAACTGGTTGCTGGTCACTGGTGACACTGAAACAGGAGACTTCAGCAGAGGGACAGGGCAAGATGTCATCCATAACACAGGGTCATCCAGTAGATATGAGCTGAGATGAAATATGTGCTGAAATATGGGTATTTTCAGGTCCTTACGTGGGGAGTCAACGTTGCACCCTTTTCTCCCTCTCCTCCAGCTTCCTCATATAGGCCACATAGTTCCTTCTCTGTTCACTGGCTTATGTTAATATCCCCTCATTCCTACCCTCCTACCACTGATCTTAATGCCTTCTTCTTCTCCATGAGTTAAACACTAAAATCCATGTGTTGGCATTGAGGTGGCCGGGAGAGCACCTTCCCCTGTACAAGAGGATCAATCAGCGACGGTGAGGGCTGTTAAAAGGCAGAAGAGCTGCCGAGGAGGGACGTCACAGCCAAAATAGTTTTCAACTTAAGTTAACAGTTTTTATCTTCATGTTAAAGAATAACAGCAAGAGATGAGGACCTGTAGGCAGAGATTGCACTGGTACGATTAGCGTTGGAGTACATGACCATGTACAGGGAGCAAGCAGCTGCAAACAGATGGTGGCTGGAGGCTTTCCAGAGGCAGGCGGAGAGGAAGACGGCGCTGGTGGAGTGTCTGCTGGCCCGGTCGGGGCCCGCTCCTGTTCCTGCCTGCTGCACGCACCGCATCGCTTAAGCAGGCATGAATATGGACTGATATTTCAAGTTGTGGGAGGACAATAGACATCTAAAACATCCAGGGACCGGTCTCATTTAATAGTGCTGCCCCCTCAAACTGACTGAAAGTGAACATAGAGGTGGGCGTGGTTCGGGCAATAAGCGGTAGAGAGATAGGCGATGCAGAGCTGGTTCCACAGGAACAGTGCCACGTGAGTTTACTGGGACAGCTGGATTGAGCTGTCTTAATGCCCTCTAATTTAAATACAGTAGCAGCTGGACTGAGACACACAGAGGAAGAGACAGCCATCTCTGCGGAGATCACAGCTATATGACAAGATTCAGGGAGCATTAAGTCAGCCAGGCAGAACGGGAGCACAGACAGGGAACGTGTGCATCTGATTTTGTGCAAGGAATATAAAGTTCTTAGACTAAAGGCTCTGTGTCCTGTGTATGGGAATCTGAAAGAACCTACCGTGAAAACATTGAATATTAGATTGAGGTTAAGGGTGTGAATCCTGTCCAGTGTCACGTCACACTAAAGGGGATTGGCTGTTAGCACTCTGTAACACAGGGATGCAGCCAAAGGAGCGGGCCAACGTCCCCCACAAGCTGTGGAGTAGGAGACAGGTCTTGCAAGGAGGAGGAGCTAAAGACCTGTCCTCCCGTCTATCGTCATGAGGATTATAAATTCTCTAACCAATAGGATGGATGTAGTGGCATCGGCCATCATTTTTGGAGTAGTTTGCTGGGGCAGCAGCATTTCAACAGCTGAGAGGAAGAGACTGGATAGACTGATTAGGAGGGCCAGCTCGGTCCTGGGATACCCCGAAGCCGTCTTCTCTAATAATTAACCAGTCCCACTCCCTACAGGACACCATCACAGCACTGGGCAGCTCCTTAAGTGACAGCCTAATCCACATAGAGTGAACTACAAGTTAACTAAGAGTTCCTCTCACATATCAACCAACATTTTTGAAAAAAATATGATACAAATAATGACCTTATTAAACGTTTCTTTTTTCAAGCACTTTTAACAACACTTCATTGTTATGTCCAGTCCCGATTATTAGTACCTCTCCTCTCGTTTCAGATTCCTCACTCCCTCCCTCGTGTGTGTTCCACTTTGTTGATTATCAGCTCCTCCCCGATTGTTTGCACCTGTTCCTCATTACCCAGTGTATTTAGTCTGTGTGTTCCTGTGTCGTGTTGCCAGTTCGTCTTTGTTTCTTCATGTTCCTAGCGTTCCAGCAATTACCTCTGATAGCGCTCTTGTTGCCGATCACTGCCTGATTAACGAATTACGTCCCTGCCTTTTCGTGCCGGATACTCTGCACCTTCATCGATTGCCTGCCTGTGTACCGACCTTGGACCATAATTATTACAAACTCTGCCGCTGCCTGCCTTTTGTTGGATTTACGTACTCGTGTTTGGACTGCCTTAACCTGTACCGATACCTAACAGTAAAGTTTGTTAACTGCACCTACTTGTGTCTCTGAGTCGTGCAATTGGATCCTCACACAATACTGCACCCATAAGATGGATTCAGCCGACTCCGGTTCCGGGCGCACTGTCCTGCCGGCACCATTACTGCAGCAGATGGAGGAACAATTTAAAGCGGTTCACCTCGAGATGCAAGGGATGTCGGAACGCCAGGAGAACATTCAAAGTCAGGATAGTTTTCTGACTAATCAGTTCCAAAGGCTCATGGATCGGCTGGACACCTTCACCGCTCCGAGTGCTGTTCCAGCTCCAATTCCAGCTCCAGCTCCAGCTTCACTTCCCGCTGTTACTCCGCCTGCTGTCCCGCCACGTCTCCCTCTAATGTCTTGCCTCCATCCTGTGTGATAGGGGCCGTTACCTGGGATATTGAACAAAGGGTCAGTCAGGCAAATGTTAATTGTAAGGTCGGCTGTCCCCCGAACCAGTTGTTTGTGTCGATTCTACTTCGTTCCCAGGTCATCCATTGGGCTCATACCTCTCGGGTTTCTTGTCACCCTGGGATACTGCGGACTCTATTTGTGGTCAGACAATGCTTCTGGTGGCAATCGATGGAGATAGAGGTCAGGGAATACGTGACTGCCTGTCCTGTTTGCGCTCGGAACAAGAGTTCGCAATGTCCACCCTCTGGTCTCCTGCAGCCACTTCCTGTGCCCCATCGCCCCTGGTCTGACATAACTCTGGACTTTGTTACCGGGTTGCCTCCTTCTAAAAGTAACACCACTATTTTAACAGTTGTTGATAGATTCTCGAAGATGGTTCATTTTATTCCCTTGCCCAAGCTGCCTTCGGCCAAAGAAACTGCAGAGGCTGTCCTGTTACATGTTTTTCGCATCCATGGGTTCCCGAAGGATGTGGTGTCAGACACAGTTTGTTTCACAATTCTGGAAGGCGTTCTGTTCCCTCCTCGGTGCCACAGTCAGTCTCTCCTCCGGATACCATCCCCAGTCCAACGGCCAGGCGGAGCGGATGAACCAGGAGTTGGAGACCGGACTACGATGCCTGGTCTCCCAAAACCCGGCCACCTGGAGTAATCATCTCATCTGGGTAGAGTATGCACACAACACATTACCCAGTGCATCTACTGCCCTTTCTCCATTTCAGTGTGCCTATCGCTACCAACCTCCACTGCTCCCCGACTTAGAGGAGGGGGTCAATGTCCCCTCTGCCCAGAGGTTCGTCCATCGGTGCCGTCGGATCTGGAGTGGGGTCCGGGAGGTCCTTCTAAGAGGCTCTGTCCATGCAAAAAGGGCGGCCGACCGACGACGGACCCTTGCACCCACGTACCAACCGGGCAATAGTTTGGCTGTCAACTCGTGACATTCCCCTACGTGTGGAGTCCCGCAAGTTGGCTCCCCGGTTTATTGGTCTGTGTCCCATCTCCAGGATTATCAACCCTGCTGCAGTGCGACTCCAGCTGCCCAGTTCTATGAGGGTGCATCCCTGATCAAGCCTGCATTGGAGAGCCCGTTGGTTCCTACCACCAAGCCCCTTCTCCTCCCAGGATCGTCGATGGAGGTCCGGTGTACACGGTCAAACGGCTCTTGGCAGTTCGCCGTCGCGGTCACCAATACTTGGTAGACTGGAAGGGGTACGGTCCCGAAGAGAGGAAATGGGTGTCTACAAAGAACATTGTTGACCCGGACCTCATTCGAGACTTCCACCGCCTACCTCCTGACCAGCCTGGGACGTCCGGTGCCGTCCCTAGGGGAGGGGATACTGTTATGTCCAGTCATGATTATTAAGTTAAGTGGGCTTGATATTTATAATTTATTCTTCTGTTCTGTGTTGTTATTGTTTACTCACCTCTCCTCTCGTTTCAGATTCCTCACTCCCTCCCTCGTGTGTGTTCCACTTTGTTGATTGTTTGCACCTGTTCCTCATTACCCAGTGTATTTAGTCTGTGTGTTCATGTGTCGTGTTGCCAGTTCGTGTTTGTTTCTTCATGTTCCTAGCGTTCCAGCAATTACCTCTGATAGCTCTCTTGTTGCCGATCACTGCCTGCTTAATGAATTACGTCTCTGCCTTTTCCCTGCCGGATACTCTGCACCTTCATCGATTGCCTGCCCGTGTACCGACCTTGGACTGTAATTATTACAAACTCTGCCGCTGCCTGCTCCCTGTTGGATTTACGGATTACAAACTCTGCCGCTGCCTGCCTCCTTTTGGATTTACGTACTCGTGTTTGGACTGCCTTAACGTGTACGATACCTAACAGTAAAGTTTGTTAACTGCACCTACTTGTGTCTCCGCGTCGTGCAATTGGATCCTCACACCATACTGCACCCCAGGGGCGTCGCTGACGACCCCCTAAAATGTTCTTCAGCCCCCCCAAATAATTATTGGGATATTTTTTTTTTTTTTTTTTTAAATTAAACTCCCCTTTCAAAGTACATCCAATAGCCTCTCATCATACTTAACAATAAAAGACCAGGCACTAGGACCTTGGGGAGTCTGCATCGCTGCTGCGCTGGCTTTCTCACTCTGCCAAGTAACGTCTCTCATCAAGACAGCAGGATTACTAGATATCTATCTCTAGTATTTTAAAACATAATATCAGTGCCTATTATTCCCTTCTGCTCATAATACAACAAATAAACAACTCAGAAGTTGACACTGGCAGGTCCATTCTCCATCCATTGTGTGTGGTCCCTTTAAGAATTAGGATTTGGGAGTGACGCGGATATGAAAACTAGTATATCCGTCTTTCCTTTACAAGCAGGAAAATGATTTCACTCTATTTGAGAAAAGTTCATATTTGTGTTGTCAAATTTCACAACGACCATGAAATTCTGTCTCTTCTGTTATCTTATACTGAATGAATGCAAGCAAAGATACAGAGAAAAATCACACTCTTTCTGATTTAACCAATCTATGAACTGTCTGAAACAATGGATATCCGCAGCCCCAAATGAGCCCAAAACAAAAATTTGGCCTTAGGGGCTAAGCCCCCCCCCTTCTTTCATCCTAGAAACGCCCCTGCTGAGCCCCTTACATTCATAACCTAACACAAGGGTAATGAAGCGGTGGGAAAAACTAGTTAGAGAGGTGAGGATTCTTTTTTTCTTGAAATACTGTCTGGTTCAGGAAAAGTAGTGCAGTACTTGCTCAATAGCGAAGTCTAACAATAAATATCTTTCTCTCTACATTCTACATTCATCTACAGCCAATTCAAATTTATTTCAATTATATATAATTTCACATTAATAGAACTGCCACACAATGAAGAAATATATGCCTTCAAACTAAAAAACATTAATATCTTAACATTTAAACTGGTTTTAATTCTTCATACTTGAACTGATACAGTACTAATGCTCCATTACCTCAGGACCTCATCTTTCCTCACACACCACATTGTAAGTAGATATGTATTTATATCACATATACCCTGTTCACCTGAGACACTGGTTAGGGTTAAGAGAGATGACCAAAACCTGCTCAAACTGCAGGACCAATAGATTAACACCTATAATAGTGATCAAAAGAGAGCAGTGTTAAACTAGTAGATAGTACAGCACTATCAGAAATGACCAGGTATGACAGCTGCATCCACTGAGCTGAGGATAAATATTGTGCCCAGACACCTACTCCCCTGGCTCACTGAAAAAGTTCCATTGGAGGTAAAATGTTCAACTGTCAACACTACACAACCACTGCATGAAAAGAAGAATTTGTGGCAGTTAATGTCGTAGGAAATTCTTGGAGAAATTTCTGTTACCAGTGTGGGAGGATCGTGTGACGTGTGTTCCGTACGAGTGACTCTGTTTTCGGGATAAATAACTTGCTGAAGTCGACACACATGAGTGCGTGGGAAAGCAAACCTGCGGGCCCGGTGTGGAGGAGTCGAGGCGGAGAAGACAGGCGCTCAGTCCCTGAATTAAGGTGAGAACCAGCTAGAGCGCGAAGCCATTGCTAACTCCTAAGCTAACGCTCAGATTTGAAACACGTGTGAACCACTGTGGGATTAGCACGACAGTTGCTAAAAGTAGAATAAAGCATTGAGTGCTTTAGCGGAGCTAGTGCATGTTTAAATATGTATGAACTAATTCAATCGAACAGTTTGTTTTCGGTTAGCTTTTTCATAAATGTAATTTTTCTCGTTTTTTTATTTTTGTAGGAAGTTTCCGTCTCTTCACAGCTCTGATGAAAATGGCCGGCGGAGCGAGGGTATGAATAAAGATGTGCTGTGCTGTTTAAAATACATCCTCCAGCTTTACTTTATCTGATCTTTTTCATCGTTGTGTTTTCACAGCCGGATTCCTGTGCACAATGACTCACTGCACATTACGCTGAGACTCACTGAAAGTCCGCATTTGCAGTGCGGAAAAACGACGCCATTGTACGTAAGTATCTGTTCAGTTTTTTTTTTTGAATTTTGCTGTGGATCTTCCAACGGTGATGCAGCAAGGCTATTTCCGTTTATTAATAATAAACTCATATTACTCATGATGTTTTCCAGTTTTCATTCATACGGACCTTGCATCAGCATTGAGGAGTTCACGAGTCGGCAGAGAAGAAAGAGGGTAAGGTTAGATTCATTAAATAATTTTTCAGATACATGTGTAGGTTGTCATTGAACTGTGCTAATTGTACTGATTGTGTTTACAGCTGATTGAAGCGGAACAGATGAAATGGATCCATCCTTCAACAGCCAGGAGCTCATCGACCTGTGTGCCACACTTCAAATAAGACTAGAGGCTACACTGGATCTCACAGATACACACCACAGACGTCTACACACCACAGATGTCTACACACTGGGGCAGATTCGGACAGAGTCCCACAAAGAACATATGACCCAGAGGCTGCAAAGAGATATTTCAAGCTTCACCTGATTAGCTTTTCACTGGCTAGGCTAGTTTTGTTTGTACAATATTTGTGCTGTATGTAAATAAACCTTTGACTCAACATATACCTCATTCATGTTTTTTCTTCCCTGTACAATATGTTCAAATATAACATCAAGCATCACATGAATTAATGTATAGTCTTAATTAACTGCATTGCTTTTGGTAAAGGCTTACTAATAAATAATGATTTATTATATATATATTAATTTGTATTATTATTATTGTGTGGGAGGGGTTTACCCCACGTGTCTGCTGCAATGATCCAGGGTGACCAATGGCAACACTTCTACCAGCCAATCACGAGTGACTTTCCGGGATGGTTTCCTCCAATGGGGAATCGAGAGAGGCTCAGCAGCGGCTTCGCCCTGAGTCATATGCTAATTAGATAACACCTTTGCTCCGCGACCCCCCACACTGCTCTCCCCCTTTGTTCTCCAGACCCCCTCTCCGAGGTACGTTTACTCCGCTTCCCTTAGGTTAATGTCGCGGAAGAACTCGGTGCTGACATGCTGAGAATAGGCACTAACTTCAGGGGATCAGGTAACTTCCATAAGATTTCCCATGACACTAATTCTGCTTTTCGCCTAGTGGAACCCCACAACCACAGCCACATAACTCACTGAACTCATGTATGCTACTGCAACAGTAATCCTGTAGATACTTGGGTATAAAATCAAAAATGCAAAATGCCTCTCATTGAGAAGAAAGTGGGAAGTAAAGATCAAGAAATCCCAGAGGGACAAGGGCCTTTTAATTTCAAAGGTTTTGGAGGGGTTGGAGTGGTGGGTGGACACTTATGATTTAAAGTGCTTTACTGCATTTCCCTGCCTACGGTAGAAGGTAGGCTAGGCCTGGCAAAAAGCACAGAATAAACCCCCTGTGAAGTTGTGGGATGCACAAATACTGTAGTGATATCTGCTCTGGGGAATGAAACACCCTAAAAAAAGATTTTCTGTTAACCTATAAACATAATATAATGGTAGCGAATTGTGTTTTGTAGTGTGTTGGCGTTTCTTCTAATGTATATAGTACTGTAGGTTTTAATAGTTTTTATCTACATGCAATAACTAAAATTGTTAAGAAAATCATACCCACACGTGGACAAAATTGTTGGTACCCTTCCGTTAAGAAAGAAAAATCCACAATGGTCACTGAAATAACTTGAAACTAACAAAAGTAATAATAAATAAAATTGTACTCAAAATTAAATGGATTTCCGGTCGGTAGGGCAGATGGAGTAGACGTGTAGGCTGAACTTTTCAAACAACCCAGCCCTCAAACTTATTGTTAGGAAGAATTATTTTCTGTCTTCTTTAATTTCCCGTCCTCTTTTGCCCGGAAAAAACAAGTTTTCTCTCTGAAATGGCTTCGAAAAGCGGAAAACCGAGCAAAAAAGACGAAGCTAAGGCTAGCTTAACGCTGGAAGCCATCACTGCGCTGCTCCAGCAGCATCGTGACTCTCTAGCCACCGAGTTCAAGACAACATTCAGCCAGCTCGACTCGAAGCTCGACCAAACGCGGCTCGCAGTAGAGGAACACGGCCAGCGTGTCTCGTCCCTTGAACTCGCTGCAGAGGACGTCAGTCAAAGAGTCTCGGACCTTGAAAACATCTGCTCGACTCTGAGAGACGACAATGCTGAGCTTAAGGCTAAAGTCTCCGACCTGGAGAGTCGAAGCAGACGTCAAAACGTGCGCATCTTGGGCCTGCCAGAGTCTACCGAAAGCGGACGTCCCACCAATTTTTTTCCGAAGCTGCTGTGTGAGGTGTTTGGGAGCGAGTTACTGCCAACTCCACCAGAAATCGACAGAGCCCATCGCTCTCTGGCATCGAAACCGGCCCCCGGACAGCAACCGCGGCCAGTCCTCCTCCGCCTACACCGCTACCAGACGAAGGATCTCCTCATCAGAGAGGCTCGGCGACGGAAGCTCTTTTATTGCGGCCAGACAATTCGGATCGTAGAGGACTACAAGTTGTCAACCAGCGAGCGGAGTACAGAGACGTGATGACTGAACTTTATAAATTTGGTCTGAAGCCTGCTCAGCTCTTCCCCGCCCGGCTCCGGCTGACGCTGCCCAGCGGAGCCAGAAAGTGGATCAGCTCTGCGGACGAGGCGCGCGAGTACGTCAGGTCTCTCCCCAAATCCTCGAAAACTTCGTGATGGGGCTGTTTAACGACTAACCCAGCAGAGGAAAGGTAGCTCCACTTTGGGTCCTGCCTTTCTGCATGGTAAGCTGGACGGCGCAACTTGTTTATACTGGTGAATATGTTCAGTCCAGTGGTTCATACGTGAGTATTTTAACGCTGTTCCTTTTGACAGCTTTCACAGACTATTATTAATATTACAAGCAAATCTCACGGTGTTTGGTCACTTTGCATAAATAATGTGTCTAAAACTGAATTTACTTATTCTCTCGGTTTTCATATGAGGGCCGGTCCTGCTATGAGTGTTATTAATATAGTGTCTAGCTCTGCATTACGACCCTTGACAATGCACTTTTCCACCTGTGAGCGTTTGTTTACGTTTGGAGACAATTTTAACTCTACGTTACCTGGAATCATATCTTAGAGCTCACATTTGTTTATTTTTTTATTCTTTCTATTTTGTTTGTAAAGACCCCCTAGATTAGGTCTACACATGTTTCTTTTTTTTTAGGAGGTGCTGACTCCCCTTATGTGTATGACACAGGAGCAATAGTTAGATGTGTGTGAGACAGGAAGAGGTGTTGTTGAATGATGTTTGTTCTGAAGAGCTTGCTGCTTTTTTTTCTAGCAGCTGTCTTGGTTGGGGAGGGTGGGTTAGGGTTAGATGTCACTGCCTGTAATTTTGTAATCTTTTTGAATCCAGCACAATGCACTAGTCATACCTTATCTCTTAATATTTTGCTTAGGTCACTGCGCTCATGGTTTAACTTTATTTATCAAGCGCTATGAACAGACTGTAACGATCTGATAGTTTAGATTTTGTGAAGTGTTTTCTGTAAAACTGTTAGATCTTTTTGTGTTTTTAAGTTGTTTTCATGTGTGCACTCGGTTTCTGTTTCCTGTTTTATTTTGTATTCTCTGTTCCTTGTGGGTTGTTTCTGTCTTCACTTCCTGTCTTGGTGATTGTCTGTCTAACTCCTCATGTGTTGCACCTGTGGCCAATTACCCCTGCCTTCCCTGTGTATATAAGCCTCGGTCTTTCCCTTTGTCCTTGTCGGATTGTTTGTTCATCTACCCTTTGTCATCCATGGTGCTATTCTGTGTTCCTGTCCTGCCTGGTCCTGAGCCTCTTCACTTTGAACCCCTCTCGTAAGCTTCCTTGTGTTTTTGGTTAGAGTTTAGTTTAGTTCCTTTTACATTAAATACGTTTTTTGTTAAACATCTCTGCATCTGGGTCCATCTCCTTCCACAAACCGTGACAGAACAGACTTCTAGGTCTACTGAGTTGGAATGTTAAGGGTCTGAACCATCCTGTAAAAAGAAGAAAGGTCTTCTCACATTTGAAACAACTTAAAGCAGAAATAGCTTTCCTACAAGAAACCCATATTCGCAGTTCAGATAACGTCCGTCTGTTGTCACGATGGTCGGGACAGGGATTTCACTCCTCTTTCCAAGCAAAAGCCCGGGGGAGTTTCAATTTTCATCAGTCAAGATATTCCCTTTGTGCAACATGATGTGATCTCTGATAGGTTCGGTCGGTATGTGATTGTCTCAGGTAAACTATGTAACACACTTGTAGTATTCGTAAACATTTATCCTCCTAATGTGGATGACGTAGGTTTTTTTGAACGACTGTTTTCATTGCTCCCAGATCTTAATACATATTCTCTTATCCTTGGAGGTGATTTTAACTGCTGGTTAGACCCTGTTTTGGACCGATCTTCTACTAAACCCAGCACAACGAGTAGGTCAGCCCGTTCTAATTGAGATTTTCTCTCTAACTATGGTGCTTGTGATATATGGCGTTCTTTTTCGTTTTTTTTCACACGTCCATCACACGTACTCAAGGATCGATTATTTCTTTATCGATAAACTTATTCCACTGGTTCATTCGTGCGCTTATCAAAGTATTGTCATCTCGGATCACGCACCTATTGTCCTGACCAAGTCTTTCCCTGGCCTCCCTCAGAGGAACAGACAGTGGCGATTCAATTCAACTTTGCTGTCGGATGATAACTTCGTCAAATTCATGCAGGAGGAAATAGCCTTTTTTTTTACTACAAATATGTCTCCCGACATTTCTTGTTTAATTGTGTGGGATGCTCTTAAGGCCTACCTTCTGGGGCAGATTAAAGCCTACACCGCACAAGTGAAGCGAAAATCTCACCAAGAACAATCAGACCTTGCCCACTAAATCAGAGAGATTGACAAACAATACGCCCAGACTAAGTGTCCAGATTTGTATAAAAAACGGTTGGAACTTAAGACCAGATTCGATCTGCACACCGCCTACTCAATTGAACAATCACTTTTAAAGAGTAAAACCATGTTTTACATATATGGAGACAAATCTGACAAATTATTAGCAAATCAACTCAAAGGTCACAAAGCAAAACAAAATATTTCTAAGATCCAGTTACCAAATAGCCTTATAACTGCAGATCGCCTACAGATTAATGAAGCATTCAGGGATTTTTACACCCAGCTTTATACCTCAGATTGTCAGAGTGATTCTAATGCAATTTCTGACTTTCTAAGTGGTCTTAACATCCCTAGTCTTTCATCAGACATAACGAAAAGATTGGAAGAACCTATATCCCAGACAGAAATAGCTTCAGCCATTTCTTCAATGCAGTCAGGCAAGTGCCCAGGCCCCAATGGCTTCCCGGCAGAATTTTTTAAGAAATTCTCTCTGCTGCTTTCCCCACTGTTATGCTCAGTCCTCTCTGAATCTTGCAGGCAAGGTTCACTTCCTCCATCATTTACTGAGGCCGGTATTACCCTTAATGCAAAGAAGGGTAAAGATCCGACTGAATGTTCCTCCTACAGGCCTATTTCTCTCCTCAACACGGATGCTAAAATCGTAGCCAAGGTCCTAGCCCATACATTGGAGACTGCCCTCCCTACAATCATATCCAAAGACCAAACTGGCTTTGTTAAAGGCAGGCAATCCTATTTTAATATTAGACGACTGCTTGACATTATCTACCCTCCCTCTGAAGATATCCCAGAATGCGTTGTCTCTCTCGATGCAGAGAAGGCATTCGACCGGATTGAGTGGGGGTACTTATTTGCTGTGCTTGACAAATTTGGCTTTGGCCCAAAATTTACTTCATGGGTTAAGTTACTTTATTCACACCCCACAGCCACAATTCGCACAAACTCACAGCGGTCAAGACCATTCAATTTGCATCGCGGAACCCGCCATGCTTTGAGTCCCATGCTTTTCGATATTTGCCATTGAGCCGCTTGCTACAGCACTCCGTACTTGCAAGGACATCTCTGGCATCTGGAGAGGTAGCACGGAGCATAGAGTTTCATTATTAGCTGACGATCTTTTGCTTTTTATTTCTTATCCGACCACCTCACTACCTCCCGCTCTTTCGCTGCTCAGTCAGTTTGGTAAATTTTCAGGCTATAAGTTAAACCCTAACAAAAGCGAGCCGTTTCCTATCAACAACAACGCACAAGCTTTAGACCTTGCCAATTTGTCTTTTAGAATTGAGAATAAGAAGTTTTCCTATCTAGGTATCTCAGTTACAAGAAAGCACAAAGATCTATTCCAAGACAACTTTACCACGTTATTGAATCAGACTAAACAAATATTAACACAGTGATCACTGTTGTCATTATCTCTTGTCGGACGTATTAACTGTCAAAATGACCATTTTACCAAAATGTCTGTACCTTTTCCAGGCCCTACCTCCCTTTATCCCTGGATCCTTATTTCAACTTCTTGATTCAGTTATTTCTTCATATTTATGGCAAGGTAAACGACCATGTTTGAACAAGAACCACCTGCAGAAAACCAAGGCTACTGGTGATCTTGCTCTCCCAAATTTCCGTTTCTATTACTGGGCTGCTAACTTGCGCTGTCTTGCGTTTTGGTCTTTTTACTACAGCCGACCTGACTACACTGACTGGGTAGAGATGGAGCTGCAGTCGGATGATAATATGTCAATTCTTGCACTTCTCGGATCCCCACTCCCACTTCCCTCACTCGGATTCATTAAAAATCCGGTGGTTAAACATTCTTTAAAAATATTTTGGATTTCACAGCTTCTCTCTTCTGAGCCCCATCGCATCAAACCATCTTTTTAAACCGTACTACAAGGATTCTGCTTTTCGTGAATGGCACAGGAAGGGTATAATGCGCTTTAAAGACCTGTTCATAGGCAACAGCCTGGCATCTTTTGAGCAGCTAAGTGAAAAATTCAGTCTTCCTAAGTCAAATTTTTTCAGATATCTTCAAGCAAGCCATTTTGTTTCTCATTTACCTGGCTCTTTAATATCAACAGACTTGACCACTGTTGATAGAGTCCTCTCTGTCAATCCACTTAAAAAAAAGTTAATTTCAGCTCTATAACATGGTGTTGGATCTTGGGCGTGCCTCCATAGATAGGCTTAGAACAGCATGGGAGGATAACTTGGGTCTCTCTCCATTAGAAGACACTTGAACTTCCATACTTAAACTGGTTAGCTCGACCTCCCTCTGTGCACGTCACAGTTTTATTCAGTTCAAGGTGGTGCACAAGGCTCATATCTCCAAAGCAAAACTATCATCTATGCACCCTGATATTAGCCCACATTGTATCAAATGTGGTTTTACTGAAGCTTCACTCATCCACATGTACTGGTCCTGTTCGAGCCTTACCAACTACTGGAGAGAAATTTTCCATACACTCTCTCGGGTGTTAGGAATCAGATTGGAACCAAGCCCTTTGATTGCTCTTTTTGGGCTCATGGAGGCGGAGGTCGAGTTGTCCATAGAAAAACGACGTACTATATCCTTTGTCTACCTGCTAGCTAGGCGACTGATCCTGCTCAGGTGGAGGGATGCCTCCTCCCCCACTCACGCACAATGGCTAGAAGAAATCATGTCCTGCTTAAAATTGGAGAAGGTTAGATACTCGCTTAAGCAATCAAGTGGGAGATTTCAGAAGGTTTGGGGTCCTTTTCTTAATGCATTCCAGACTTTGTGAAAACCTGGCCATTAGGTGCAGCTTAACAACGCTATGTACTCTTTGCTTGTGCTTATTTTTAGCGCAGGCTCTAGATGTGACATTGTGCTCATATTATTGTAGTGTATTGGCAGTGACTGGGAAGGGATTATTTTCCATTTCAAGATTTGATATATTCTTTCTTCTCCGTAGCATTTTTTTTCTGTTTTTCTTTTTCTGTTGCTACCTTGTGTCTTTTTTTTCTGAAGTTATATTGCCCAATTCATGTTTGTCTGGACACATTGGTGTTGATTGTTGTACTCATGTTTGCCTCCTGTCTCTGTAATGTCCATTCAGCATTGCACTTATATATATTGAAAATCCTTCAATAAACAGATTTTGATTTAAAAATTAAATGATAAATCAGACATTGCTTTTGAATTGTGGTTCAACAGGATCATTTATAAAATTAACTAATGAAAAGGGCCCGGTCAAAAATTATGGTACCCTTAACGTAATATTTTGTTGCAGAACCTTTTGATGTAATCACTGCAATCAAGCGATTTCTGTAACTCTCAATGAGACTGCATCTGTCAACAGGTATTTTGGTCCACTCCTCGTGAGCAAAGTGCTCCAGCTGTCTCAGGTTTGAAGGGTGTCTTCTCCAGACTGCATGTTCCAGCTCCTTCCACAGATGTTCAATAGGATTTAGATCAGGGCTCATAGAAGGCCACTTCAGAATATCAGAATAGTCCAATGTTGATCTCTTAGCCATTCTTAGTTGTTTTTAGCTGTGTGTTTTGGGTCATTATCCTGTTGGAGGACCCACGACCTGCGACTGAGACCAAGCTTTCTGACACTGGGCACCACATTTTGCACCAGAATGCCTTGATAGTCTTGAGATACAAGAGGTACATTTTTATTTATTATTACTTTTGTAAGTTTCAAGTTATTTCAGTGACCATTGTGGGTTTGTCTTTCTTTAACGGAAGGGAACCAACAATTTTGTCCACGCGTGTATAATATATCTATGTTTATATATGTAAAATACTCTATAGATATAGAAATTTGGATAAAAGTCAAATGTTCACAGTTAACAGGTCAAAGGCTGTGCACACATAATATATTGACAGTATTTCCACGGATATCTCTCAAAACAAATATTATGTGACTGCTCATGAGGAAAAATAAAAACATTGTTGGTCCTGGCCATTATCAAATAGATACCTGTTACATTGCTCATATTCTATTTCAGACCAGGCATTTTCTGCTTGGTTCTTCTAATTGTGTGCAGTGTTTTTTTTTGTAATTATCAAGCAGATTTGGCCAAAACACAGCTATTAATTAAATCTCTGGGTGCTAAAGATAAAAAGGGAATTATATGTTAATAGTGCAGCTGCATGTAGTGGGTGGGTTGATGTAGCCAGATGGCATTTTTATAGCAGAACCTTGATTAATAAATGCTGAAGAGAATGATTCCGGACAGACAGACTTCCAGCTTTATCATTTACCTCCCATAGGGTCTGACTGGGAGGAAGGCTGGGCAGGGAGCCCATGTGAATAAAGACATGTATGTGAATTAAACATAAATGGAGGTTGTGTCATTGCATGGCCAGTGGTGAGATCCGTACATTGTTCTGGTGTCAGGTAGGGTAGGACCTGTCCTCGCACCAGCCGGCAAGTGGAGGCGTCACCGCCACAGATGCCACAGTTATCCTCCTTAGCGCCACTGGCCATCTGCCGATCACAGCCCACTTCCTGCACACACATCACATATACATTTAGAAAGAGAAATACGACCGACCAACTCATCCACTGGTCAGGGACAAAAAAGCCAACGCCTGCATATTGACATTCATTCTCGCAGCAATCAAAGGGCAATAATTGAAAAAATATCAACAAACCATATCAAGTAATTTCTCAAATCAAGATAAACAACTTTAGTAGATTCCAAATTCTCCAGTTCCAATAATATAACCTCATGTTTCTCTATCATTGTTCTGCCCCACAAATGCATACTTTGTTTAGCTATGCAACAGTGCCCCCTTGGGGAAGTTCAGGGTTATATCAGTACTAGAGGTCAAGGTGTAATTCCCCCGGAAGTGGTTCAAAGTTAGTTTATCTGCGACCCGGCTATTTATAGACATCAGCTCTTCACATAAGTTGTGCTATTCTTCTGCGGGCTAACGCATCGTTGTCTACTAATTGTGTCCTTACAACCAGAGTGTTATTTTGCCACACACTTTTATGTTTACAACGGCAGTTCGGCCGAGCGGCTATGCTAAGCTAGCGGGTAGCGCCGTGTCATTTAATATATACGAACTGCCGCGCGTTGTAGCTCTTAGAGTCGCCGTGTGAAGCATTGAAGTAGCTCTTTGAGCCTCATTGTAATCTGTTATGTCTGTATTGTTTTTACAGTTTCACCAACTCATTAAAGTTCACGAAAATAACCACCGTGGAGTTTTTGAGAGTGTTTATGCTGGTTGGAGAGCTAGCGCCTGCGCTAGCGAGACCTTCACAATCATTGTGAGCCAAATTGTTCTTGATTACAGTAATGAACAAACAAATACATCTATGATTCTGACTATTTTACAAAAATGTAAAGTTAAAATAACATGTGAAACCTTATCTCTGACTTCACAATTATGCTGGGAGGACAGTGGGATCACTTTTTCTGTCAGCAGCTATAGTCTCTCAAATTCAGCACTATCTGCACAGAAGGCAAAGGTGCTGGCTGAGGCTGTCAACCTCACCTACACTACAGCATTTATGATGAACCTCTTTAAATGAGTTACAGTATGTTTACAAATTCCTGATGACAGTTTATGTGAATATTCACTCTCCTCAGGTGGAAGAAGCCTGGAAGACTTTCAGCACAAGGGGCGATCAGCCAATGGTCTTTACTTGTAGTGTTGATTGTGAACCTTTTCTAACCTAAGAATTACCACGTAAATATTTCTACAATACTGTGTTGTACCAGAATAAAGCAATTTTTTTTTCTTTCTTCCAGTTGATGTGCTAGTTCACTTGATTCTCCTCCCTTACAGCATGGATACAAATAAATCTTGCTCCAATCCTGCAATTCACTGCAATGTGCTGTGGTGGTATTGGTGAACTCTGGCATTGAACTAAAACTGTTTATCTTTTCCTGTTGAATGTATTATCAACGTTTGGTTGCACTTTGTTATAAACAAGGTGATTTAGAATTTGCCACCCCAAAATATTATGTTACCCCTTTAATCAAATTATTACTGTTCAGTTTATTTTGAGATGTTGAACTTGAAATTAAATCTATTCCAGAAGAAAAGTATGTTTTATCCCTGGGTTTGATTAAAATAATTAGTGCTCTCATGCACACACAGACACACATCCTAATTTAGACATGCTGAAGTGCTGTCACAGGTTGACAAAACAAAATGGCACATACACATTTCTCTTTTACCATTTGCTCCTAGGAGTTGTGTTTATCTTCTTGTAAACAGCTGGATGTCATGCTGCTCTGTGGTGTATTATTAATCAATACACATTCACTAGAGGAAGAATTGGCCTCAATCCGTCACTGACAAACCTCCTGCTTGAATACCACAGCAAAATAGCACCCCTTCCTGTACTACTGTGTCTATCACCATATGATGCCCTTTCATCCCTGCCAGGCCCAAGGCACTCCCTGTACGTCAGGGTCAGCAGCAGCTGTTGTTTGCACACACATCCATCATCTATTTCCCATTATTCCTGCGAAGAGACCTGAGTGGACCAATTGTTTGGAGGATTTTCAGTTTAATGATGCAACTGAAACAGCCAAAGCAGCTCGAGCTTCTCCAGAAATTACTTTTTGCTCAGGCAAACTCTGTCACATCAAGCAAAATGAGTCCAATTTGAGAGTCCAAGTTGTGGCCAAACAACCGTAACCAAAGTGAGAGGGTGGTAACTTTTTCCAGCCTGCAGGAAATGAGCTTTATTTTTCTTTTTTTTTCTTTTGCTACTTGGATTCTTTTCCAAACAGCAAACAGCTTCCCCAAATTAAAGTGGGGCTCTGTCCATACTAATGTTGATCGTTAAAAAACAGGTATTTTGCAGTGTCCATTATATCCATTATTATGATATAGCCCTTCAATGAAAACAAAGCTATTTTGGTTTGGACTCAGGATCTTTGTTAAATGAAAAGTATCATGCACCTCTCTCACTCAGTTTGTATTTCAGAATTTTAGAAATCTTATGACTGACGTATTCATGTTTGTGAACTTGAACATAAAGTAACATGACACCTGAGGGCATAAAGGGACATTACTGATAAAGACATAATGCAAGACATAATGCATTTAGGTTGTTGAATAAGTCTTTACATTAAAACACCAAAAGGTGCATTTGTCCATGCACTCATCCAGAATATTATTATTTAGCTATGGACAAAACATTCAATACATTGTCAAGTAAGTTCTTAGGGATTTTAGTCGTCAAGATTAAAACTGCTGCGGTGACCCTTTGGACAGCAGCAGAGCACATAGTTCTGTATGTATATATTTTACTGTTATTTGGCACAGTTAATTATGGAAGAAGTGCTTATTGTAAGAAGTCTTATCTATTGGTAGTTCACACTTAAATAATTTAGAGGTACAGGCCACATGGTAAAGGGATAGACAGGAGCCCAATTATACTGCACTCGAAAGAGCCACTAGCAATGCCCACCTCTCTACACACCTTTCCTGCATTACTACTGTTATCATACCCCCTGTGGGGCTCAAACTGATTTGTGCCAAAGAATGTAATAGACAACTAAATCCCCCTTTGTCCATCATCTAAAATGCATGTTCCTCTCACTTTCTCACAGCAGCTGTGATACATTTCAGCTTGTCAACAAGCTGTTAGTGTTGTAATTCAAAGCCAGACAGAGCCAGACACACAAATTAAGACTAAAGCTGTACACTGCCCTCATGAAAACATTATTATGATGACTGTTTCATGGTGCAGTTAATACTGAGACTGGTATACACACAAACCAGGCATATCACTTACTAGAATTACCGCCAGAAACTAAATCCAGGCACAAACGGCTTTTATTCATTCAAACATGAAAGAGCACCGACAGCGTGTGTGCCTACGCTGCACTCAACTCTAAGGTTAGGGTTCGGATTTGATGGCAGAATTGTTTGACTCCATATGTAATGATAGCTCAGCTATCAGTTGAATTCCTAGTAGGTTATAGCAGTGTGCAATCATACACATCCTCAGGGCCCTGGAAGAAATCTAAATGATATCTTACCATCATTAAGTAATGCATTGCACTTAAGTGGCATGACAAAATATCTGCTATGAATATGATCTGGTTAATTCGAGTGTAAATAAAGTTTTTCTAAAGTCAGGAAATTTGGCCTTCACTGCAATGATGACCACAAAGTTCAGATCATCTCAGGGCCTCTGTTCTTTTAAGATGAGTGGGAACACCACTCCACCACACATTTGGAGTTGAGGGGACTTGTATCTGAAAATGAATGAGATATTGAATGTTTAATATGCAACAAGAGAGATAAACTGTACATTTAGTTTGTCTTACTGACAACAGTGCGATAAAACAACTGGTAACACAGGGCCATATTCAGTTTGCAAAGTCAGGGTTTAGGGTTGTGTTTGAAGATTGTTGAGCTTTCCCAATGTGGTTTAAAAAGAAACACGTCTGAGTGTTACAGCATGTGAAAAAAAAAACATTTGTCTCATCAGACACCTTACTGTATGTCTGAACTACACAATCCATCACTTGAAGAGGTACACTTATTGTGTACTTATTGAGATACACTTTTGTGTATTCCATGTCTAAAAATAGCTAATAAGTGCAGGGCTTAGAGTGTGTCCATTCATGAATGAATGTAAATATTAAAAATATAGACTTGGTTGGGTGAAAAACCATGCAGCATAGGTTGTCTTATGCATTTTACTCAATGCTGTGGAATCAGTGGTTGGCATTAATGGGTATAACTTTAGTACAGACACCAATTTCCCTTCCTGGGAAACTCCGTTCAACAAAATCTAATGGAGTGAAACACAGAAGGGACTGAACCTGAAAGCTTGAAGAACAGTGATTGCAGAAGATAAGGGTTTCAAATGGTGTGGAACTCACTTTGATAGTTCTGTTTAAAGTCTGAAGACTTTTACTGAACATGCTTATTTCCTGTAGAACAGGGGCAGATGTTAATTTCAGGAAATAAATAACTGTTAATCGTTGGACATATTAAGTTTCTGTTCTATTTTCACTACATTTGACTGTATTTAATTTGATTCAGTATTTATTCAGTATTTTACATCCAGGGATGCATGTTATGGCGTTCATCCCACTTGGGATGGATCAGCTGTCTTATCTAGGAATATTACTCAGTCTATTACATGACAACCCAGAGTTGGGACCAGGAAGCAGAGCTGTAGTGCTTAACACTTCTTTGGGCTCCCTCTGGATCAGTCACACAACCCCATAGAGATTGTGTCTGTCTACCGTCCGATTAAATTATTGAAATTAAACAATAACAGAGCTAGAACTCCACACAAAAATCTAATACGAATTAAAACAACACAGGAAACTAAGACTTTTAAATGTGGGCTTTTAAACATTAGATCACTGTCAACTAAGGCTATTTTAGTTAATGAACTAGTCTCCGATTACAACATCGATTTATTGTCCCTCACTGAGACATGGCTGCATCCTGATTAATATGTCAGTCTAAATGAATCTAGTCCCCCCAGTCATATAAATATAATCAACCATCTCCTGCCCTCAATTGGCACTAATACCCTCCCAACAACAGAGATCTCAGAAACGGCTGAGAATCCTACCCATTACTTAGACAGCTTCTCTATGATCACCCGTGATCAGTTTACCAAAATAATCTCAGGTTCTAAACCAACAACCTGTATCTTAGATCCCATTCCTACAAAATTACTTAAAGAAATTCTGCCCCTAATTGATAGTTCGTTACTTAACATTATCAATCTGTCATTATCATCAGGTTATGTACCACAATCTTTTAAAATAGCTGTCATCAAACTCCTACTCAAAAAACCCACTCTAGACCCAGAGGTTTTAGCCAATTACAGGCCAATATCTAATCTCCCCTTCATGTCTAAAATCTTAGAAAAAGTTGTAGCCAATCAGCTGTGTGAGTTTCTCCAGGAAAATGATATATATGAAGACTTTCAGTCTAGGTTCAGAGCCAATCACAGCACAGATACAGCCTCAGCAAAAGTCACTAATGACCTAATAGCTTCAGATCAGGGACTTGTGTCTGTCCTCGTTTTGTTAGATCTCAGTGCAGCATTCAACACAATTGACCAACAAATTTTATTACAAAGACTTAAACAGTTAGTTAACATTAATGTTACTGCCCCTTAACTGGTTTAAATCGTATTTTTCGGATTTCCACTAGGAAACATTATCAGGACACACTCTGTAAATTTCCACTGCTATGCGGATGACACCCAGTTATACTTGTCATTAAAACCTGGACAAAGTAATCAATTAACTAAACTCCGAGCATGTCTCAAGGACATAAAACCCTGGATGACCCGCAATTTTCTCTTATTAAACTCTGATAAAACAGAGGTTATAATACTTGGCCATAAACGCCTTAGAGATACATTATCTCAAGATATGGCTGCGCTAGAAAACATTGCCCTTGCTTCCAATGAAACAGTCAGGAACTTGGGAGTGATCTATGATCCTGATTTGTCCTTTAATTCACACTTAAAACAAATTTCTAGGACAGCCTTTTTCCACTTGAGTAATATCTCAAAAATCAGACATGTCCTTTCGCAAAAAGATGCAGAAAAACTAGTCCACGCCTTTGTTACATTGAGACTGGACTATTGTAATTCATTACTATCAGGCTCCAGCAGTAAGTCGTTAAAGACTCTACAGCTTGTCCAAAATGCCGCAGCACATGTCCTGACGAGAACCAAGAAAAGAGAGCACATTTCTCCAGTATTAGCATCGCTACACTGGCTTTCGGTTAATCTAGAATATAATTTAAAATTCTCCTCCTCACCTTCAAGGCCCTGAATAATATGCCGCCATTTTACCTTAAAGAGCTGTTAGTACCCTATCAACCCACTAGAGCACTCCGCTCCCAGAATTCAGGCCTGATGTTTTCCTACACCTGACATCTATTGCACTTCTGTCCATCCTGGGAGAGGGATCCCTCACATGTGGCTCTCTCTGAGGTTTCTACGTATTTCTGCGACCCAAGAGAAGGAGAGCCCCCGCACCAGCGACGGCGTGAGGCGCCGAGGACGAGGACCCCCCCCCCCAAAAAAAACGTTGAGGCGTGCCGCACACTGAGCCTCCGGCGGCGTGGAGAGGAGGGCGACTGCTCCCCCAGCCGCGGCACGTGCCCAGCGGTTTAACCACAAATACCAAAATAGTAACGCACAGTGACTTGGACAAGTAACTAAATCTGATTACTGGTTTGGAAATAGTAACGTGTTAGATTACTCGTTACTGAAAAAAGTGGTCAGAGCCACATTCCAAACAACTGAGCTGTGTGGCAATAGAGTGTTGAATTTTGGATCTGTTTCACTTTACACCACAAACAAAGATGGATTGGCTGTGACTCAACATATTTTGAAAACACTTGCGACTTCAAACTATAATCTAAAGAAAAATTATTCCTCCTTTGACTCCAGAGCCTTTATTGGAGGCACGGTTTTGTGACCAAATGTTGATGTAATTCTGTGAATTAGGAGCATGTGATAGTGTACGGCAACTCATATCTGCCCATTGTACAAAAATGGTGGTGTCATCTTTAGCTTTTTATATCCCTTGGAGCCATATTCTCCTTTGTAATGATGGTGAGGAGCTGCCATATCATAATTCTAACAATACATGCAATCGACCAATCGCGAGTCAGTCTCAGCTGTCAATTATGAAGTTTCATCCCATTTTCATTAAATCTATCAACAAATTAAAACCAAACTTACTAGAAACATTAATACTTGAACATAGATAAGTGTCGTGAGAACTAACTAAAATGGCACAAACCATCTTTGTAAAATTTCTTTAACCTGTATTTTCACTTTTAAATTTGTCCATACCTCCAACATGAGGAGATCAAGATGATTTGACTTCTCTATTGGTATTGATAGCATCTCTGACGTAGAGTGTTGTTCTTTTTCATACTCCTAAAATATTATGAAAACACCACAGACAAAATCGAGACTAGAAGGATGATGTGTTTTGGGGGTAAAATCTGAAAAAAAGCAGAACACAACAAAAAATATTTTGGCTGCGTTCAAAACTGAACCTTGAAGTTCAGGTGTGAAAGCCGCCACCAAGACGCATTGAGGACAAATTTGAGATCAGATTACTCAGGACATAATTAGATGTGGTGTGAATCACACTTGGCTGCATCCTTTTTGTAGTGTGAACCTACATACCAGATGATTTTTTTGGTGTATTTATATCTTTTTTGGTCTTTGAGTTTTTTAAATATTTATATTTGCTCTCTCCCCCTCTTTCTCTCTTTCTGTATTTTGGATTTAAACACACATAAACACATTGCCAGCAGACAGGTCTATCACAGTCAGACTAGCCCAGTCACAGCATTAGGCCTTGGTGAAGAGAACTTATGTATTTATTAATTTGCATGTATTGGAGGGAAGTGACATCTGATCACAAGATATCACTGGGAACACATGTGGGGACATGCTGTACTGCCAAATGTGAAATGATGAGTTTAAAGTCATCCACTTCTGATTGGATGTTAACAACGGGTCTAAACGTAGGGTCGAATATGCAACGTAATTACTAGTGCTGTCAAAGGATTAAAATATTTAATCGCGATTAATCGCATTTATTTCATAGTTAACTCGCGATTAATAGCAATTAATCTTAAATTTGTATCTATTCTAAATGTCCCTTCATTTATTTTTTTTCCACATTTTTTTTTCTCGTTTTAATGCTCTTATGAACATGGAAAAGTGAATTGGCTTGCTTTATGCAAATGTTTTATTTTATTGAAAAACAACATTGCCAAACAGGGCGGTACAAAATAAAATTATAAAGTGCACATTTCAGGTAAACAAGGACTCTAAAGCATAGAGTCCTTGACCTATAGTGCAGCTAAACCATGGCTTAATTTTTTCTTTTTTTCAAGCTTGCTGTGAACATAGCATTTAGGCCTCTTATTTCAGAAACAATGAACCGTAACAGTTAGGTTACCAATAAAAGGTAAGCCTACTACTTCTTTGCTTTCAGTCAGCTACTCAAACAGGCACACAACAAACAAACAAAATACACATGCAAAGTGTCGGCCTACTTTGAAATAAATTAAACACAGAACTTTGTAGGGCTATTTGAGTCCTCCCCATATATATAAATATTAAAACAAAAAGCGAGAGCAGGTCAGACTGGAGGCGAACACAGATACTGAAGATCGGTAGAAACCAACTGCAGCTTCTGCTCTGATCAAGACGCTGAGGCGCTGATCTCTGATCAGCTGAGACCAGAGAAACTCTGTGTTTTCACTGTTTCCATAGTTAAGAGGCAGTCAGTCACTGAGCGTGACCGACTTCACGTGAACGAGCTCAGATCTCACTGTGTCTCTCTGAGTGAGTGCGCGGTGGGCGGAGCCGCCGGACCGGTGCGCTATCTGGGAGGACACACACACACGTGTGAGAGTTGGCAGCTCTGCGTTAATCTTGCGATAAAAAAAATTAACGGCGTTAAAATGGGTTTGTGTTAACGCCATTAATAACGTGTTTAACTGACAGCACTAGTAATTACATCACTTACATAATAAATTCTCCCAATTAAAAAGAAGCCTTGCAGATAAACAATAGAGGACTACGCATAGTAATGTATTTATTTGTAAAAACAAGAGTTTACCTGTTGCTTTGTGTGTTTCTCAATATCAAATGCTTTTCAAAAGATTCTGTAAACAAAAGGCCCAATGGGACTCAAAACCTGCCAACAGCAAGAAAATAAGGTCACCCCAACAATCTGTTCAGACCTCATCTATTCTTGTTTTCCACTTCAACAAAGCAGATTTAAACACAAACATTAACTTGACAGTCGGAATGTATTGTATTAAAATAGGTTTCTATTGCATTTCTATTTGTCTTACTCACCTTCTGTTACATCAACTTTGTATAAATAATTATTTGTCAGGTGTTATACATGTTCTACTGTCATGCAGTTGTAATGGTGTGTTATTATATTCCAGCTAACTTTAAGAAACCCTGCAGTGAGTATCGTCTCAGGGGGATGTTCCAATTGCCGACAATGAGGAGGGGGGGATATGTATTTCTAGTGCTTTCTTATTTTCATTTTATAGCCAATGATTAGGCTAAATCAGTACTTACAAAAGGAGTAATGTTTTATGTACCTTTTATTTTCATGTGTATATGTTGTATATAAGTATTTCTCTCTGTCTGCATTTGGAGATGAAAGAGACAGGTATGGTTATGGAGTGTTCCACTTCTAAGTGTCATTGTTACGTTTAATGCATGCTACTGTGACAGCTTTCTGAAAGAGCAATATAAGATGGCTGTAACGTGTAAAGCGCGGCGTTTGAAGAGTTATTTCAGAAGTAAGGGCTGCAGTGTTTTCTCTTTGAGGTGCGCCGATTCGCGCCGCAGCAACCCGCGGTATTATGGGAAATGTAGTTTTCTTGTGGGATTTGTACAGAACGAATGTGAAGTGCATTGTTTCTTTTTAAATGTTGTTTGTGAACCCACATTAAGTCATTGTGTATACTCTGTGATGGGTTAGACATGTAAGGCAGGGAATATTTATGTTTATTTTGTCCTTTGGTTTACATAATTATTTCATGCATCCTTGACAGCAGTCTAAGGAGATGTGAACTGATGCAGTCCCTGTTACATGTTTCATCATGGCAGGTATGATTGTCAAATTAATCACTATATGATCATTGCAATTGACTGGTTTTGTTTATAATGTATATATGTTTTGTTATACTCTGTCTGCATTTGGAGCTGAAAGAGACAGCAGTCTAAGGAGATGTGAACTGATGCAGTCCCTGTTACATGTTTCATCATTACAGCTGAAAGAGCCAGTAAAAAGATATCCAAAGAGAGCTGTGGTGTCGGGGTGATTTTGTGGTGTGTCGCAGACTCGCTACACAGTCACAAACAACCTCTAATCCAGTGATTTTCAACCAGTGTGCCGCGGCACACTAGTGTGCCGTGAGAGATCGTCAGGTGTGCCGTGGGAAATTATCTAATACGCCCAATACGTTGATCGCGATCTACCGGTCGATCGCATGACTGGACAAGAGGCAGTCAGGAGGACGCTCCGCCGCACGCACCCCCTCTTTTTATTTTTTTCGCCGTCGCCACGCCCCCCTGCCACATGGTCGCGCGTTTAGATTTCTCCTCTGCTTTCTGTATCGCGCACGGCGGAGTTCCATCCCGATGCGCGTACACACAGGTGAGCACACTTCCACCAGCGGACAGAGAGCATCCGCCCCCCCCCAAAAAAAGCTGTAAACCTAGGGGAAACACTGACAGCGTTGCGTCGCTGGGGGGGGGGGGGGGGTTAATAATGTTGATACCAACATTATTTGGTCGGTAGATCTTGCTGAGCTGGTCATTTCAAGAGTACCTCACAGGCCTATAAAGTTTGGCCACCCCTAGTCTGTGCTGTAACAAAGTGTGGCAAATAATGTAATACTTTTCTATTCCAATGGGTGGAAAGTATTTCTGACAATTGAGAGGTCCGATTACTCAAAGCTGCTTACACCTGAGTGGTGTGCAAAGCAAGCTGTAATGATGTTGAGATTGGCCGTAATCATCACAGTGAGCATGTCTCTGCAAAGTCAACAAATTGCCCTTGATGGCTGTGCTGCCCATATAGGCACTGTATGTACACTGTACAACAGTGTACCTGGTAGTTAAAAAAAAAAATCACAACTGCTTTTTAAAATGTGTTATGTCATGTTGCTGACGTTCTACTATATAGTTTTGTAATACTATATCTATGAGAGTGAAAAATGTCGCTGAACTGAACTAAATAGTGTGAACTCTAGTGTTTGAGTGTGGTCTCACTGTCTTCACAGCACTGGATACACACCTTCTGTAGCTCTACCATTCAGTGGACTTATTTTAGCTTGAAAGGATACTTAGGCCCAATCCCATTTCACCCCTTCTCCCCACCCCTACCCCTTACTTTTGAGGGTTATCTTCAAACAGAGCTACAAGGGGTAGTGGTTGAAATCTTCCCCTATGAATTGGGACAGCGCTTCAAGAAGCCGCTATATCATCAGCAGTCGTCCCGGGAAGAGACAAGTCATTTAGTAGTCGTTGGTGTAAACAGATGCAACAAAAAAAAATGTCAGGGATGTCGTTGTAACAACATTGTGGAGATCTTAAATAAACCAATGCTATTGCTTGCAGTTAAAAAAGTGACAAACCTATAAAATCCAAATAACATCTATACTAATGCAGATGAATCAAATTACCAGGTAAATATTCAGAACATGTTTTCCTGCTTTCCCTCTGTATCATGGCAATAATGGTACAACACAATGACATTTGCCATCCATCCAATGGGAATAACAAAGCTTAGATGCTCTGCATTATTTCACGTATAAATCAAAAGCTTACAACTTCAGGTTACTAGCAGTAGTCTGTAGACAACCCTGCCAGGATGCTTTGTTATTAGGAAGAGTTAAATTCAGTTACCTCCCATGATTTCATGCGACTGTAATTATGACAAAATATGGGATTATCATGCATTAACAATGTAACGTTAGAATGCTAGATCAATTTTTTAAGTTTTTAAAAAAAAACGACCATAATACATTGAACTGCATTAAACTAAGATGTAACAATTATTATCATAGTTTTGAAATGAGTAATGGAGAAAATAATACATTTATGGATCTCTCCAATCTTGCAGATGATTTGCAAGGCATTCTGGGAAACTCTCATAGCTCTAGGTTGGAAGTGTTTAGTCTGAAAAATCTCAGTTTCTAGAGTTGTGCAGCCTTAATTCTTGCCACTAACCCTCCATCCCAACAAGAATGGGGATAACCTACTCCTACACGTGAACACGCAAAAACGAAGGGGAAGGGCTAAGGAGAAGGGAGAAGGGGTGAATGGGATTAGCCTAAAACCTAAATTCCAGGGTTTAATATATTAAGTATGATGAAGATAGGGTAGTGCAGAGGCATGAAAAAGAGCTGCAAAGAACAAGTGCATGCTTTCTCCTCACAAGCACAAGCATAAATCAATACAATTCAAGATGAAATATGAACAAGGTTGCCACAGAACTGTCCCCATCTTTTGTTTTGATGCAATTTTATACAATTGCTCTATTTACATACATGGTGAGATAAATGTCATAAGTGTCTGGCTATTCAATATCTGATCATAACATTATTTTTATAATATGACCCCTTACCTGACACATTCCATTGATGCACATGTTAAAGGCATCTGCCTGGCATCGTGTGCCATCGAGCACCTTAGGGGCAAGTTCAACAGTGAGGCTTCTCCCTTTAGCCTGGCACTGCAGGACGCAGGGTGCAGAGGAGTCATACGGGGCTGGGACCCACTCATATGTGACACCCTGGTACTTGATATCATTGTGGGCTGAACATTGTTGGGCCCGGAAATCACCTGACTCTGCAGGGCAGTCCTGAGGATAGAAATAACAAGATCAAGGACAGATGTTGGAATGTGACACAACATTACATCATTATGATACATTTGAGTAAATTGGCATTCAAAATATGGAATGGAACTTTCTCTAAAAAGATTGAAAACAATTGTTATTATACTTTCAATACAAAGCAATGATTGAGAAAGAGCTTTTAAAATACTTCATCAAGATTTTAAAAAGTGTATTTTCATTGTGTTTTTTCTGAACATTTCTTTCATAATCCATTTCATGGTTTTACATTTTCTCTTGTATCTGTCTTGGTAGTCTTGGCTACCAAGGAGAAGACTACTAGTTAAGCCAACATTGATTTAATCAATGAAGATTCCAAAGATTTAAGACATATTAAAGATTTAAAAGCAAATGTTTTATGAGGAAAGAATTTAATTAATCAGGTTTGACGATTAAAGACCACATCATGTTTAATGGGAGAAAAACAAATTATAAAGCAGCTGATTATCTAAAGAGGCAAATGTTTGATTTTTATTTGAATTTAATTAAAGAAGTGGTTTCTTTGTTTGTGTGTGTTCTCCAGCCACTGCAGTATTAACCCTAATCCAAAATGTTATAATGAGTCCTCAGTATTCATAAGATCCCCCATTCATCAATATCTTATTGGACCATCTCTTATTGTCCTGGCCTGGTAACTTCTTGTTTGTTTTTTAACTCAGTTTGATTGTTGTTTGCCTGTGCCTCAGGTTCATTTCAGCCGATCTAATTGTCTGCCTCGCCCACCTCTTCCTTATGTGTACAACGCCTGTAATATATCCAGCCCGGTCTCCACTGCCTGCTCAGCTGGATTTGCCACTCTCCAGCCTTTCCTGTTACATTCGAAACCATCTTGATGCAAAATTCGATTAACTTTAAACTGTTCTACATTGGGTAGATGACGCTAACAGTAATGGTCCATGTTTATAAGAATTTCACAATGAAGTTGACGGCTCAAGGAAGAAGGCTTTTTAAACTTTTTAGCCCGGGCCAAACCAAGCCCTTCCACAACCCAAAGGGGAACTTGAATTGGGGGCTTCCTAAGGCTTCAGCAAAACATTTTCATTTGAAAATGGCATTTCCAAACTTAAACCAATTCTATCCACACATGCGTTTTGGCTCCAAATGAGATTTAATCACTGTTCATACTAATATGCCTGAAAATGCATCTCAAGTGACCGCATGCACATGCTTGTGTACATTAGGTTACATTACATTTCATTTAGCTGAAGATTTTACCCAAAGCGACTTATAATAAGTGCATTTAACCATGAGGGTACAAACCCAGAACAACAAGAATCAAGAGAGTAGCATTTTTCTTCAAGAAAGCCAAACTACAAAGTGCTATATGTAAGTGCCACATAAGTGCTTTTTCTTTTTTATCCAAGGTATAGTCGGAAGAGATGTGTTTTTAGTCAGCGTCGGCAAGATGTGTAGACAGGAAGGTAAAGGGAATTGTCGCAGGTTGATTAAATTAGCGAGCACGCCGGCTTCTTTCTCTAAATGGCCTCAGCGACTGGACGCCTTCAGTATTGATGGATAAGATGATGTCTCTCCTTAAAAGCCAACAAAGCTCCCACCTGTGTTTTTACAATGCACAATTTGGTACAAAGGCTAAAAGGTGTCGCTCCCCATGCAGTTTTCAACAGGATGGGAAACGGCGTGGTGAGCGTACTCTACCTGCTAAGTGCAGATTTCCTGTGTGCTTGTGGGTGGTTAGTGGATATCAAGAGCTGCCGCCTGATTGATGGAGTGACTTTTTGTTCATATGCCTGTTCACTCTGTTTATCAGACTATCCAGCATGGTACCAGCCATCGAGGAGCCACCGCCTCCTGGTACAGTTTTCAAGTTTAACTAAGCCCACTTTCTCATCCAACACCATTGAACATGGGGTGGAACATCATATCTCTATGGCCGGCCCACCAATTCACGCTCGGAGCTGGCACCTGGTCCTGGCACCTGGACCTGGCTAGGTTGGTTATTGCTAAGGCTGATTTTCAGAACATAGAGTGCCCATGGTGATCACTGATCAAATGGTGGCAAAGCAAGGCGACAGTTGGAGCCTGTGAGGCTCAACCACGCCCAATCGCTCTCCAGTCCCACACATTCAGTACTTTCCTGCCCGCCTGGCTGGTAAAGTCATATTTTCGGAGGTGAAACTAGTCTGTGGCTATCACCAGGTTATGGTGCACCCATTAGACATGCCCAAGATAGTGGGTATCACGTCATTTTGACTTTTTGGAACTCCTTCAGATGCCATTCGGCCTTTAAAATGCAGCACAGACTTTTCAGCGGATTATGGATACTTTGCTTTTTTTTATATGTTTCTCTGACCCAGTTAGCCTGATTATAAACCCAGCCAACTGTCACTTGGGGCTGATGGCTATTGACTTCTTGGGACACGACATTACTAAGGACGGGCAGTCCCTCTCACCTCAAAGGTTCACGCTTTCACAAACTTCGCATTATGGTTTTGATTGCATGGCGGCAGACCAAGATTCTGATCCAGACGTTCAGGCACTGAGGTTGGCTGAAACGGGACTGAAGTTGGAGGATGTTGGTTTTGGTGCTGCTGGCAATACACTCCTGTGTCATATTTCCACAGGCCAGACACAACCAGTCGTTCCCACCGGATGCAGACAGGATTTAGTAGGGCCAGGCAAATTTTTAAGGTTCAACCTTTTATTTAAAGTACCTTGAGATTATGTATATAATGATTTAGTGCTATACAAATTAAATTGAATTGTATTGAATTGTAGTCCTATCACTATATTGATGCAGAGTCATCCACACTTCAGTAGCTGGTAGAAAATATCAGGAAATAGTCAAACCTAGTGTAGGATTTATGGACGTCAGAGTAGTAAGAACAATCTGATGCTGTTATTGTCCCTAATATGAAAACCCAGTACTCTTCACCTAAAATAACACAGAAAAACACAACAGATAACTAGAATTGGGGACACAGGCTTATATTGTGTGTCTGCCCTGATCCTGAAGCAGTGTCGGCAATAAGTGATCCACCGCTGCTAATTGAACTTAGGATAAACCTTGTGCAAACACACCTGGCTTTTACAGGGATGAGAGACGTCACTTTGATTGGTTTATTTCATGTTAAACTCAAAAGATCTTTTGGGATCTAAAAAGAGATCCATGATTAAGCTATACATGCACCTCATGCAAGGACCTATATTTTTTTTACAACACTGAACTAAATCAATAGATTATCTCTTCAATTTAACAGGTATTATCTTAAAACCATGTTAGAACTAACATTAATTATAAGATGACTCACCGTATTACTGCAGGTTCTGTAGCGGATGTTTTTGCCATCACAGCTTCTGCACCATAAAGTAAAAAAAACAGAAAAAATACTTTAAGTACAAAGCCAACCAACTGGTTACTCAGGAAAAGTTGAGACAATATTTAAGAATAAGTCTGAAGAGCATGGAATGGCGAGAAGAGATGAGTTAATACAGACGTAATGGTCCATGGTCACGTTCATCATCCCAACATGTATGATTTGCTGGAAAAACGTCACATGAGAAGAGATGTGTAGACACAGACAAGATCCTTATTTTACTATCCAGATTACAATTTATCATACTTAGTGTCACAAAAGGATCAAATTATCGTACATCATGCATCATTGAATGGACATCGTACAGATGGTAAATTACCCTACAAATACATTAATTATGGTAGATCTGGAAAAACTGGTTCCACTACACCTTAGAATTGACTCCATTAGTCTCTAAACTCTGATGTATTGAGAAACCATTCTTCTTAAATTTATTTCAAAATCTGATATTTTGCTGATGACTGTAAAGGGCATTGTCTCCAGTAAGAGTTAAGGTCTGGTGAAAGCCAGTTTTTTTTTCTTTTCTTTTAAAAATATCTTCTGCGCATTAAACCTGTTTTACTTAAGGCTAAGATTGGGGAAGGAGAGAGTGGGGAAGACAGGCAACAAATGGCCTCCATACGCTCAAAACCTGGGAGTTTTTGGAAATGCCACCATATTGTTTTCATACTAATCAAACGATTCAGTGACCCCCTTTGTCCTCTGGATTAGGGCTTTGTCATTTCATCCCTCCTCTGATTTATCAGATTTTTATTTGGAGTTAACTGCTTCATGTGCCTACTGTTCATATTGTAAAGTTATGAACAACTATTCATGAGGCTCTATACTTGTATTCACTCACACTGTCTAGTTTGTTTGCTATGCTTCTCTCCCCCTCAGTTTTCCAGTGCAATATGTTATTTCCCTCTTCCCAGTTTTGAATATTTTCCCTTCTTTTTCACCTTGGTCTTTGATGAGCTTCTCTCAATTTTCTCTGGATCAGACAGGACTTCAGGCAAATTCCTTAAGTACAGACTCAACTTGATAGATGACTACACACATACACAAACACATACCCATGCACACAGCCACACAACTGTAAGGTTACAGAATAGCCCACCTGCAGCAGCCATCTCAGCAATGCACTAAGCTCCAGCTGGCAGAGTCCAAAATGCTTGCACACAAACACACACACACAGTGTGTCAGAATAAATTCCCACCCTGTGTGAAATGTGCCATGGCATAACGTTCATTTCCCCATGACAGCATTGACACGCTGTTAAACCCTTTCCACCTTGTTAGCAACAATAACAACACCCAATCTCTCTGTGTGTGTTAACTGCCGTAAAGTCTACATTTCTCCTGCAGGCTTACAATAACAGTTGACCAAACTGGTAGCAGCTCATGCCAGTGTAAAGTCGGCCTGGCATAATCTGCCATTCAGGGCAGACATGGAGCTGAAAACGACTAAAACCATTCAGCAAGCTCCAAGCTAATCCAGGCCCAAACAACAGCAAGCCACGGCTCCATATTCATGGAACTGTTGATACATTTTCCCACTAAGTTGTCCTCCAGTTAGTGTAATTTGTGTGTGTAGGTGGGTGGACTGTGTTTTCAGGGTCCTTGCAGCTCTGGCCATTAGTCTTCCACTAAACCTATAACACTGACAAGACAACAGGGACGGTCTCTGGCTTCTTCACACACACAATGTTTGTTCTTTCTATGAAGAAAAATGCTACAACGCAGTATGTACTTTTGATCACTACGGATAATACGTAGATGTAATGCAATCTGTTTCATTTCACACAAGCAGTATTATTTCTGTTGGTTGTAACATACATCTAATGACACACTTAGAAACATCCTCTGTGATAGTATCTGGGATCATCGTGTGTTTCAGGTCTTTCAACTTCAGACAACTTTGCCAAGGTGACCCTACAAGGAGTGATCAGTTTGCGGCCGGTGTCCAAGAAGCATTAGACTGCTTGTCCCTCCAGATTCACATGCATGCATTATGCTGTCTCTGTTGCCCCTGAACATCTCATGATGGCTTTTCTGTTGTGTTCAACCCAGGAACTTGTAAGCTCTGCAATAGTGATATCCAGCAAAGCCCCTCGCCCACACTTCAATTGGCATGCACTCTGCATTCCAACACCATTGGGTATTCCTAAACCAGCTAGATGTACTTATACCTTTTCTGCTTACTGGCCTCTATACCGTTCCTCCCATAGCACTGTTAACTTCAGCATAACCACCTGCTTAGATGTTTCTGATACCAACAGGGAGGATTCCACATTGCTTCCAGGGAACTGGAGTTGTTGTCCAAGGTCCACCCTCATTTGCCAGTCAATGTTAAGGCCTGCGTGGGCTGAGTTTGGTGGTTGCCTGCTTTTGAAAATGTTATTCTATACCTTGGTGTTTTAAGTCTTGGCCTGATCAATGGTGCTGCAGATAGACTCAGCAATTACCTTCAGCACTTGGTGGTGTCGCTACCAATCTTATCCCGCCCGACTGCTTTGGTACAGATGTTTAGGATGTGCTACAAAGCTCCCCCTGGTCGGCACAGAAGACATGCTGATGTTTGTTTGGTCTGTATGTGTTTGTGTGTGTCTGTGTGTGTGTGTGGGGGGGGGGGGGCTCCCTGTTGGTGTCATGTGATCACTGATGTTTTAGCATGTTGTGTAGTCAGACAGTTGTAACACACTTAAGAGTGTACACCAACCTACTCATTGTTGTAACCACACACTTGACCTTGTATTATCGTACAGTGTCGGAATTGAACATTTAACAGTACTTCCGCACAATCCAGTTCTATCAGACCGTAATTTAATAACCTTCGATTTTTCAATAACTGAATATATGCCACTAATAAAAAACAAATTTTCTAGATGTCTACCTGATAGTGCTGTAGCTAAATTTAAGGAAATAATTCCAATTACATTTAAACCCGTATTATCCGTAGATATTAACATCAAATTCGTTAAAAACCCGAGCTCCACTGAGATCGTACACCTCGTCGATAGCTTGCAGGCTCATTATGATTAACATTATACTCAATAGCGCCTCTAAAAAAGAAAAATGTCAAACATAGTAAATTAGCTCCGTGGTATAATTCCCAGACAAATGAGTTAAAACAATTATCAAGAAAACTACAAAGGAAGTGGCGCTCCAGCAACCATGTTGAAAACCTCATAGACTGGAAGAATAGTGTTAAAAATGTTATTACAAAGACTTAAACAGTTAATTAACATTAATGTAACCGCCCTTAACTGGTTTGAATCGTATTTTTCTGATCGCTCCCAATTCGTGCAAATTAATGATGAGTCATCTGTGCGCACCAAAGTTAACCATGTTGTTCCACAGGGCTCTGTGCTTGGCCCAATTTTATTCTCATTATATATGCTTCCACTGGGAAACATTATCAGGACACACTCGGTAAATTTCCACTGCTATGCGGATGACACCGAGTTATACTTGTCAATAAAACCTGAACAAAGTAATCAATTAACTAAACTTCGAGCATGTCTCAAGGACATAAAAACCTGGATGACCCGCAAGTTTCTCTTATTAAACTCAGATAAAACAGAGGTTATAATACTTGGCCCTAAACACCTTAGAGATACATTATCTCAAGATATAGCTGCGCTAGACGACATTGCCCTTGCTTCCAATGAAACAGTCAGGAACTTGGGAGGGATCTTCGATCCTGATTTATCCTTTAATAGTCACTTAAAACAAATTTCTAGGACCGCCTTTTACCACTTGCGTAATATCTCAAAAATCAGACATGTCCTTTCGCAAAAAAATGCAGAAAAACTAGTCCACGCCTTTGTTACATCGAGACTGGACTATTGTAATTAATTACTATCAGGCTCCAGCAGTAAGTCCAAAAAGGGAATTTATGACACATGACACACGGAGCTTCTCTGTCCAGCTTCTCCTTCCTCTTCTCCATCCCTATCCTCCTTCCCTGGAATCCCTTTGCTTTATCATCTGCTGATCCAGGGCCTCTGTGGCCGCACCATGGATTGCGGTCTCTGGTCCCACGTCAAAGAGGCCGGCTTCCGAGGGTGGTCTGTGTAGGGGGCAGGTGGTCATAATATGTTCGACAGTCTGTTCAGGGGCACCACACTCGCATGCAGCGCTGTCTGCCAGGCCCCACTTCTTCATTGAAGATTTGAACCGACCGACCCCAGTACGCAGACGGTTCAGCAGAGTCCATTGCCGGCGTGGAAGAAGGTCTCCTGTGGCTCCATCTCCCGGATCCAAGATGTAGTGGTGGATTTGGGTTGGCCCAGCCCTCTCCCACTCCTGTTTCCAGGCTGCCGCCAGCCATCCATCTTTGGACAGGTCCTCAGTGGTGGACCGGAGCAACTCTTGTGCCGCCTTGTTGTAAGGGTGGCGGTACTTGAGTCTGCTCAGAGGAGCTGCTGTCTCTGTGGTGTCATGGAGGATGTGCCAGTCATGCTTCCGTGCTTTCCTTGCCAGGACGAGAGTGGCAGCCTCTCGTCGTAGGCCAGCCGGTGCGATTCCTGCTAGGACTGGCAGCAGGACGATTGGGGTAGGCTTCAGGCATCCAGTGATGATCCGGAGGGCGTTGTTGATAGCCACATCCACCATTTTCGTGTGTGGACTTCTGCTCCATACTGGGGCACAGTACTCCGCTGCTGAAAAGACCAGGGCTTGGGTGGATACCCGTAGTGTCTTGGCAGTGGCTCCCCAGGTTGTGCCAGCGAGGCGACGGATCAGTGCGACCCTTGATATTGTCTTTGCCCGGACATCTTCGAGATGTTGTTTGAAGGTCAGTGTCCGGTCCAGACGCACACCAAGGTATTTAGGCGCTTGCTGGGACTCCAGGCGCTTGTGGTCGGTGTATACCTCCAGTGCCCTCTTGGCGTCTCTGTTGCAGAGATGGTATGCTGCTGTAACAGTCTTGCCGGTGCTGAGTTGCAGGCGCCACTTTCGTAGGTAGGCTACTAGGACGACCATGTCTTGGTTGAGACCGTCTTCCATTGCCTTCCATGTGGGTCTTCTCAGCATGATTGCGAGATCGTCTGCGTAGCCGTACTTTCTGGATGCTGTGTCTGGTAGATCATAGATGTAAATATTAAACAGCATCGGAGAAAGGACCGAGCCCTGTGGGAAATCCGCTCCGTAGTCTTCTTAGCCTACTGCGCTGGCCATCGCTGGTCTGTAGGACAAAACTGCGGTTAGACAACGTCTCCATGATGAATTTCACCATATGTCGATCGGTTATTGTCCTCAGCAGCTTCAGGTGAAGTCCGCGGTGCCAGACGGTATCGTACGCGGCGGTCAAGTCCAGGTACACTACCCCAGCTTTCTCATTATCCTGGAAGCTGTCCTCGATGTCTTGAGACAGAAGTGTAACCTGGTCCACTGTGGACCTACCGCGACGGAAACCGGCCTGTTCCTGTGGAAGCTGTGGGTCAATCACTGGCTCAATGCGGCAGTGGATCATTCTTTCCAGGATTTTAAATGGAACACAGAGCAGCGATATGGGTCGGTATGCCTTGGGGTCTTCCGCAGGTTTGTTTGGCTTTGGCAGGGCGATTACAGAAGCATGGCGCCAGATCTTGGGCAGCTTGCATCTCTGGTAGCAGGATGAGAAGAATGCACAGAGCCAGCTGGATGGTATTGTGCTCTGGTGCATAACAAACTCTGGGTGGATGTTGTCACGTCCTGGAGCTTTGCCTGGCTTGAGCTTGCTCATGGCCTTACTGAGTTCGTCTGCTGTGAATTCTCCTGAGAGGTTGGAATCCGCACTGGCCACCCTGGAGAGGGAAGTCACCTCCTGCGTTATCAGACGGGCAACATCTTTGTCTGCGTCTGGGAAGCGACCGTTTTTCAGGAGCTCGGACGCGATGGCATCTGCTGTGACTGGGCAGCTTGGGGGCTTTGTGCATCTGCCTGTTAGCCGGTTGATGGTTTGCCACGCCTTCCGACTAGAGTGGGTAAAGTCAATTGACTCAACAACTTCAGTCCATCTGTCTCTGCGTGTGGTGTCCAGTCTCTGAAGCAGTGCTTCTGCAGTCGCATCCACATCTTCCCTGGAGATAGCCCTCTGGTGGGTGCTCAGGAGGCGGCTGCACTCCTCGTCCCAGCCAGGGATGTAGTTCCTG
The DNA here is from genome assembly GCF_947347685.1 of Pleuronectes platessa. Lineage (NCBI taxonomy): Eukaryota > Metazoa > Chordata > Actinopteri > Pleuronectiformes > Pleuronectidae > Pleuronectes > Pleuronectes platessa. Next base: position 2,807,666 of record NC_070626.1, on the reverse strand, counting down.
TTGTAGCCGCGTGGGATGGTCTTTTTTGCCGCTCCTAGGAGGACCTTACAGTAGGCTTCATAGGCGGTGTCCACGTTGGCTGCATCAGGTTCTGGCAGACTAGCAATCCTTCTTTCTGTCTCCTGAGCAAATGACTCCCAGTTGGCCTTTCGAAAGTTCCATCTTTTGACAGGTTTCCCTGGTACCGGTTGCACCAGTGATGGGACTTTAATGATGGACGGTCGGTGGTGTGAGCTAGGAAACCTGTCTAGGACGCGTCTCTCCGGTTTCGGGTCATTGCTCCGGCACACAGCGAAGGCCAGGTCCGGGTTGGTAGAGGTGTTCCAGCGTGCAGAGAAGAAGCTTGGCGGCTCCTTGGGGTCGTACAGTAGCAGGGCATCGGTGTTGGAGGCCCATTCACTCAGCGCCACTCCGTTTGATGTTGTGTAGTTGTAACCCCAGTCTGTGTGTTGACAGTTGAAGTCACCTGCGTAGATGGCGGGGGCAGTTATGGGCGGGAGTGACGTAGCAGACAGCTCTGATGGTGGGGGCTTATATACGTTGATGACTGAAGTTTCCTGGATTTTAGTAACCAGCCACTCGATGTTGGAGCCTGGTGGGGATTGGCTAGTGGCTGACCAGGTTAGTTCAGTCCTCACGAAGGTTGCCACTCCGTGCTGCTTGCTGTGAATGGACCCAGCGAGATGGAAACCTGGCATCTTGAGGATGTTATTGTTAGTGCAGTGTGTCTCCTGCAGGAGTACAGCCGCTGCCCCATTGGAATCAGCCAGGTGACGTACGATTTCGAGTTTGGCGGTGGTGAGGCCCTCGACGTTGAGTTGGAGCACTGGAAGACCACGGTTTTCGACGGTCGGGATGACCGTGCGTCCTGAGTGGGGCGCTTCTCCGTTCCTTGGCCTGCCAGCTCTTTGTTTGGTTGGCGACATTCGTTTCACAAGTTGGTCTTGCACCATCTCTTGTTACTCACAGGGAAGGCCGCGTGAAGGCTGTCGTCTTCTCCCCTAAGGGAGCATCAAACATGGGACATTCAAAGGTGGAAGAAAGTTTTATTCTCTGACGAGAAAAAATGTAACCTTGATGGTCCTGATGGCTTCATACGTTACTGGCATGACAAGGAGATGCCACCTGAGAGGTTTTCTACGCGGCACAGTGGAGGGGGCGCCATCATGATCTGGGGGGCTTTTTCCTTCAATGGAACAATGGAGCTCCAGGTTGTGCAGCAGCTGGCTATGTGGAGATGTTGCAGCGGGCGTCCCTCATGACTGAGGGCCCTCGTCTGTGTGGTAACGACTGGGTTTTTCAGCAGGACAATGCTCCAATTCACAATGCCCCTCTGACCAAGACTTTTTTCCAGGAGAATAACATCACTCTTTTGGACCATCCTGCGTGTTCCCCTGATCTTAATCCAATTGAGAACATTTGGGGATGGATGGCAAGGGAAGTTTACAAAAATGGACTTCAGTTCCAGACAGTGGATGCCCTTCGTGAAGCCATCTTCACCACGAATTTTTGAAGTGATCAACAATAATGGTGGAGCTACTCATTACTGAGTCAGTTTTTGACACTTTAATTTCTGTTTTAGGAGTTTTTTTTTTTTTTTTTGAGCTGTGTCCTTAAACTTTTGATCAGCTGATGAACAGCCTACTTCAGTTAAATTGTTGTTTTCAATAAATTGCCTGCTCACAACTTTTGGGCTCTTGTTCCCATTTCTTCTTTTTGCATTTTGCATTTTGAAACTCTACTTAGAACCTTCCTAAGATTCAACAGTGCAAAATGCAAATTCATGCAATTTTTTAACTGGTCTTAAGATTTTGATCAGGAGTGTATCTTTAAATCTTTTATTTAATTGTAAACGTGTAAAAAATGGAAACATGGAAGATGAAAAACAACTGTAAAACTGGTCAGAACAAGGCAGATCGTAGAATGAGAAATTTTAAATGAAGGACCTTGAAATGAAAATTTGACCATTGGTCAGGGAGCCAAAATATTCATCTTCTGAATATTTTGAAATGGTTTGGACGGAAGGAGAAATGTTATACTTTTATTTTGAAAAGGTAGTTCCTGAAAAACGAAAAAGATCGCTAAATGGCAGGTGTGCCTCGTTGCATGAAAAATCATTACTTTTAGTTGTTTAGCACCTGGCTGATAAAGGCACAAGGTTTGTGGTTATTTTGTTACTTTTTGTCATTATTATAAACATAATTCTAAACGTCTTTTTGCGTTGTAAGGACACGTGTGTGTGTGTGCGCATTTAGACTTCCAAAAAAGCAACGCAATCTATATTTCCCGAAACTGTGTCCATAAAATGTAACGAGTAACGACACATATTGTAGAAATGTAGTGGAGTAAAAGTATAGATAATAGCTACAAAATGTAACGGAGTAAAAGTAAAAAGTATGCACTATTATCTTTACTTAAGTAAAGTACAGATACGTAAACATTTACTTAAGTACAGTAACGAAGTAAAAATACTTTGTAACATTCCAACACTGCTTATTTGACTGTTACAAGTTGAAGCCTGTCTTTGGTCTGCCGTGTACACTGTACTGCAGTATACCACAATCATAACCTTGACTTTGAAAGTAAAGTGAAGAAAAAAATCTTTTTTAGTTGCTTTATACAAACTTCAAACTTCGAGAGGACCCACGGCCAAGATGTGTGTGTGTGTGTGTGTGTGTGTGTGTGTGTGTGTGTGTGTGTGTGTGACATTTGGGCTTGTCCTCATAGATTCAATGGGCTGTTTGAAGGTTAAGACTTGGTTTTAGGGTTAGGGTCAGGCATTTAGTTGTGATGGTTAAGGGGCTAGGAAATGGATTACGCCAATGAGTGTCCTCACAACTATAGAGAGAGATGTGTGTGTGTTGAAGCTGGATTTTCACTCTAGCCATATGAGTCCTCAGAGGGCAATAACGATGATGGCAACCAACACACAAGACAAACCGAGATATACACAGCAACACAGCATATCGCTGAGCAGAGACAGGCTGAGACAGACAGTGGGAGCAGACAGCCGGATTTGGCTTTTAAAAACGGCAGGGATTCGAAACCCACACACTTGGTGTGTTTATCAGTGTGAGGAACATACAGGACACACCCAACGCAGACCCCGTCTTCCTGACTCCCCAGTATCCCATCCAGAGTGACCTGCAGAGATGCTCTGGACTCTGTCAGTTTCCAGCTTTCTTGGAAACACAACTGTTTTCAGTGGAATGAATTCGAACACTGAGCAACGACTGAGCAACGACTCAGGACAGTATTGGTTGATACATTTTCGTTGATTTCTCAAGACTAATTCATGGATCTTGATCAAAAACTTCTGGGATTTTTGCAGTACTGATACTGTTTTCAATTTGGTGCAGATCCAAATAGAAACCCAGATCTTGTGATTTAAATAGGCTTTCATAATGGGACTTAGTGTTCTAGATTAAATTGTTTATAAGTGGTCCACACTGAGGACCACGGCCATTTGGAGGCCCCTCTGTGTTTAGGGGCAGCTTTGACAGGTTAGTAATTGTAATGGAAAATTCCTCTGACCAGTGTCTAAGGTATTGGAAATCCCCTGACTAGGTGTCTCACTGCTGTGAGAATGTCTACCTGACAGGATGGAACCCTTATTTGGTGATGTTTTTCTTTTAATTGGTACCAGCGACGGTAGGGTGAGGTTTTTTTTTCTAACTGGTGCCGGGGACGGACGGACACAGCAGATAAGACATAGATGATGATCTCATGTCTTTCATGTCTTTGAGGTCCTCTTTTTTTTTATATCATCTCTCATGTAACACCTCTTTGTATAAGTTCTGGCTTATGTGAACCTGCAGCTATTTGTAATGTGGTGATTCCACTTTGAGCACCCGTGCTTGTAAACTCTGCAGAGCTTATTATTATAAAGACTCAAAAGCAACTCCGGTCTGAGAATTATATTTTTTCAAATCTCAAGATGAATTTCCATCACATAATTCAGCTGTGTGGTTTGATTGTAGGGTTGCTAATCTGATTTATTATGAAGTTGATGTTTTGGATTTGTCTTTGTATATCTTTTTGAGTTGTTTTTATTACTGTAATACACAAAAGGAAATGTACCTTCTCTATAGGTTATTTTTACACATTGCTCATGTTTTTTTACCCATCAGACTATTATATCACCATGTTTGCAAATCACAGCAATTATCTTGGAAGGAATAATTAAATCATCACAGAGAGGAATTGTTGCCAGATCAATACAAATAACAATAACAATAACAATTCAGCAGGATATCTCTCTGTTGAAAATGTCATGGTTTGCAGATTTGTCAGATTTGTCGGATTCTGGATTTTTTCCTATTTAATGAATTGAATTCTTCCATAATGCAATCCAATATTTTGAACATGCTGTCGAATTGTGTCTTATGAGTTGTTAAATGAGGCTTACTCTCCGTTGAGGCAACGTCGCAGAGAGTAGGAGGCTCCTCCACCGCAGGTTCGAGAGCAGTCACTCCAGGGGCCCCAGGCATCCCACCCAATGTCCCTGTCCTCATCTGAGCGGGTCATTCTGGATGCCTACAGACAACACAAACATAAACATCACTTACTACCACCAGCAGGTTGACAAAGTCTTGACAATTAGGGTAACCCCAGTGGCTGAGGGGTAGAGCGGTCGTCCTCCAACCAGAGGGTCGGTAGTTTGATCCCAGTCTTCCCCATCTGCATGCCTAAGTGTTCTTGGGCAGGATACTTAACCCTGAATGGCCCCTCATAGAAAAATAAGTGTTGCTTAGTTGCACTGTATGAGTGTTTGTTTGAATGGGTGAATGGCAAACTGTAATATAAAGTGCTTTGAGTGGTCATCATGATGACAAAAGCGACCAAAAAAATACAAACCATGCATAATACATAGCAATTATAGGATGGGCTGCTGTTACCTTTACCTAATACCATGTGGCTATCACCGCCATTGGATACATTTTTTACTTTGTGCTTTACTAAGTATTATGGACACTTTGATGTTGAGCAATGACACATTTCTTGGTGATATTTTTGAATAGGACTTTCAAAATTAACCCGTAAATGCGGGACGGTTAATTTGTGTAATTAACGCAAGCGCAAAATTACCCGCTCTATGTATCCATACCTGCCCCCATTCATTTACTCAGAGCGACGCGAGCAGTGAGCTCATAGCTCGTTCACGTTAAGCAGCCAGTCAGTGTCTTTGTAGAAGAACAGTGGAAACAGTGAAACACAGAGTTTCTCTGGTCAAAGCTGCTCAGTGAGCAGTCAGCTCACCGAGCTGGAGTCAAATCAAATGTGAAAAAGATGGCTGACATGCTTGACAGTTGAATTAGAATTGAAATGAATGGAGGTTTGTATACTGCTTTCTTGCTCTTTTGTAAGAAAACCACCAAGCTGCAACAGCCTCCCTGCATCTCACAACCCTCAGACCTTTCTTCTGTCTTATCTCCTGTGTTAAAAACTTAGATGAAAGAGGAGGAGAGGGGAGTGACTCTATTAGAGTCACTCTCACGATGGTAAGAGAGAGCCTTTTCCTGGCTGTTGGTCACCAAAAATAGGAAAATTGGCTTCCCCTGGGTAAGTGATGTCACCCCAGACCCTATGGTGCCAGTTTGTGTGTGTGTGAGAGAGAGAGAGAGAGAGAGAGAGAGAGAGAGAGAGAGAGAGAGAGAGAGAGAGAGAGAGAGAGAGAGAGAGAGAGAGAGAGAGATTGAGAAACTACAGCACAATTAAGTATTTATAGAAAATAAGTCAAAGAGTTGAGTGTCAAAAGTGTTCTAAGTTCTGCCCTTCAACCTGTGTGTCACTGTCAAAGGTAAATATTAAGAGCACAGATTTATACAGTTTAGAAAACAGTTTTTCCTGGAGAAGTGGGAGCAAAGGCCCTCCTCCAAAACCCTTCTTTCCATGTCAGTGAAACTCAGCACACAGAAACTCTAATTCCTCTGACAATGTTATTTATGCCTGGTCAACCATAATTAACATTTCTAACATGCCTCCATGGGTTTCATTTAACCCTGCCTCCCAGGCCTGGATCACTGGCTGACCTTGGAGCAGGCATACTGGAAGTCTGAGCAGTCTTCAACCTTGTTCTGTTGTACCCACACAGATGAGATTGATCTGTGTGTCTTGGACTGCGGTGGAACTTGGTATTCTCTCGCTTTTCTCTGCTGCATCTAAAGAGACAGACTGATCCGCTAGAGAGGAATTAGACACGTTAGCACTCCGCTAGTAGGATAAAACAACCTTTTGTTGTCGAGCTCAGCCGGCTAACAGCCATCGCAGACCTCCAACAGTAATAACATCGGCATGAGGAGAATCTGTCCAGCCAAGGCTTTTCTGGCCCGGATGGTCAGCCAGGCCTATTGTGTGAGCTCTGCATAGTTCAATATCAGCAATCTGTGTCCTCTGACAACACAGATAACCTGGACATGCAGGTTTAAGTTTGGTATGCAAACATAGTTCTGCTACATGCATTATGTTATAGATTGTGAATGACTTGATCAGATGACTCAAAGTATTCAAATTAAAGAATGTGAGGAGTAAAATAGGCCAACATAAAATGTTTTCAGTAGGCTATCATAAAAATGGTGCTTTATTATCTCACACCACTGTGGTTAAGGTTTTGATGGATTATTTTGGTGATGGCTGGGAAATATTATAGTTTGTGTTAAACGTTGCTTTATTAAAATAAATAATTGTTAAAAGTAGGAAAGATCCTGGTTTTAATTGAAACATGTGAACTGTTATCAAATGGGAGTGATTATAGGTCTCCTTTTTTAATGACATGTCCCGTCCAGAGTTCCTGATCATGCTCCCTTTTTTTTCTCTTGACTTATAAAATAATTGTAAATCATTAGGAAAACATTAGTTAATCTTGCATTTACAACAACCCTGTACAAAGATCTTGAAGAAATTGACAACATTTATTTTAGTCTCTGACGAAAGCTTAAAGGGATACTTCACCCAAAACATTTTATTCAGTCATCATCTACTCACCAGTATGCCGATGGAGGGGTGGGTGAAGTGTTTGAGTCCACAAAACACTTATGGAGTTTCAGGGGTAAACATTGTAGCAGCTGAATACAATGGAATTGAAGTAAATGGTGACTAATTCTTCAAATGTATGAAAACAACAGAAAAAAACTGAAAATGCCTCAATACTGCTCCTGCGATGTCATCCAAGTGTCCACGATTCTTCAAACATTTTATGTTTGAAAAATCTTTATTTGCATTGGATTCAGCTGCAACGCTGTTTACCCCTGAGGATCCAGAAGTGTTTTGTGGACTCAAACAGTTCACCCAACCCTCTTTTGGCATAGAGGTGAGTAGATAATGAGTGCATTTTCATTTTAGGATGAACTATCTCTTCGTACTGAGAAAACAAAGAACAAATATTTGGAGAAGCTTTAATTGCATGTTTGTGTTGATGTTAATATAGATCTGCATTAAATATGAAAATACTGAATAATCAATTGTGGATTTAGACAACTTGATGCCAAAGCTCTACAGTTGGCAGTTGGAGTACTCTTATTATGTTTCAGCCTCTTGTGGGTTAATTTATTAATTCATGCATTTTAATTATTCATTCTTATATTCAGTAATCACTTCACTCATTCATAGATTCAGGGAATTATTGATTGATTCTTTAACTTATTTTCCTACACTAATCCACAAGTGTGTCATAGATGGATAAAACATGTTCAAGTGTAAATCCAATTTGGTTTCTTCACATTTGAACTCCTGTAGTTTTATAGCTGGTAAAAATACTTACATTGTTTGTAAGACCTCATACAAAGAGAAAACAGCCAGCAGTAAGCCAGCAGTTTGTGTACTGAAATGCGAGAGTGTATGATGGGATTAGAAACTGCTGGTAGGAGATTGGATACAATCTCTCTCTAATGTGGTGGTTTACTTCACTGTAGGTGTGTGCCTATGGATTAGATTTTGATCCATATTGTTATTGCAAACTGATGAGAAAAAGGAAGGATTATTTCACCATTTCCCTTGGAAGGGGTCCGCAATTCAACCATGTCTGCTGGAAAGTTTCTATGAAGCTAATCCGCATTAGTGTTCACTGGTAACATTTAGTTCCAGTTATAAGAACGCAGGAAGAGGTCCATATGGTGTAAAACAAAATGAAAAAAGGGATGCCAAGGTTGTAGATGGGCACAAAAATGATAAGCCTTTTATACAATTACAGTCAAATCTCATACAACACTAAAAGTGTTGAAATTCTTAAAGACCATACCACACATTTTAGATCCTCAAAGGTAACCAACAAATTTTATCAAAACATTGAAAAATGCATGCCCTGTATGGTTTCCATTCAACTCTTCCTAGAATGACAGTTACATTTGAGTCATAGTTCAGTATATCAATGCTAAGTCAATCATCAAGTATGCTTCTTCACAAGATGGTTGAATAGCTCCCAAAAACCAGAGCCACCACACCTTTTTCTCCTGGGATTAGATGGGGGCAACAGTTGTCTCTCCGAAACCAACAATCAGACACACCAGGAGAGCCAGTGTGAAAATTAGGGTGTGGAGTTGGCTCACTGAGGAATAATATGAGGACACAAACAACCAAAGTTTGGCATTATGTCTCTTCAAAATAATGCTTCCTGGTACAAAGTAGTTTTATATGAATTTAAATCATATCAGAGAATGCCAGCTTTCTGTCCCTTTACTCTTTCCATCCCTGTCTCAAAAGATATGAAGCATCTGAAATAATCCTGGCAGAAATGTACAATAATCCGTTCAAAGCTTCCAGCAGGCTGACAGTCTGAACACTGACTCTACTCTCTGTTCCGTCTGCAATGTGGGTCCAGTCTTTCTTCCCCCTGGGGCTTGATGAGGGCATTGTGTCTGTCAAGTGAACAGACTCAAATCCAAGGTCTGAGTCAGTGGTAATAACTTACATTCATTTAGATTCTGTCTGGTCTTCAGTGCTTTATATTAATGACTCAATACCTCTCCAAATGACAGGTCATCTCTCTGAAGTTATAAACAAGCAAACCAAAAACTCCACAGAGCAATGTTACTTCAAGGAACACATTTCAAAAACAGTAACATGACTGAATAACTTTTTTTTCATTCATTCATTCATATCTTGTAGTATAGATATAAAACAAGGATCTGCTGGACTCCTTTGACCTTTGAGTCTGTCTCAGTCAAATGGCTGCCAGGTCAGACTATGAACTCATTATAAACCACTAAGCTCATTCCCTGGCTGATTGCAGCAGAACCCTCACACTATACAAGACCTGGCCTCCAAATACCATGACAACTGTAAAAAACCCAAGTACCTAATCAGCAACACACTGTGGCCTTCAGACACAACACTGAGCCATTTATCATGCTCAGAAGAACTTTACTGAGCACAGCCAATATGGTGAGCTGGGCACATGTTCCTTTACAAGATCCCACACAATACTTCTCAATTACAACATGTGACACATAGCACCAGGAATATATTGAATGGCTCTAGAAAAAACCTGCATTGAATCACACTGTCAAATAATTACTTAATACTGACCAAGTTAAAAAGTTACCTATCTCTCTACCCAGCTCCAATTTGGACTTGCTTTTAAAAACTTTAACACAGCCTCTATCTTGGTGAAATGAGTTTTGTACTGGGGATGATGGGATAATGCAATAATTTAAGCTATTGTTTGTAGGTATAGGATGAAGCAGAACTTTAATATCCCTCATGTTGCCTAAAAAGCTCCTACCTGGCAGGTAAGTAAATCAAATTGTCACAAATTCACCTTCTTATTAATATTTTGTTTATGAATCCTTTTCTCTTTTCAGAACTCTGCCACTCCCCTCCTGCTCTGCACCTTCCTCATTCCTCTGATCCCTTCACCGGCTCCACCCACAGACACACCTGTCTTCCATTCTCTCATTAGTCTTCCCTCTATATCTGCATGCCTGTTCCCCTTGTCCTCTGCCAGATCGTTTAGTGTGTTCGTGCCTAATCTTTCCAGCATTTACCTCTTGACTCCTTTCCTGCCTGATCTTCCCCGTGACTCCTCTTCTGCCTGCCCCTTGTCGGATTTGTTTATATCAGACTGACTACCTGGCTCCTGACACCTGCTCTTTCTACCCTGGATTCTCTCCGGCCTGCTCCTTGTCGGATTTGTTTGCATCGGACTGACTGCCTGGTATCTGACCCCTGCTAAGTCTCAATAAACCAAGAGCTTTGCTGATTCCCACTCTGCCTCATTGTCGTTTGCTTTTGGGTTCACGCCTGCCATTCTGCCAGTCCTGACACAAATGAAATCAAATTAATTGTGCCCGGTCCTGAATGACCCACTTCCATGAGGGTTTGGTTGGCCCTCACCAGAAAAATAACCGTTCTCAAACTTTTTAAACGATTCAGCGCCGTCTGGCATTAGCCTGCATCAGCCAATCAAACACTTGCCGATGCACATTCCATGATAGAATACTCTGCAATAGTAGCATAGCACAAGCATTAAAGCCAATGGATATTCATTCCGAGACACTTGGTGAAGGAAGTGACATTATAGTAAATGGTCCAAGACTCTGCTTTGATCAGGTTTTGATGGGTTGTTTGGTTGCAGGAACAAAAATCAACTTCACCCTCAGTCAGTCACAGAGATATGCTGGTAATATGGCAGTTCCTTGCGATCAGTAGACAACAATGTAACCAATCGTCTTGGGTTCACCTCACTGCATGTTAAATAAGAGAATATGGACCTACAGTTTGCAGTTCCAGTGAAAGTCTTGAGTCTTCTCTGGAGCCTAATGGAAGCTGGTTCACAACCTGTCAATGTAAGGCATGCTGCTACTTCTGTTATATGCAGAATAGTATCCTTCTTATTATTGCACTGTATAAAACTACAGTGTAAAATGTACATTTAGCAGTGGTGCTCCCACCTCTGATACCACCATCTCAATTTGTCATTCAGATGTTTCCTACACCAACAAGGAAAATGGACCAGACTGAATCAAACCATCACAGCAAAAGTAGCAGATATTTTAAATTCAAGGTCTCTCCTGTCTCATGATTTCCCTGCACTCACTCTCCTTTATCTCATTGCACTCTACATGGACATCTTCACCTTCCTGCACATCTGTTATGATCATTCTTTTGAACAAACCTATCAAATGTGCAGTAAAGAGAAATTTTCTTAAAAATTACTTCTGTAGGAATATTCAAAATACCTTTACCTTACAGTGACACACTCTAATGACAATGTAGGTTTCCATATTTTCCTGCCTGTCTCTGATGACTGGTCTCACACAGAGATCACTACAGCTTGGTGGTCAGATAGGGAAATATAATGTGATGGCCTATGTTAAAACAGATAAAAGGCTTTGGCATAGTGTGACATGGTTAAGTAATCATTTCTTTAAGCGTTTCTTTGAGTTAATACATCTGTGTAATTTGCTTGTTTACCTGCTTCTGCTGCCTCTTAACACTGAGGGAATAAAGACTATTAAAGTAATTTAGTTATGTAAGAGTCAAGGGTGGTTTGAAAAGCACTTGTGTATGGCTAGCTCTCTAGTCAGTCAACTGTCACAGATCCCAGAATTATCAGCAATATGAAGTCGGTCCCAAAAAATGCTGTTCCAAAGCACTCATGGGTCAGACCACACACACACACACACACACACCTGCACACACACAGAGAGAGGCATGCTGTCGCACCTGGTAGAAACATGCAGGGATTTCGTAGAATATCAGTGTTTTTGTCAGGCAGGCATGTTGGTTTCATGCTGGTATATGCTGGTAATGACAGAAATCAAGCACTACACGGACTATATAATTGCATTTTTCGGCAAAGCTCAACATTTAATTCCTGATTCTTTCATGGAAGCTTATTTCATCAAAGGAAGCTCGTAAAAAAATCGGGCACTAAACAAGGAAGCCATACGTTTTAGGTTTAACGAGGAAATAAGGATTTATTAAATAACTGAGTTAACAAAAAACGCCCTTCCTACACAGGAAGGGGAAAAAGAAAACACCAACAACCAACAACCACTATACACAGCACACAGCACGCCCACGCGGCACGTCCGTACAGCCCGTCTCCTCGCTACATCTGCTCCCGAACGGCTGCCCCCTCACTGACACAGCTGAGGGTCTTTATTGGCCACACCCTGATGCCAGAGTGGCCTCAGCTGTGCCAGTGGAGGTGCTTCTGGAGAACCCACCTGGAGGAGACGAGAGAGGGGGAGAGAGACAACCCCCTCTCATAAGAACAAGCCACACCCAGTTAATTAATCACACACTTTCACAATTTGCCTGGTCTCAACCACGGGATAGTGCGTCAGCTACCACATTGTCTGCTCCTCTCTTGTGTCTTATGTTAAGGTTGTAGTTCTGGGCAAGGAGTGCCCAACGCATCAAGCGCTGCTTTATTGATTTACATCTGTGCTAGAAAATAAAGAGGGTTATGATCCCTGTAGACTGTCACTTGGGAGGAGCTTGAGCCAACATACACCTCAAAATGTTGCAGGGCAAGGAGCATGATTAACGTCTCCTTCTCAATAGTGGAGTAATTCAACTGATGTCGCTTGAATTTGGCTGAGAAGTAGCATACAGGGTGACACACATCAATACCACTGTCCTGCAACAGCACCCGTGGAACTGGCATCCACCTCAAGCTGGAAAGGCAGAGAAAAGTCAGGCGCTGCCAGCACAGGAGCACTACAAAGGAGAGACTTTGCAGATTTAAAGGCATGTTCACACTCTGAATTCCACACAAACGGAACCAGAGGACTACACAACTTGGTAAGGGGACAAACAACCACCGAGAAGTTTTTGCAAAAACAACGATAATATCCTGCCATCCCTAGAAAGCGCCTAAGCTCACGTCCAGTGGTGGGAACTTGTAGAGACACAATGGCTGCGACCTTTGCATCCACCGGCCGTACCTGTCCCTGACCAACCTGCTTTCCCAGGTAGGTAACAGTAGCTTTGCCGAATTCACACTCGGCCAAGTTAAGTGTCAGAGAGGCATCAGCAATACGCTGTACAACAGTTTTCAAATGTGTGGTTCTCCAAGTCACTGGAATAGACCAACACATCGTCGAGATAAACACTTCAATTAAGAACGTCCCCTAACACATGTTGCATCAGGCGCTGAAAAGTGGCAGGTGCATTTTTCAGGCCGAAGGCCATAACATTGTATTGCATGAAAGCATCAGGGTCACAAATGCTGAGATGTCAGCTGCATGCTGAGTCAAAGGCACTTGCCAGTATCCTTTGAGTAAATCTAGTTTGGAAATGCACACAGCTGGCCCCACCCTGTTGATACAGTCATCCATGCGAGGAAAAGGAAAATAATCTGATACAGTAACAGCATTGACCTTGCAAAAATCAGTACAGAAACGAGGAGTTCCGTCCGACTTACGTGCCAATAAACATGGAGAACTCCAGGGGCTGCAGCTGGTTTGGCAAAACCATTGTCTACCAGATAGCTGACCTCTGTCTTAATGCCCCTCTCTTAGCTAGCGGACAACAGTAAGCATGCTGTTTAATAGGGGTAGCATTACCCACGTCAATATCATGCAACAGAACATTTGTGCAAGATGGCACGTCCTTCACCACAGAAGGATATGTGTGAAGCAAGTTAATCACATCCTGTCTCCGTTGTGCAGGAAGATAAGACAACTGCTTATTGATAGTAGACAAAAACTGTGAATTAGCTATCCTACCACACTGATGACCATCACAGGGTGTCACCAAATCGGAGTGAAAAAGTTTCAGCATGTTAATATGACACAAAAGGGTTTTCCGTCTATGCTCAGGCGTGCGGATGACGTAATCTGTGTCCGAAACTTTACTTTCCACCACAAAAGGACCTGAGAACCGGGCTGTAAGAGCAGAACCAGGTGTGGGCAAAAATACCAACACTTCATCACCTGGCTGAAATTGTCACTTAACTGCTCTCTTGTCAAACCGTTCTTTCATGCTGACCTGAGAGGAAGCAAGTGACTCTCTGGACAGTTTGGTGGCATGGTGTAGCCGCTCCATACACTGAGAGACAAAATCAAGCATATTAGTTATGGGACGAGAACTGCACACTAGCTTGTCCTTTAACACTTTCAATGGGCCATGCACATTGTGACCAAATACAACCTCAGCAGGGCTAAATCCTGTTTGTATCACGAACAGCGAAAAGGACAAATGGCACACCCTCATCCCAGTCCCTCCCTGTCTCATGACAGTATTTTTTTAACATGGATTTTAAAGGTAGACCCGTAATGTTCCCACGGAATCTACGAATGCTGCTGTGGCGTTTGATATCAGCAGACACATTTCGTTAGTTCCTGTTTTCTGTGAGTCGGAAATTGAGGCGTACTTCGGTGCATTTGAGCGGATTGCTGCAGCTTTGCACCGGCCGGAGAATGTGTGGGCTATCTTGTTGCTGTGTAAGTTGACAGGTACAGCTCAGGAGGCTTGCCCTTCTCTGTAGGTGGAAGATGGATTAGAGTATGAGAAAGTCAAGAATGCTATTTTGCGGGCGTATGAGCTGGTACCGGAGGCTTACAGGCAGCGTTTTCGAAAGAAAAGTGACCAGTCAAACGTATCTTGACTTTGCCAGCGAGAAGGGGGTTCTTTTTGACCGGTGGTGTGCAGCTTGCAAGGCGGACGATCTGTCCTCAAAAAACTGTTTATCGGAGCGTACAACTGTATATCTGAACGAGCAGAAAGTTTCCACCCTACAGCAGTCTACCATGCTTGCTGACGAGTTTGCGCTCATACATAAAACTGTTTTTAAAACCTGTGATTCCTTTAGCCGCGAGTTTTCACAAAGATCTGAAACTCGGGTGCCTAACAGCGTTCCCTCAAATTCAAAGACAGACAAAAGTTTTTTTTTTGCCATAGGTCCGGTCATTTGGTGGTTGATTGTGAAGCTTGGAAGCGGAAGCAGCCAGGGTCAGCACCGAGACAACCAAAGGGGGTGGGGTTGATTAAAATTTCTCCCAGAGTCCAGTCTGTGGACTGCAGAAAGTCTGAAGTGACTGATAAATGTTTTAAACCATTTATTTTTTATGGGTCTGTGTCTCTTACAGGTAAAGCTGAGGATCAGTGTCCAGTTAGGAAACTGCGAGACACTGCTTGTTCGCAGTCACTTATTCTCTCCAGAGTTCTGCCCTTAAGTGTTCATTCTGATGCATGTGCAGTGGTAAGGGGTATTAAAATGGGTTGTGTGCCCGCCCCTCTGCATCAGATTCATGTGAAGTCGGGGATAATGACTGGGTTTTTCACGGTGGGTGTTCATGTTTTCCCATTGATGGTATTGAATTAATTAAGGGAAATGATATAGCAGGCGGTAAAGTTTACCCGGTTCCCGAGATTGTTGATTTTCCAACCGCTGATGCCGATGATTAAGTCACAAATCACCCTCATGTTTTCATGGCAAGTGTTTTAGGCCGAGCTCAGGCCAAAAAACAGGCCCTTGATGTTGATTTGACTGACTCTCTGTTTGCTTCTGTTTTGTATGGGGGAGAGGTGCCCTCTGATGATGCAGGAGGCTGCTTTGGGGAGAGGCCTCTGAAGGTGGCAGAGTCTGTATCTGGCTCTGCTTAACCGTTGCCGCTTACTCGTGAGGCTCTCATTAAAGCCAGAGAAGTGACTTATCCCTAACCAAATGTTTGTCTGCTGCTGTCACAAGGTCTGAGTGTGACCAAAAACGCCCATTCTTTGTGGAGGATGGTGTGTTGATGCGCAGGTGGAATTCACAGTCAGGGAGTGTGGCAATTGAGTCGTTTCAAGATTGGGGAGTGGTTTTTCAGGTAGTGATCCCTGTTAACTGTCGGCATAAGGTGTTATCATTGGCTCATGGACACATATGGTCAGGTCACCTCGGCATTACCAAAACCTACAACCGTGTTCTTAAACAGTTCTTCTGGCCAGGACTAAAAGCAGATGTAGTGCATTTTTGTAGGACCTGCAGTACCTGCCAGATTGTTGGTAAACCAAAAACCTGTTTTTAGTTAGAATCCTCATTATTTTCATTATTAGTTATTACTATCGAGACCGCTTCAGCAAGAAGGAAGATATAAAATACCTCAAGAGAAAGCCATCACAACACATGTTATATTCATCTAAATTGAATCTATACATTTACTTGGTCAAAATTAAACAAAAATTAAAAAACACAATAATTCAGCAAGTCTTAATAATTGTTTTTTCAAGTGTTTGTACAGCTTCCTGCAGGATAATCCATCCACAAATCACCTTTAAACTGCATTCAATCAAAATATGACTCAGTGTGCAATCAATACCTTCAGCCTGCAAGCTTAAGGACAGTCATTGGCTCATGTCCCACCCCAAAGCTGCAATCTTTGACTGTCAGCTTTTAAAAAAACACAACTGCCCAGAAAAATACAGAAAATTATCATAGGTTGAATTACTCAATTATCTTTACATAACCGAGTCATTTCATTGCTGTAATAAAATATTGCCTGACTGTTGGTACTGGATTGGCTGGTCTTTTCAGTAAATTAGTTTTGTTCACAGTAGGGGAGAGCGGGGTAATGTGTGACTTCGGGTAATGTGAGATTCCTCCTGTATCTAGGCAACGGAACACATTTGTGGTCATTTGACCATTATGTTTTCAAGCCCCTCACATTCCCCCCTTGCCATGAAGGAAAAGTTGGTGCTGGTGCTGTGGAAAGTATGTTTTTTCACAAAAATTAGTTTTTTTGCATGTAAAAGTAAATGTTCTTGCTTTGAACTTAATCAACTGTTGTGACAAAACAAATTGAATCAGGTAGAAAAACTTATATCATACATGTTGGTGAACTTCCAACATATAAAACCATGTGATTGATGCTAGCTGAATATTAGCCTGAATTGCTAAGAGATGTTGTTTTCTCTAAAACAGTGGCTGTGGGGTAAAGTGGGACAAATGCTGTGGGCTAAAGTGAGACACTGTCTCACTTTACCCCACCATGAAGCACAAGTTAAGTTTAGTCTTAAACATATTTTAGTGTTATATTACATTATATATGTTTTATTTTTAATGTCATAAACATTTTAGAAAAGCCATCATGCCAAGAAACTACACCAGGAAGACAACCTGGGGCCAAACACCCCTCGCAGAGATGGAGAGTGCAGCCGCTGAGGTCATGCAAGGAAAGAAGTCCTTAAGAAAAGCTGGAAGGGATAGAAATATTGATAAGTCAACCCTCAAAAGATTCGTAAAGAAAAAGGAGAAAGGGGAAAAGTAAAATCAGTAGCCTGGGGTGCAGTATCTGAGGTAAAGAGAATATTCACAGATGAGATGGAGGAGGAGCTTGCCAAACACTTGAAACAACTAGCTGACCAGTTCCATGGCCATGCTCCAGTTAAGTGCCGTGAACTGGCATTTGAATACGCAGAGTAAAACAATATCCCTGTCCCTGCCAATTGGACAGAGAAACAATGTGCAGGTAAGTTAGGTAAGTTAGGGTCACATGAATCATAATAACCATAAATGTGCTTAATTGACCAATCCCCATGATTCTGTTACTAGTCTGATATTAGTTTTTGAATGTGTGGTTGTCAATCTATCATATTTTAACTGCTCTTAGTCCTGAAGACATTCTGATCATTTCCATTGCTAGAAAACATCCTGAATTAATGGGGAATGTGTACATTTTACTGATATATCATTTTAGCTCGCCTATAGGGGAGCAAATGTAAAAAATGTCCCACATTACCCGCTCTCCCCTATCTGTGCATGGAAACTTTGGTATGGTGGAAACAGAACTATTGCTAAAGTTAGTTATTTAAAACACTGTTGATGTTGATAGTATTATAATAAATGTAAAACAATTATTTATGTAAAGTTTCAATATTTTCTTTCTCTCGAAGAAGAAGAAAAGGTGAGGAAAATTCAAATGGTTTAAATGTAAAAGCTCCTCACCGTGCTTAAGTAATGCTTAAGAATAAAAAATCCTATTGCGATAATTATGTTTATGTTTTATCAGCTAGCTTCTGCCAGTAATGTTTTATGGGAATGTTCAATAAAGACACATAATGGGATAATTTTGGGTTACTGTATTAAAAAAAAGTATACAACTCACCAGGCATTACAACCGTTTTTTCCGGTGTAATCGTATTGTGTGGAAAATGGAAAACAGCCATGATTCATGTGGAGCTACTCTGCTAATCCAGATAATCATTATTTGAGAGGCAACAGCCACATACAGCTCTATAAATACTATACCAGCCACTCTTTCTCCTCTTTTGGCTTTCATACACATACAACCCCAGTGCAGCCTTTAAAAGCTCCAACAGCTATTCTCTGTATATCACAACTGATAACCAGCTCCTCATGTCTATCAATTCCAAATGATTGCAGCTTCTGTAGCACAGTCTTT
The DNA here is from genome assembly GCF_947347685.1 of Pleuronectes platessa. Taxonomy (NCBI): domain Eukaryota; kingdom Metazoa; phylum Chordata; class Actinopteri; order Pleuronectiformes; family Pleuronectidae; genus Pleuronectes; species Pleuronectes platessa. The sequence continues at coordinate 2,789,334 of NC_070626.1, read as the reverse complement.
AGATAACTTTACATTTACCTACAAATTTTGTGCTAATATTAGCTTCTTATAATTTTTCTTCTCAGCACACCATTTTATTTTCATTTGAGGAGCATGCTGCTAAGATGTCAACAACCTGTAAAATAAATGTTTTTCTCTTCATTGACTTTAAATTATATTTTTGCTCCTAAGCTGCAAACAATCTGTTCATACCTGCCTTTGGGAATTAGCATGGTGAACTTGAGTATGTTGGTGTGAGAGAGAGAGAGAGAGAGAGCGAGAGAGAGATAGGGAGCCAGCAAATATGAAAGTGATGGGGGATAGTGAAGTGAGAAAGCCATACACCCGGAGTGATTAATTACAGATGCGGTCATTCACATTGGACGTTATCACTCTTAACCTAATAGACAAAGAGGCAAACAGTATGTGCAAACTGAGCCTTTACACTGTGAGCCACGAAGTCATCACAGAATCCATTGCTCTACTGCAGCTGAAGCACCAGAGAACAGTTGATTTGGCTGAACTGATATTGGTCATTTAGGGTCATAAAAGGTGAAGAGCTGGCTCTAGTGGGATTTCATATGATGAAACACAGCTTCTCTTGTGTGAAGTGCAAAAAGTAAAACAATATCAAATTATAAACTTACACAATAAAGAGTTGTTTGGCCAATGTTTACTCTATATCTATGGTTATAACTGTTTATATTTGATACGATGTAGTTAGGGATGTACAATGTGGATTTGTCCATCCGATACCAACATATTTAAATTCTTCACATGGCCTTTATGGATAATAATTTCACGTTTCTTGAAAAGTTCAAAGCCTGTTTTTATGCACCCAAGGGGGTAAAATTGCTAAATATAGTAAGCAAATATGGATGAATTAATATTCCATTGTTAACGGAACAGTTCTTCAGTTTTTTAGTTAAGTACATCAGAAAACTTCAAACAACTTTAGGTGGAGAAGGAACATTTCTCCTTCAAAAGAGTTTAAATAAAATATGTTGACATCTCAAATAAGACATGTCAACGTATTAAAATAATAATTCAGAAAAAATACTGAGCTGCAAAGCTAGTCGCCAGCTGCTTAAAGTTAAAGAGTTTGTAAGTTTATGTTTTCATTTAGTTATTTTAATAAAGATGCTTAAAAGCACCAGTATGGTCTATTGCCACAGTGGCACCCAATGAGTGGTTTCATGCAGCCAGAGATGCGGACCGGCGCTGGTATGGTTGGTGGAGGACTTAGCAGCCGCAAACTGGGAGCAGGCAGGCTGAGAGGAAGACGGACCTGATGGAGTGTTGGCCCAGTCGGGGTCTGCTCCTGCCTGCTGCACCGAGCTGAAGCAGGAGGCGAGCACGGCTTGCGGCACTGCTGCACTGAAACTTGCTCTTGTCTTTTTTTCACTCACTAACGCTGGCTGCATTTCCAATTCCATTAAATAAATAATGATATAAAATTTATATTATCAGACCGATAATATATCAGATGGATATATATCGTGTATCCCTAAATATAATATGGGTTTCCAAAATTTAGTATCACAACAACACACACACCACAATCGGCTAACGTAATGATCCATCATATGAATGCAGAATACTGTTTGTGAAATCTAATAAATGGTATAAACCTCTGCCATTGGGGACCTATGGGTGGATGTTGGGATGTAGTTGGGGTTTATGAAATGCAAAACAGCAGCAGCAGCAGCAGCTGTGACTTTTTAAGTACAGCATCATAATGCAAAGGGTATATTGTATATATTGTGTGTTGCTATGAGAACTCTAGATAAAACTTGTTTGCAGGCTTTGCTTCAGTAATGTTATGAATGTTATGAATATAACTCTATACAATTCATCAGTTACTCATTCAAAACAACTGGTAAGAACAGTGATATATCAGTCAGGCGGCCAATGTTTCAAAATATTTATATTGAGTAGATGTACATTAAATTACAAAATATGTAACACATACTCTCTGAGGTAAAATATGACAATAAATTAAAGACTATTAATAAATTAACAAGGGATCCAGTTTTTGTATGTATTACAACCATATTGAATGGTTATGTCCACTGGAAACTTCAGTGTCAGTCCAGGGGTACATAGGGTGGTGTATGTTATCTGGGAGAAGTTATGCATGGTGAGGTCAAGTGGTGGATGTCTGTGTAGTTTCAGACTGTCAGGTCCTGTCACAGAACTGAAATTGGTATTTGTCTTTATACTGATGACAATATCTCTATAAAATGGCCGACTGAGTGCCCTGAAAAAAGTTCACATAAAATGTATACACTAATTAAGATGAATAACTCTCCTTATTTGATTGTCTGAGCACATTTCCACAAACTTAGTACACACGGTTGAAACAATACACATACACAAAATGTAGTAACGAGCAGTGTCTGCTGGAAAACACATTTCATCTTCAGTATTTACATATGCCTGACAGTGCTACTCTAATCCAGGCACTAATACTGCACAGACCAGCCTTCTGAGCTGCACAAATATGCAGGACTACAGAAGAAACCACCTCTGAGCTGTCAGACAATATGTTGTACACGGCATGAGGAAAAGGGAAACCGTGGCAAGCTGCTTCAGACAAGGACCGGCCTTACAGCTACATGTCTGTGTGTGGCATTCTGACGCTTGACTAATACGATGTCTAGAGTAGAATTTCGAATCTTTCTGTGCCTTCTGACTGTGATGATGATGTCTCACTGTCTTTTCCACATATACCAACCTGAAGCTAGGGGAATGAAAGTGAAAGTAAAAACACATACAGTACATACAGTTGCAATCAGAAATATTCAACCCCCTCACCTCAATAGACATTATAGTGATGTGGATGACAGATAATGACAAAAAAAACCTCATCAAACAACAAAAGATATTTATTGATGCGTATTTTAGTTATTTTGACAACAGAAGTTGACTTAACTTTGAAGTTCAAATGAAAAATTTAACTCTTTCAACACATGTGCATCTGCAGTATTATTCTACCCCCCAGCGTCAGTACTTTGTGCGCATCCTCTAGCTTTTATAACTTCTAAAAAATGTTTTCGGTAAGTGCGGACAAGCTTCTTACACCTCTCGATTGGAATCTTTGCCCATTTTTCAAGTGCAAAAGCCTCTAGATCAGTGATGTTTGATGGCTTCCATGCTGCAACTGCCTTCTTTAAATCCCACCAAAGATTTTCAATCAAATTTGAATCTGGTGACTGTGAATGTCACTCCAGGACGTTCCAGGATCTTTTTCTCAACCAAGCTTTGGTGGACTTGGAGGTTTCGCTTTGGATCATTGTCTTGCTGGAAAGTCCAATGATCACCAAGGTTTAATTTGTCAACAGAAGGCATCGCATTCCTCTTTAAAATGGCCTGGTATTTCTGTGAATCCATGATGCCATGTACACAATAAAGATTGCTAGTTCCTGCCGCAGAAAAACAGCCCAACATCATCTTTGACCAATCTCCATGCTGGACTGTGGGGATGGTATTCTTCTGGTCCTAAGCCTGGCCTTTCACACGCCAGACATTCCGCTGGTCCATACGTCCAAACAGTTCCAGTTTGGTTTCATCAGTCCATAGAACTGTCACCCAAAACTCAGTAGTCTTATCCAAATTCCTCCTGGCATATTCTAGTCGACTTTTGATGTTCCTTGTGGTCAAGAGCTGAGTGTGTCTTGAAGCCGGCCATGAATTCCTTTTTAATTCAGTGCACGTCTTATAGTTGCCACTGACGCACTTGTACCAGCCTTCATCAGGTCATCCTGTATGTGTCTTGCACTCACACAGGGGTTTATCTGAGTTGTTCTGACTAAGTTGCTGAGGGTCCTTGATGAAATGTTGGGCTTTCTTCCACGGCCAGGCAAGTTTGAAGCTGCTCCATCAGTTTTAAACTTCCTTATAATGTTCCCAATTGTGTCTCTTGGAATATCATTTTTTGGGGAAATCTTCTTCTACCCAAGGCCTTTCAGGTGTGATGAAATAATCTCCTCTCTCAGCTTTTGTGGAAGCTCCTTTGTCTTTCCCATGATTGCAACTCACCTTGAATACCTTCATGGGTGGGGTTTATATATGCATTACAGCTGAAGCAAATGAAGGATCAGTATAGAGTTCCCAAAGGCTTAACAATGTTTCAACTCAACTTTAGGACAAAAAAACTGTCAGACAGCTTTAAAAACAACAATATTATATAGGGGTTGAATAATTGTGACATGGCTATCTTAACAAAATATACTGCTACACACAAATACTACATCATGCATTTTCTGTGTTGATTTTCTGAAACACTCAACTCATAAAGAAGTCATCCGAAGCAGAATCTTGCTCAAAGAGCAAGGTTCTTTCAACTTTAATTGATAAATCCTTAAAATATTTGGGGGGTTGAATATTTCTGATTGCAACTGTATGCCTTTATACTAGAAGTTGAAGTAATGAAACGTAGTTTTTTCACTGTAACAAGATCATAGTCATGCATTTAATTTGTTGATGTTTTTTTTGTTTCAAGGACGATGCCTCAAATCTAAGACACATCTGCTCCAAAGTGAGAAAAAACATCAGATGAAAAAGTGGTTAACCTCTAGCATCTATCAGCTTGTAAACACTCTTTGTAGCAGCTGTCTTTCAGCTGTTGTTTGAGGGATTACCATTCATTCTTCACAACAGGCTTCTGCGTCTGTAAGATTCTTAGGCCGTCCTGCATTGATGTTGACAGATGTTTAGGTTTAGAAGATGGCAAGGTGGACAGATGATGGGAGATGGAAATGTGTTATTTTCATGCATTACTGCACCATTTTTCTACAAACAGGCCTTATATCACTGTGACCAGAAAATTATATTTTAACTCCATAAGCCGACGGGTCTTTAATACATCAGGCTTGTTTAGATGTTCCTTTGAAAATGTCTGATGCTTAACTATGTTAGGATTCAGTGAAGGGTTTCTTCTGTATAGATCCTGGCCCCCACCTGGACTAAGTCATGACTGGCTACTGAAACTGATCAGACTTGATGTTGATTTTGGTCTGACCCAAGTATCACTGGTCTTGAGTAGAGCTTTGCTGCAGGTGACTTATGTGTTAAGCTAGAGATGGAAACAAGCAAAACAAAGTCAATCAAAATGTATTGTTACTATAAAGTATAATTTGGCGCTTATTCATGCTGATCTGATTTATCTAATATTAAAAAGATGTTTGATATAAAAAATCATTTAACTGTTGTAATATGCAGATGTGAGATTATTGTTGTTGTCCTGGTAATGGTACAATATACGTTGAGGCTGAACTCTGCAGCCTCGATTCAATCACCACTGTCAAACAAAAACTACTGTTGTCATTGGATCATTTGTAATGACGCTCAGATGCAACAGTATAAAAAAGTGAAATACTACTAACAGCTGATGTATTAAACAGGAGTAGCAGCCTGGTTTCTCAAATCATCCGAAATGTGAATGTATAAAATATGTATGATAAGATGCTTTTAATTCTTCCAATTATTTATTTTCCGCTGTGCAGAATAAAGGCCCAGCAGTTTGAGAGACCATATTGGCCACCCACTCACCACCACCCTCAGTCAGAAACAAACATTTACTGAGAAACCTGTTTCTCTGAACACTGCTCTGGTACACAACCCTGGGCAACTCACATCCCAGACCACTAATTTGTTCCAAAATGATTATGAAAGCTGGGGGAGGAAATGTAAACTGTATTTGTTAGAGATGGGTGGCTCACACTTAATCACTTTCCAGTTTGCAACATAGACGCTGCTTTCAGGTTTCCCCAGCTCACTTGCAGCAAACGTTAGCCTGACGTTGTCATACTCACAATTCTAGTCAGAATGTGAGTCTGATACCGCTCCATTGGGCTGTGATTATGGGGCGTGTTTCAACCGAACCAGAAAAAAAAATGCATCTTGTCTCAATTGGATAGACCTACAACCAATCAGAGCAACGTAGTATGTGACGTATGTTAAGCGACTCATTGTGAGTTATTTACTAACGCCGGGTTCGCACCGGATGCTGAAGCGACGCCAAAGCGACGCTTCAACGCAGCGCCAAGCCTTAAATAACATCTGGCTCCCATCCACTCCCATGTTAAACCTTTGTGCTGGTCACACCGGAGGCTGAAGCACCGCGCTGCGCCAAGGCTGCCTCGCGCCATGCAGCGATCGTTTCGGCATCGAGTCTATTTTTTGCACTTGACGCGAGCGTATCGCGCCAGGAAACACACTGAAAAAGGATTTTAAACAATATTGGTCACATATTATATATGATATAAATGATCAAATATGCATCCCATACTTTGAAGTCCCCTTCTGTTGTCCTGGAGTTTTAATTTTACCAATTTTACCAATGACATTATTAAAGGTCCCCCTCTGCCCATCCACTACAGCCACACAAGCAGTGATAAAGATAAAAAGAGAGAGGGGGGCTACGTATTCTCCACATAGGCTTGAGTGGAGAATACGTAATTTACCCTCGACACCCGACATTTAACGGAGCAAACAGTGGAGAAGTTTTTCAACATGGATGACATTAAATTAATAATTGAAGTGGAGAAGTACAGTGAGTTGTATGATCCTCGGAAGATGTTGTATAAAGACAACACCAAAAAAGACAAATGTTGGGACGCTGTTGCTTAATGTTGGAGCAACAAGTAAGTATATGCTTGAATACTACTGGATCAACGGGTGATATTATTAGTGCTGCCCAGCGGTTCAGCGTCGCTTCAGTGTCCGGTGTGAACAGCCAAGCGCCGGCGCGATAGGGATTAGCGCAGCGCTTTGGCGTCACCTCCGTGTTCTCTGTTCCTCTTTCAAAATGAATGCCCTGTCGATATCTTCAAAAACAGACTCAAATGCAGCTTCTACACATCTCAGCTCTCCAGCGGCAGGCATGTTTGTTGAAAACGAATTCAACCCAAGCGCACTTTGATGACGTGGTTGATTACGTTACCTTTGATCATCTGTCCATCATCGTATAAAGCCCGCCCTGACAATCTGATTGGTCCGGTCACTTTCGAACCCGGCATAATTTCTCCCCAACGGAGCGACTCCAGACCGAACTTCCCGACCTCAAATGTTGTGGGCAGGGCTAAATTCGTCTGGCATCCAGGCTAAGCAAACGTTGCATGGTGGGCTTAACATTTTTTAATAAATGTTGCACAGTCATAATTTAACTTGTCGATCAACTTCATAATTTTGAAAAAAGTCTTTATAGCCCCAACAGCTAGATGCAAGAAATAAATGTTTAGAAATTGTTAAAAATCGTACAAGTTAATTATACATTACTCCTTCGCAATAATACCAAGGGTTCACCATTTGACTCCAGGCCTCAATTCATTGGGCAGGCTACTTGACAATTTGAAAGCTGGAATGTTTTTATCATAAAATGTAATTTAAAATGTAATGCCTTTGAGAGAGCCCACTTTATTTGGCTAAACGGTTTAGTCAAGCTGGCTGATATTTACTGCAATAGCTGTTGATATAGATATATTATACAAATACAAAATAAAATAACATTGACTAACTACTATTTAAATATAAACGTGATCATTAGAGTCAGAGCTGCTCTCTGGGTCATCATCTCCTCAACAGTTACCTTACATTATTTCCAGCTGCTGTGCTCACTGTCAGGTATCAGAGCACATTTCCTGTCTCTTAAAACAAACAATGCCAGCGAGAACTCAGGGTGGTCAAAGCAAAAGGATAAACCTCTGAACAATTCCACCACCATCAGTCCATTGTTCCTGTCCTCAATTTAATCAGTAACCAACTTAGTCCAGCTTCAGCTGTTTCACTCATAACTTCCATCCATATATCTTCTGTCACTATTACGTATAGATCTTGTATGATATCCTGTTGATATTTGCCTTCTTTAATGAGGCTTGGACACTGTAAAACACTCGAGACATGCAGAAATTCTGCTGTCAGAAATGATTAGGACTGTGCCAAAAACACAGAATCCAGCGAGGACAACATGAAGTGTTAAACAAAATAACTTGGAGAATTGTCTGCTTTTGATTCAAATTAATTCCTGGTGTGTCTCATTCATCCCTTTCATAACGGAGTTTCTGTCTGTATTGTTTGGCCTTTACACCTTCCTCTTCACTGAATGATTGGAGTCATGACCATGCATGCAATGGAAATAAATTGGACTATTGATGGGGGAATTGAACTTGGCTTTGCAATAAATATATTTCTTCTCCTTTAGAAACTGCTTTATTTTCCAATGATAACTTTTCATCCAGCTGAGCTGCATAGCGATGAAAATAAAGTGCATTTTGACATGAGTTTCAAAAGGACTTAAAATATCCCTTCATACTGAAATTCGGGAACTGATTGAATCAGTATTTTATAATATAAAAATGAAAAATGAATTACAATAATATGAATATCATGATATAGATCATGTCCCTAGCATCCACTGGTGGCCATCAACATCTGATTACATCCACTGGCGGTAGGTATTAATTTGGTCAGCAGAACGTACAAGGGATATGCTCCATCTTGTCCCATGTTCTAAAATGGGACAGTGTTTAGTTTAAAAAGGCATAGAGGTAATGATATCTGATCTACTGAGCGACCACTTGGCTTCCACAGTGCTGCCACACAGGCCACTAGCCAGTCAGATTTACCTTCAGCCTCAGCGAGCCCTCAAGTTCATCCTGTATCAATGATTACAAGGTCAAAACACTTGATCACACTAAGGTGCACAACTGAAGTTATGTCCCTAACATCCACTGGTGGCCACTAACACCTGCTAAAATCTACTGGTAGTTGGTTACTTAAATTGTGCAGAAAACCTTCAAATGGGCAAGGGATATTCAACATCTTGTCTTAAATTATAAAAAAAATAATATCATCATCATCCGTTTCTGAAGTGAGACTGATGGCGCTCAGCATTAATTTGCTGTTGCTGTCCAACTTGAGCTCAGTATAATTGTCTTGAATTTTGGGTCAGATAGACAGGACCTGTTATTAAAAACAGGGTACGATATATATAAACATGAAAGAACTTGTGGCAGCCTTCAGTTCTCAAAAAATTCCAAGGGTGTTTAGTTTTTCCAGTTTGGACGACTGAAAAAACATGGTGGCCTCCATAGTGAGGACCCGCTCCTGATGTAAACAGTATTTAAACATAAAATGCCCATTCAAGGGTAAAGAACACAATAACTGCTAAAGTTAAGATGAAACACACTAGTGAAAACATCACTAGGATTATTCCATATTAAATTATTGCCAATAGATCCCTTTCATTTAAATCTTACACACTGATCCTTTAAACCAGAGTTACAGTGCAGTCCATAATGGTGGTGCATTTAGTTTTACTGGGAGAAGAGCTGTTTGTTTAGTCAGAAGGAACGACCTGCGATACCTCTCCTTTGAACTCTGGACGGATTAGTCCGTTGCTGAAGGAGCTGCCCAGTGCTGTGATGGTGTCCTACTGGGAGTGAGACTGGTTGACTATTAGAGAAGACAGCTTCGCCATCATCCACCTCTGTCCCATCACCTCCACTGGGTCAAGCAGGTATCCCAGGACCGAGGTGGCCCTCCTAATCGGTCTATCCAGTCTCTGGCTGTCAGCTGTTGACATGCTGCTGCATGTATTCCAAATAAATCAATATTTAAACTGTTTTGGTGTGTTTGTGTGTGTGTTGGTGTGTCTCTGTGTCAGCACAGAGAGAGAGAGAGAGAAGAAATAAATGAATACAATTGAATAAATCAAATATGATAAGTGTCAGTTCATAGGTTAATTTATACAGCTGCCTGACCATTATATTGGCTAAATAAAATCCCAAATCACCGGCAAAAAACCCCACGATGGATCACAGTCTAATATGTTACACATTCCTCTCGTATAAATATTGCTGGGTAATCAGATACATAGAGTGACACAGACAGTGATGTCTATGGTGATGTAATGACGTGGCATTGAACTAGCTCTGAACGAGTAACAGCACTTCATCCACTTTGGTAGAAATGGGGGTTTGAGAGTCTTCATAAGGAACTCAATGGTACTGTGGAAAATGCCAACTCAAGTTAAATAACCATCAAGTGGAGCATATAGCAAGATATCTGTCCCCATGCCCTGCCGTTCTGCTCTGGTCTGAAACCCCTCAATCAGATCATTGCAGAGCGTGTGGCTAAGGATACTGCCTCCGAAGTGGAGCAACCATCAGCCACCTCCTCTAAATGGATGAAATTGAGTCACTTACCCACATGACCAGTATTCACAGCAAGATCATCAGAAGTGAAGGGGCTGAACGACCAGCAGGTAACATAGCAGATATGGGTTTCTGTATGAAACTGTTACGTCTAAAGATAAATTATGTTGTGATTTGGTGCTACACCAAATTGAATTGAATTATTTTGCAATGAGGTAAGTAAAAAACAGCATCCTTGACACACTCTTTGCAAACCAGAGAGAGAAAGTCCTGTGGGGAGCCCTAGCACGGGGAGAGTTTTTCTGATGTGCACCATGTATATAATAAACATCAAAAGACTGCACACAGAGAGGGAAATGGAGGAAAGGGTAAAGGAGAGAACAGATGAGCTGGATAAAAGGTGAGCGGAGGGAAGAGTGAGAAGTGAGTGATGGAGAGAGTGTTTGAGATCCTTGGGGAGGGACTACAAAAGCACAATGCAGGAAATTAGTCTCAGGGCCTGCTGGGCTAATGATGAGGAGGCTGAGGAACCCTGCATAGTCCTGTTCTCTCCGATGAAGCTCAAAATAGACTCCCATACACATGTATGTTACTATACTAGTGAGGACCCTTGTAGACTGTACTTACCTCAAACCATTTGCATGCCAAACCTGAAGGTATGAGCTGATTCAAAAACAGAGAAATTGTCTTCCCTGCTCCGCTTGCTTGAAATTGGTTTCAGCTACCATTGACACTCCTGACAAACACATGTTTAGCTGCCGACAAAATATTAGTGTTTAAACACTAACTTGTTTAATGAAACAATAAATGATTAATATATAAGTTAGTCCCATTCTAAACTTTTGAAAGAAAACTCAGAAAGCTATCGGGTCATGGTGTTTTGTGCTCATAATTTGCAGTGGATGTTGATAATTGGCTCACTATGATTTAATTCAAAATTTGAAAAATACAAATGGGTGGATGCATTGGGAGTTGGTTTGTTTAAAAAAAAGTAAATTAGAAGGTCTGTAACTTTAGTTGATTTAGTTGCAGAAAGATTAAAATCTCAGTGTCATGTTAAATGTCTTTCAAGAGCACAGGCAAATAAATGATATACAGTCAGAGCCTTGCTAGCTGTTTCCCCCTGCTTTCAGTCCATATGCTCAGCAAGGATAACCAGATCTTGATTCCATCTCTTCTGTTCTTCAGAAAAGGGATTTCTGATATGCTCAGTTCCCTATCAGAATAAAAATAAACAAGTAAATAAATATTCTTAAAATATCTAATGTTTCCTCAGAGTAATCTATTTTCTTTCATAGCGAATACAAACCCACTAGGATGGTAAATACAAAGATGAAGTTGCCCAAGTCATCCAATTTCTCCCAATTTTAACACCTTATTGAGGAACGAAATTTGGTGTATATAAGGGAGGACACAATACTTGTGAAAGTACAGAAAAGCACACATGCACGCAGTAATGTGACTGTGTAGGTTTTTGTTGGTTGGTTTCCTTGTATAGAAAATTAAAATAAGGCCAGTCAGGTGGGGACTGTCTTTAACATTCACCCTGGCCCTTGTTGGTCAGTCAGATAATGATTTACTCCAGAGTATAGGCAGGAAGGGAGTTCACCTCAAATGCGCTTGTCCTCGCCACCCTCTCATCCACTTAACAAAACAGCCCCAATTAGGAGTGAAATCTCCCACAGCCCCCCGTCGACTAGTACAACTTACCACCTAACAAGGGCTAACCCAGGTCAGTAGGCACTCTAATCATAGAAATGGAATGAAAAGCATGCCCATTCAAATTTAAAACTATTTACTATGATGCCTGGTAGAACTGATAACTCTAGAGCTGTTTCATGATCCAAGAATCGAAACAGAGGATTCCACCACAAGTCTTTAATCTATGGCAAAAACACCTTTTATCCTTGACATAGTTTACATGCACCAATGTTCTGACAATTGACCTTATTCAGAAAAACACTATTTTGAATGTGGTATTTACAGGAGTTGCTGATAAAATATCCATTAATATTAATGTGTACCTGATTATGGCTCATGTCATAACGTCCATAACGCAGGAAAAGTAAGTGTGAACTTGACCTCAAAGACCAGGGTTTATCTCCTGCCTTTTGTTTGGACAAGGTTTAGAAAAGATTGTGGTTTAAAAATTTAATATTTTTGTCTTGTAGTAATATTTGTAGAAAAATTACTGTGATGTCTGAACTCAGCATTTAATAAGTTCACCAAAGTTACTGATATAATTATAGCAAATATAAGCCATAGAATAGGACAGAACACTTAAGGCATATAATGCACATAGCACTCATCAGGTTGATAGATTATGTGACAGATGTCCAGCGTCAGTGTGTTGCATTACCAGAGCGTCTGCTTCTGGCAAAGCCCGCAGCTACTGTGCAGCAATGACCAGATGAGATAATACGATGCATATCTAGCCATGCTCGATCTTTTGGACTTAAAGCACTCGTTGGATCGTAAGGATGTTTGTGTCTGAATGCATGGTGGCTGCAGACACAAACGGACAGTGGGGAAAATACATTTAATTGCCCAAGCCAGGCAACCCCCATGGCTAACAGTATTTGTTAGTGACAGCCAAATTGAAGTAGAAGAGTATCACAATAGAATGATACTGTGACAGTCGTGTATGATAGGATGTGGAGAAAGACAAACATCAGAAAAGGCGTCTGAATACGCTTCTATTAATGGAGCTCAGCGTAAGTTCAGTAAGGAAGACTTAAAACCCCACTCAGATCAGCTGACTGCAGGCGGTCCTAAATATCGGGAATGCCCATGGGAGGGCTTAACCTGTATGCTGTCAGCTGATCGTAGGTGTTCCCAATCATCTAATCAGGCCCGCGCTGTTTCCTTCAGCCAGTCACACAGCAGCTGTCAAACTTTAAAAATCCCTTCTCTTCTCTTCCTCAGCAGTGTCAATGCAGTGACTCGCACAACGCAAGCGGTCACTCATCTAGCTTATTCACATCGCTTTCATTTCGACGTCGGATCCTGACAACGATTATCGTACACAAGAGGTTGGACCCAGCATTCAAGAGATCGGTCAAATCCTGCGGCTCGTCGGTGCAAGGCTTCGCCGGTTTAACTCGACGAGGCTCCCACGGGGAGGCGACTTCATGGCTCAGATTCAACACCGCGGCATCATGCCAGCTTCAGACGGCCTCCTCCTCGGCTCCGTGAGCAGCGGTTCAAGGAAACAGCTTGATTCTACCGGGTCGCAGTTCGGAACCTGATCCAGCGACCCCAGCGGGTCCCACGCCGCGTCTGTTCGCTGTCGAAAAAAGTTCAACAAGCGACCTCTTCCAAAGCCCCCTCCCGAAGATAAGTATTACATTGTCCTTTTTAACACTCTAGCTTTAGATAATATTCTAACCACCACTCTGCAGTCCCCGGTCCTCAGCACACTGACACTCGTCTTAAACCCTCGCACACCGCAGGCGCCGCATCGGCGTATTTATTATCTGATCTGAGACTCTTTTTACATTTCAAATTTGTTCGTTCAGTCTTGCTCACTGGAGACATTTTCTAACAAAATAGCTAGCTAAGTTGTTAACATAGCTCATTACAATATTCCCTTTCATTTGCCTCAAGTAAACCTAAATTTACGCAGGTAACAATTGTTAACAACTACAGAGCCACATTCTGTAACTACCTTCACTTAAAATGTCACTCCGTGAATCATTTACTATGAGCTAAACTCCTTGGCTGTAATCCTGCGTCTTGATGAGAGACGTTACTTGGCAGGGTGAGAGTCAGCGCAGCAGCAATGCAGACTCCCCAAGGTCCTAATGCCCGGTTTTATTGTTAAGTATGATGAGAGGCTATTGGATCGTAATTTGAAGGGGGAGAAAACATACAAAACAGAAACGCACTCGCATATGTAGCAGGTTAGAGTTATAAACAACTTGTTCATGTGAAAACAATAGTTGATAAAAATAAAGATCCTAACTTATTTGGGGGGGCTGAAGAACAGTTTAGGCGGAATTCAGCCCCCTAAAAATCGTAGAATACTGAGCACAAAAGTATTTTCATGATGTTTAAATACAGACTTATAAACTCTGGAGCGAACAACAATCTAAATTAATAGATAAATTAAATCATTCTTTATATTAAATCGATTCGTTCAACTCATCGTTCCCATAAAATAAATGCATAAATTCAAATATAAATAAATAAAAACAATCTATGAACACGTTTACTTACACGTTAATACACAAACTATCCCCAGTGGTGAGATTATAGGTACACCGCGATCTGATCAAGGTGCAAGTGCAACAGCTGACTTCATTTTAAATTGTCAGATGCGTGTTCCCGAGAGGTCCTGCGGTTTTCATCTGCTGGATGATCCCCCCCCCCCCACGATAGTTCCACGGAGTCAGGCACAGCCTCTCTAACTAAATGCTTCAATCATTCGGTGTCCCGCAGTCCGAATTAAAATAAATAAATCAATTGTACAGCATATTCGCGACATAAATCCTCCCATGCAGCTAATACGCCACAAATAAGCGGCTGCTTTCCTCAGCACTTCGCGGTACACATCATCTCATGAAATTCCATTAACTATTCCTTCCATGGGACTCGGAATGTCACGCATAAGGTGCCGATCCGACCTGCGTCTGGCCCCATCTGCACAATCACATGTCACAATCAAAATAAATAAAAATAATAATATATTTAGCAGTGCATCTGACTGATTATCTGCAGTTATTCACAAATGTACTGCATCTGTGAGTTTTGGGGGATTTTCAAGGACAATGGCGCAGCCTTGGCCTTCTCCATTCGTCCCGTATTCCTCATTTTGGAAACCTCCCCTCTAAAACAAAACAGTTCTTCACCAGCATAAACAAGTTTAATTAAAGCAAACTCTTGCCGTACTCTATTCAGCCATGCGTTCAGAATAGGAAATGCAACTTCTTCAGCCTTCCAAGGTATTCCCTTGGCTCATTAGAACAACCGGGAAGAGTATCTTTTACCTTCACTCCCTATATCCGTCCTCGCATAAACACATTCCTTTTGAATCAAAGTTTGAAAAAAAAAAAAAAATGATGTCTTCAAATGCATATAACTGGTGGTGGTTCCGGATCATCTGCTCATTCTTTGAGTGACGCTAGCTATACAGTTAAATTCTCTTTAAATCAGAATTATTTTCATTGCCATGTACATTTGCACATACAGGAAATTGCCTTGGGCACTCTCCTCACTACATACTGCACTACACCTGGTCGGATGACCCCATACGTGCGAGCGGCGTATGTGCACCCTGTATTTTACTTTCGGACCAGCGGACCTTATTTTCAGTTCTGTCATATGACTTAATTTCTGTTACGGTGTGCCGTGCCGATTTGCATTTCTGTTGACATTTAATATCATTTGGTCTTGGACCGTTATTCTGTTGGTCGAATGACCTTTTATTTACGTTGGTCCTCTCGACTGTTTTCTAAGTTTACATTTTGCACCTCACCATGGCGTTAACTCGGTCCAGCGACCTCCTTTTAAGTTTTCGCCATGCCACTTAATTCCGTTGGCGGTGTGCCGAGCCGCTGTTAATTTCTGTTCGTCATTGCGACTTAATTTCTATTGCGGTGTGCAGTGCCGCTTTGCATTTCGTTTGTGATTTATTTAATTTGGTCTTGGACCTTAACATTTATTTTTTGGTCAAATGGCCTTTATTTACGTTGTCCCTCGGACTTTTTATTCAGTTCTACATTTAGGACCTGCATTCACCATGGCTTTAATTCGGTCAGTGGACCTTCACTTAAGTTGCCATGCCACTTAATTTCCGTTGGCGGTGGGCCGAGCCGCTTTTAATTTCTGTTCGTCTTGCGACTTAATTTCTGTTGCGGTGTGCCGTGCCGCTTTGCATTTCCGTTGTTATTTATTTAATTTGGTCTTGGACCTTAAAATTAATTTTGGTCGAATTACCTTTTATTTATGTTTGATCCTTGTTGACCTTTTATTCAGTTCTACATTTAGGAGCTGCACTTACCATGGCTTTAACTCGGTCAGTGGACCTTGTCGTCGCCAGGCACTAAACTTGACCTCGCCTCCGGCGATTTGACAAACGTGTTTGTTGATCCAGGATTTGAGAAGGAATAATTAGACACTTATACATGAAGTTCTGGAAATTTAACATTTATTGTAAAATAATGAAATACTTACAGAGAGTCTCTGGGGTTCTGCCGGACACGTCACCAGGTTCACTGGATCATGTCGAGAAGAAGCCCAGTTCAATCCTAAGTCCACAGTATATATAATCAGACACAGGGTGGGCACAGAGGCGGTTATTTTTCCCTGAGGGAATTCAGCCATTGGCCAGATGTACACTGTTTCCTCAAAGTGCAGTTTTTTGCAAGCACATCACTTTCAACTGACCAGGTGTCCCACTACTGTGGCCTTGGCAAACAGGGAGCTTGCTACAGTGGAGAGACCCAGCAGATTAAACATTTCAGGAGGATTTCATATCTTTTTCTCACCATGTTTCATGAAGCACCTCATTGTATGAGTTCTGGCTGATACAATGAATTTCCATCACACACTTTTCTCCGAATTGTATTTTGGGTCAGATTGGCATTCAGATTGATACCTGCTCTTTCAGTGGTCGTGCTCTGGGCCTGACCCTGCGTCTGAGTCAAAAAGATATACATCATTCCAAATATAAGAAACAGTTGTAGCATTATTGATTATATGGATTATACATCCAAAAATGTTCATAGGATATAGGTAAAATATAATCACAAGATACAGAGAAACATAAATATCTCAACAACCTTCATTTAAGCTTGCCATGCCACTTAATTTCTTTTGGCGGTGAGTCGAGCCGTCTTAATCCCTGTTCATCATGCGACTTAATTTCTGTTGCGGTGTGCCGTGCCGCTTTCAAATTCTTCTCAAAATTTTATCTAATTTTGGTCTCGGCCTTATTTCAGTCGTTCAAATTATCTTCTTATTAAGTTCTACATCTAGAACCTGCACTCACCACAACATTTTACCTTCAGTCCAGCGGACCTAATTTTCATCAAGCAACCTAAAAATGTTTGTAGCGGTCGCTTTATCGACATGTTTTACATTTTAGATCCCTGTTTAAACTTGTGAATACCTCTTCATTCACCTCATATCTTGTCCACTCGGGGGCGTAGATGCACTCCAACGAGTCATCTTCATATTTTTTGGATAAATGTATAACTATCGTCGTTTTCCAAAGTATGTATTATCCTCTAGGATTCTACAACACAAGGTAAGACTCACCAGTATCTCACTTCCCCTGATCTACATTCTTCGTCTTCCTTCTTTTGGGGGTATTCCTGTAAGACGTTCTGCTCCACCCCCTTCTAATCCTGATGACATCACACAGGGGTCTAAAATGCCAAAGACTATAAATATTCGCATTCTCTGTGCACTGTAAAAAATAAACTCGTTAAAGTAAAAACCAAGTCTCTCCTGATTGAAATGGAGCTCAGCGTAAGTTCAGTAAGGAAGACTTAAAACCCCACTCAGATCAGCTGACTGCGGGCGGTCCTAAATATCGGGAATGCCCATGGGAGTGCTTAACCTGTATGCTGTCAGCTGATCGTAGGTGTTCCCAATCATCTAATCAGGCCCGCGCTGTTTACTTCAGCCAGTCACACAGCAGCTGTCAAACTTTAAAAATCCCTTCTCTTCTCTTCCTCAGTAGTGTCAATGCAGTGACTCGCACAACCCCTCCTCCACCCCAATCTCCTCCAGTCCTGAGAAGAACATTCATCACCTCTTCCGGATCCCGATGACAACGGATCACGGACTAAGGTGACAGCTGACTGCCTGACAACAGACTGTTACTCGTGGCATCCATTGCACTTCTGTCCATCCTGGAAGAGGGATCCCTCGCATGCGGCTCTTCCTGAGGTTTCTACGTTTTTCCCTCAAGAAGGGTTTTTTTGTAGTTTTTCCTTGACATCACACAGGGGTCTAAAATGCCAAAGACTATAAATATTCGCATTCTCTGTGCACTGTAAAAAATAAACTCGTTAAAGTAAAAACCAAGTCTCTCCTGATTGAACTGGTGATCATCAAGGGGCAACATCCTGGGCTGAGCGATGAGGCCGATACGGAAGTGTAAAAAGCTGCAGTTCACTGGGTCCAAAGAGGGCCGGCTCCAAGAAACAGAAAGTCCCATTGACTCCCATGTTAAAAAGGCAGACTTTAGAGCAGAATTAAACCTGTTTACAGCATGGTTCAAAACTTGGTTTTAGTCTCAATCGCGAGGTTCTTCCTTCATGACAACTCTGAGGGGGTGAATTTGTTTGTAACTCCCTCCTTTAAGCAATATATAGCTTTGAAATTCACGTGACGTCTCAGACAGCACGCCGACTGCAACTCGTAGCCTGCTGCCTGCTCGGCTCTACTGGAGCTAATAGGCTAATCCCCGGTCAGTGAACAGCACCTGAGACCGTGGAAAGGCTTCCACTCACATATCGGATGAATAACACGGTTTGATGTTCTGCTTGTTCTCCTGACGGACAAGTTAAAGACGTCTGCGCTCCCGCTTCTGTGGTAAGTAAAGTCTAGTATTTTATTTAGATGTGTTAGAAGTGATTTGCAGGTATCGGTGTCTCTCCAGACTGTCGGCTTGTTGGCTTAGCTCCGCTAGCCCGGAGGCAAGATACAAGCAGTAATGGCGAGGCGAACGGGAGTTATTACCGACGCACACCGACATGAGCCGGTCGCCCAGCAGAGAGAAGCGTCAGAGTTTGATGATGAATATTTTAAGCTCCAGCACGTAAGATATCTAATGTCATGTAAAGTTGTTTCACTGGCCAAACCATTTGACTTGACTACGTTACACAGATTCTTATTCTGCAGAAACAGATTTACTGTGATCAACTGAAACCTGAGTATTTAAAGTCAAATCTGCATTGTAAGAGCAGCTGTTTAAAGTAGCTTTACGTCTCTTAAAGCTCTTTATTCAGAGTAATGGTGCTGATGTGTTGTAACGTGTTACAGTGAAAACTAAACTTGTCTGCTACCGTCAGTGTTTACATTGTTAATCTAAGGCAGACTTCACTGAATTATTGTGTTAAATATAAATAAATTATAGACAGTGTAACTTTACTAGAATAGACAGCCTCATAGAGAACCTGAGGCTGATGTCCACCACATATTTCCTAAGCTAAATGATTATGATCTGATGAACTTTGAAGTAATACACTTTTATTTTTACTATGTAAAAGTCTGTTAAGGAATTAACCTGGCACATGTATGACTTTACATATCTGTGTATTTGTGTTGAATGTTCCTCTAGGATGTCCAACATGAGACACAACTGGAATCCAACCAGACTGAACACTGAGTCATCACTTCAACACTGACTCCAGGTACAGACCTGTTTTCATTACTTACAAACAGTCAAAGCAAAGTATTGCACATAATACATTATGGATTAAATAATATATGCAATTATTTTAATGTGATAGAACTCTATACTGTACATTCATTGTCTTGGTAGTGCACAGTTTAATCCAAAAGCATATTAAAATACATAGTTGAATATCCACAGAAAATAAGGATACACACTTTGCTCACAAGTAACACTTCCTCTACAATAATGCCATACTTGTATCTTTCCTATCATTTTATTAGGGATGAACGAGCCTGAGGGACACAGCTGTGATGACCATGTTCTGTCTCTTGTGGCAAAGAAGAAAAATAAAACACTGGGTTCTTATCTAAAGTGTATCAAATCAGAAAGCAATAGATTGTGGGAATTGCATTTAGACGCAGAAAACAATTCCTGAAGTTGGAAACACAAGTCTGTGTTCCGTTTATTTTGGTAGCTCAAAACAGACAACAAAATGGCGCTAAATTACCCAGCAAACCTTGGGCGCAACGTCATCACGTTACCCAGCAAACCTTGGGCTCGACGCCATCGCGCACATAAATATTTAAAGGGACACGATCCCGGCACAGTCATTGTTAACACATTAATTAAATAACAGTATGAAAGAACAGTGTATATTACCACACTAAGAACAAGGGTGAATTATGTATGTCCCATTCACTACACACATCCCCCCAGAATCTCCATGCATCCCCTCCGGTGCATGGAGTGTGGAAGATTTGGAAGGAAGGGGAGCAGGGGGTGGATGCAGAGCTGGAGGACGCCCGCGTTGTGGGGGCTGGGCCAATTCAATGGGCCTAGCCAAGTCCAAATGAGCTGGTTTGAGGCGGTCAATGGAGAGTCGCTCCGGTTTACCGACTATGTCCACCACAAAATGTTTGTCTCCCGTTTTCAAAACACGGAATGGGCCCTCGTAGGGCGGGAGTAGCGGTCCCTTGTGAGCGTCGTGGCGAATAAGGACGTATTCAGCCGTCTGAAGCCCAGCGGGGATGTACGACTGAGGGAGGCCGTGCTGGGAAGTAGGGACAGGTGCGAAAAACCTCGCATTGTCCAGTAGCGTGGAACACTGGAGAGCCCTAGACCAAGGAACGGTGGGGGTAGGAACAAAATCCCCTGGAACCCGCAGTGGCTGGCCATAGACAAGCTCCGCGGAAGAGGATTGTAGGTCCTCCTTTGGTGCAGTCCTGATGCCCAGCATTACCCATGGGAGCCTGTCGACCTAGTTGCAGTCTTTGAGGCCAGCATGCAGAGAAGCCTTCATCGACCTATGAAACCGTTCACAGAGTCCGTTAGCCTGCGGGTGATATGCAGTCGTGCGGTGGAGTTTCTCTCCGAGGCTCTGGGCAACCGCGTTCCACAGCTCAGAGGTGAACTGCGCGCCCCGGTCAGAGGATATGTCCTGTGGGATGATCGGCCGAGGACTGCCTGTGGAGACGTCACACAGGAGCGTGGTGTCAGTTTCACCAAAAACCACGTCTTCTAGTTTCAAACCTGTAGTCGAGGTCATCAGGATGTGTATGTCCGGGTCTGTGGTCTGGTCCGCTGCCATGCGGCTGTAATCCAGACCAAGATGGACGGCCCCTGCCACAGCCCGTGACAGACAGTCCGCCACCCTGTTGTCTTTACCGGTCACGTGCTGCAAAACCGTGTAGGACAGTTGACGTTGCTGGCGGGCGGACCATGGCTCGGTCACCTTGGCCATGGCAAAGATCAGCGGCTTGTGGTCGACGAAAGCGGTGAAGTGTCGACCTTCCAGCAGGAAACGGAAGTGTCTGATGGCGAGGTAGAGACCCAGCAGCTCTCGGTCGAAAGTACTGTATTTGCGCTCGTTGGCACGCAGTTGGCGGATGAAGAAAGCAAGCGGCTGCCAGGCCCCGCCTACCCACTGCTCGTAGACGACACCGACAGCGTAGTCCGAGGTGATGGCGATGGAGGCTGTGGCAGAAGGATGTGCCAGCATGGTGGCGTGCGCAAGAGCTGCCTTAGTGTCAGCAAAAGCCTTGACCCTGCCCTCAGTCCAGTCTACAGTGTGCGTGGGTTTGCCTTTCAAGGCCTCGTGCAGGGGCTGCATGAGCTGAGCGGCTCGAGGGATGAAACGGTGGTAAAAGTTCTCCATGCCGAGGAACTCCTGCAGGGCTTTTACGGTGAGCGGACGTGGAAACCATGTGACCGCCTCCACCTTTGATGGGAGAGGGACCGTCCCGTCCTTGGTGACTCTGTGTCCCAGGAAATCAATGGTGGAGAGACCAAACTGGCACTTGGCAGGGTTGACGATCAGGCCATGTTGGTTGAGCCGCTCGAAAAGTGTTCGGAGGTGCGACAGGTGCTCAGATTTGGATGTGCTTGCCACCAGAATGTCGTCCAAATACACAAAAAGAAAAGGCAGGTCACGTAAAACAGAGTCCATGAGGCGTTGAAAAGATTGGGCTGAGTTTTTAAGTCCGAAAGGCATCCTTAAGAACTCAAAAAGACCAAACGGTGTAATCACTGCTGTTTTCGGAATGTCCAGTGAGTGCATAGGCACCTGATGATAGCCCCGGACGAGGTCCACCTTAGAAAAAAATTACCATACCGGCCAGGTGTGATGAAAAATCCTGTATGTTCGGGACTGGGTATCGGTCAGGTGTCGTTGCCTCATTAAGCCGCCGATAGTCGCCACATGGGCGCCAGCCGCCACCAGGCTTGGGGACGATGTGAGGGGTGATGCCCACGGGCTGTCGGATCGGCGGACTATTCCAAGACGTTCCATGTTGAAAACTCAGCCTTAGCAACGGCGAGCTTGGTCGGGTCGAGGCGTCGAGCACGGGCGTAGACGGGCGGGCCAGTAGTGGCGATATGGTGCTCCACACCATGCTTCACGGCAGACGTGGAGAAAGTGGGCTGAGTGAGTGCTGGAAAATCAGCCAGTAAGCGGTGGAAATCGTCCGTTGTGGAGAGCATGCTGGACAGTCTTATGGAGTCAGCCCCGCTGAGTGTGCACGTATAATAATAATGACTATAGAAATAAACTCTATTATCCATGAGTCAGTTCTAAAAATTTGCAGGCCGTCTTTAGTTAAGGGAGGAAAACATGAAGCTGGTGCAGGTCGTCCTCATGTTGACCAGCCTGAAGCTGCCGATCTCCACCATGTTGCTGCTGAGGACATCAGGTGCTGCAGTTCTTCATCTAATGAAAAGAAGAAACTCGCTATTAAGAATGTTTTGTGTTGTGTATGAAGCACCACAGATTTCGGACAGAACCGATGTACTGGGCTCTGGGTTTGTACCCTCATGGTTAAATGCACATATTTGAAATCGCTTTGGATAGAAGTACTGAACGAAATAAAACGTTTTACAAATAGATAGAATGTCTTTCTACCTCATCTGTAATATTCAAGGTGATAATCTCCCACAGAGCTGTTGATAACAGTCCACATCAGGTCTCTCCAATTCCCTCAGTGTGAAGACATAATTATATAATTAATATGAGAACTGTTTACAACACTGGTGTGTGGAGATTATAATCATATCTAAACTGTCTAATTCCACAACAGGCTAAATAAACGAGGAGCAATAGTAATGGTGGATATACCAGCCTGTATCAGGACATTTGTGAAACATGGCTTCTATCACATGCAACTTACACATGTAGCGTATTGATATTAACTTATTAAAATAAAAAATCAAGTCACAACCAAACACACGACTCTGTAGTTAACTTGCTTCAATCCGTTCATTAAACTTGAATTAAATTTCATAACAATTACATATTAAAAGAGCCTTGAGGCATGTAAGCATATGATTATGATGATAGATAAAGCAATAGGTTTTGTTGTTGTATAGTTTCAAGGTTACTTACCTATAGTTCATGGTAAAGATCGCGACCCTCCGGCTGGGCAGCGCTAGCCGTTAGCACCGATGGTTAGCATGTCGCCGGTTAGCCGTAGCCTGAGCCAACCAGGCATCCAGAACTCTGTTGCCGTCGCACAGCTGTCAGTCTTCACTCGCGCTCCTCGTCCTTGCCCATTGATTGGTTAGCCAGGAACTAGGAGGAGTCAGCACCGGCAAGATGGCGCCGGGGGAACGCCTCCTAGTAGCCTCATTCTCACTCTGCAGAAACCAATGGGTGACGTCACGGACCCTCCGTCCATTTATATATATGGTGATCATATGCAAATGACAAAAGACAATGATAAACTGAGTCGAATCCAGACAGGCGTGAACCAAAGTAGGTTCATCCTCAACTGCTGAGGTAACAGACAAAAAAATAGCAGATCTGCTGGATGTGGAGAACAAAGACCGACCTGCACAGTCCCATCTGTGCATACAGTACATCGTGCATACTGGCAGCTGAATATGTCCCATGTAAACACCATATCCCGAATATAATTAAAAAAGCAGGCAAACAAGTGTTTATGTTATCGTGCTCAGTGAAAATGATTTCAAAGGCAGAAGGCAGACAAGAGCCTTGAAATAACCCTAACCCTTGCAAAAGAGGTCTAATTCTATTCAAGAAATACCCCACAGTTGACTTTAGTCTGTGTCTCAAGCAGCATCATAAGTTAGTTTGCCACAAACTGTAATGGAACACCATTGTGTGCTGTTAATCGTCATGTAAACCTAAGTCCTCAGGTGACTGGCATCCCTAAATTATAGCATGGTTTACTGTTTATTTCCACACCATCATGTCTTGATTTTACAAATTCACAGACATAAATACATGAAAAAATAGATAACCTAAAGATAAATATAGAAATACAGTGTTTCATATGCACTCCAGCTGCTGTCCTGAGAGCTGAATTCCTTCTTTAGCCATTGTTGGCAAATATGGATTGTACAGTCAGAACTCATTACATTTTACAAGAGTAAATACACGAGAGGAAGTGAGGGAAGGAGGAAAAAATGGAAAGAGAGAAAGCTGAAAATAACAGCACATAAAAAAAGCATTTCAGAGGAGGCGATCACTTCTTGTTATGGAGCATAGCACTGTGAGATGGGGGCGGAAAAGGGCAGAGAGGAGGAAGTAGGATATGTGGTGACACTAATGTAAATGGAATAATGTTTCACTGTAACCTTTAAATAAAACTTCCAGTGCTTTCTATGACATTATATATCTATTCTTGACACAATAAAATCAAAGCAAAAACTAAAATTCTAAGTAAAAAGTGGGTATTTATACAGAATTACATCCTGGGATATGCAAAGCATGTTCAACAGAACTTTGTTTAAGTTTAAGTCATATTATAATAAGAAGAAATAATCCTTTATTTGTAAGGAAGTTAATTGGTCTGTCTTGCAAAGTGATCCGACCCCCCCAAAAAAGACCAGGTACAACTGGCCCCCCATCTACACAACTGTGCTTCAATTAGTAGAGAAATTGCCCTTGCTGCCAAGTCACATTAACATGTCACTCACTCACTCACTCACTCACACACTCACACACTCTCTCACTCACACACACACACACACACACACACACACACACACACACAAGCTATGTCTGAATTCAGGGCCCTCATCCTTTGGAGGACTCACTCTAGGCAGCCGACTCATTCTTCATTGCATCAGCAGAGCTGAAACGCTCTGGTCTTCTTATTGCATCACCAGCCTGCCTATACAGAAACAACTATCAACAGAGCTAAAGACATGTTAAAGATAAAGATATGTTTTTCCTTTGAATTGGATTAGACAAGTTACTCAAATGCAGTCTCCGAAGGGTGCGGCTATGGAGCCAGAACAGTCTCAAAAGGATTAAATGCACACAGAAATGAATACGTGCGCAAAAAAGATCCACAAATACATTTTCAATGCACACACAAATATGTTTCATTCCATATATAATTAAAAAAAATTCACATGTAAAATATAAGATTCATAAACATATTTCTGATGCACACACAAATAGAAAAAAAATTCACAAATATATGCATTTAAAAGTATTTGCAATCTTCATCAAATACATATTTGGAGCTTGTTACATTCATATATAAACTGTTGGACCTGCATTTACAAAGTGCTTTTAATTTGTAAACCTCGCTGCATTTGCGTGTGAGACTTTTGAGACTCCCCTGACGTGTCTCTGTTTCACGAATGCGTTTTTTCTAAGAGGGGATCGTCTGTAGCCAATCAGATGTCTCACTCCTGTACAGCCAATCACGTGAGTGCCATTACACGACGTCATTAAAACGCGCGCAGGCAGCCTGGAGGTTTTTAGCCCGCCAGCCAATAGACATAGAATTAGTAGACGCTGATCCCCGGCTCCTCACACACAGTGAACGATGACAACAGAAAAGGGCTGTTGATGACGCGACAGTTTTGCTGAAATAAAGTGACACCCAGCTTATGGGTGCTTATGTTATCGTGTCTTAACGCAGCGGTTCCCCGGTATTGTTTCCAAACTGCGTTGCTAATTCAACAGCTGCAACAGCTTGAAGCTACACGGAGGCAGCTAGCTTCCACACACAGTCAGCACGGACAGCCGATACTAGCTACTACCAAGTGTTTGCTTCTAACCTGACGGTGTTTGAGAAACAGTGTCATGAGAGCCTTGGGATTAAGTCAGCGGGTTTTTGCGCTGTTCCCACCGCAGTTAGCATGGTGGCTAGCCCGCTATCCCCGTTATCAAAGTTCGTTATAACCGTATGTGATCGTACACACATGCTGTAAGTGCTCTAACCAGCCACCGTCAGCCGGACAACGCCGCTGGCTTAACACATTTTTCTAACTACACGTCGAAATGGCGGACAGCCCACGGATAGCACTTGGCTGTGATTGGTCCACTAAAAACATAATTTCCGCCCGGCGTCATTTCCGGACCTCTAACTTCCTGTTTCATTCCCTAAATCACAATAAACCTAAATCACAACTACGACTCTATGATTCATTTGACAGGTGTGTTAAGCCAGCGGCATTGTCCGGCTGACTGTGGCTGGTTAGAGCACTTAAAGCATGTGTGTACGGTCACATACGGTTATAACGAACTTTGATAAGGGGGATAGCGGGCTAGCCACCATGCTAACTGCGGAGGGAACAGCGCAAAAACCCGCTGACTTAATCCCAAGGCTCTCATGACACTGTTTCTAAAACACCGTCAGGTTAGAAGCAAACACTTGGTAGTAGCTAGTATCGGCTGTCCGTGCTGACTGTGTGTGGAAGCTAGCTGCCTCCGTGTAGCTTCAAGCTGTTGCAGCTGTTGAATTAGCAACGCAGTTTGGAAACAAGACCGGGGAACCGCTGCGTTAAGACACGATAACATAAGCACCCATAAGCTGGGTGTCACTTTATTTCAGCAAAACTGTCGCGTCATCAACAGCCCTTTTCTGTTGTCATCGTTCACTGTGTGTGAGGAGCCGGGGATCAGCGTCTACTAATTCTATGTCTATTGGCTGGCGGGCTAAAAACCTCCAGGCTGCCTGCGCACGTTTTAATGACGTAGTGTAATGGCACTCACGTGATTGGCTGTACAGGAGTGAGACATCTGATTGGCTACAGACGATCCCCTCTTAGAAAAAACGCATTCGTGAAACAGAGACACGTCAGGGGAGTCTCAAAAGTCTCACACACAAATGCAGCGAGGTTTACAAATTAAAAGCACTTTGTAAATGCAGGTCCAACAGTTTATATATGAATGTAACAAGCACCAAATATGTATTTGATGAAGATTACAAATACTTTTACATGCATATATTTGTGAATTTTTTTTCTATTTGTGTGTGCATCAGAAATATGTTTATGAATCTTATATTTTACATGTGAATTTTTTTAACTTATATATGGAATGAAACATATTTGTGTGTGCATTGAAAATGTATTTGTGGATCTTTTTTGCGCATGTATTAATTTCTGTGTGCATTTAATCCTTTTGAGACTGTTCTGGCTCCATATGCGGCCCCCAACTTGAGACACAGCTACACACATGCATGCACACACACTCACATGCAGACAAAAAAAACACACACACGCACACATACACACACACAGCAACAACAGGTAGAGGTGTGGTCCTTACATTCCAGCCCTGGAAACAAAAGCCAACCTTGGTGCTGTCAGTGACATAAACCAGTGCTGATGTTCTATATTCATATGCCGATAGAATAAATATTGAATTAAAAATAATTTGTTAGATACACTGTTGATACCAGGCGCTGCATGAGAAATATCTGGCAACAATGCAATATACTTCTTGATTTTTATTATCAATTCCGGAAAATGTATGGTAACGTCTAAGCAAGATCTTGACATGTGGGAGTTTTTATTCAATTATAATTTCCAACAAGACACATGTACAATATCTTGAAAAAACGTGTTAATTGCTTAAATATTTATTGAGAACTGACATGACCAAGACTTTGTGTTTATCTATGAACTCCTAATGGGAGAGTCTTGTCACTTGTGAAGAGATTATCCAATGGAAAGATTTAGATATTCACAGGTGTTATAACTTTTATTCAAAGTCAATGTCCCAACTTCTTTCAGGGAGGTGATGTTTCTAATGATTATCCGAATATTTGTATCCTATTGATTTTTTTGTCAATAATTAAGTTTGAAAATTCATATAAAAATGTCCATGCAATGAATTAACTGACCGTTTTAAACATAAAGTTTCCATTTCCTTCTATAAAGTTGCATTTGCTCACTTATTTTACAACATGTACTCACCTTCTGGACTCAAGTCTGGGGACATGTAAGATCTTGGTCCCCATTAACAAAACATTTGGTTCGATTATTGTACAGATTCTGACAACAGTTTTGTTGTTGCTTACTTTACTTTATTTTATTTTGGTCCTGAATTCCCTAAATTGGCTTCTTCCTGTATTGTAATGTCTGAATGATGTAGAATGAAAAATTTGATTATTTCTGTCATCTTGAGGACCTGTTTAGGCAATTTCAACGATTCCTTTTCTGGTAAAAATGAAATCCGGGCATACTTTTCCATAAATATGCTTGGAATCAATCAGTTGTGGGTCCTTTTTGCCTCAGTGCCACAACCAGTGTAATGCTGCTCTGTAAGGAATATAAACTTGAGGCTGGGTCTTAATCTACAGCTGTTTTAAGTATGACCCACATTGCTCCTCTTGACATGATGCATTCAATGAATTTGCTACACCTATGGCTGATTTACACCAATGTTCAGAGGTCCATGATCAGATATAATTTTCCAGATTTCACTATCTTTGATAGTATCTAAATATCTCTGAGTCTAAATATATTTGTAGGAAAGAACAGCAGGTTCAGAGAAGCATAACTTGCATCTGCTAAATTCAATCTTAACTCAAGTCCTCAAAATGATGAAAGATTAAGAAAGAAATATTAAAGCAGTGCGAGAGACCCCATTTCTTTGTTCAAAACCCTATAGCTTCAGACGGCAATACAGGTGTAATAAGTCTGAATTCTTAATGATAGGAATAATCCTTTTTTATGTCTGCCTCTAGCAGAGCAGGCCCAGATACCGTTTCACAATAACATGATTACTACGATTACAACAAGACTGCTTGATATCAATATGTCTACTCACATATTCTAGCATTACTGGCGATAACTCCTCCATTCCAATAGTCATTGCTGCTCCCTTCATTTCTTTCAGACATTTTCCTCATATATAAATACTTAAAACATTAACAGACACACCTTTCCATTATACTAAAAACTGCTTGTTTAATCAATGTTGTGAAAAAGTAGTTGAAGTTGATGTGATCAGTTACAAGTGATATAAATTGCACTTCTTCTCTGTTGTTCTGCCTTATCCAAGGCTGCTCTCTCCATTCTTTCTCCCTTTGCATGTTTTATATTCTCTGTGCCATTCTTTCCTGCCTTTGTTCTTTGTAACACTGTCTCCATGAGAAGTGTGTATAGAAGAAGGAATATGTGGGTATGAACGAAAAAAACCCTGATATGGGTGGGTATGGAGTGCAGTCATAAGGTTTTACCTGCATTGGAGCGGGCAAGACACTGAGTGACCAATAATTATGTAATTTCCCTCAGGCCTTGCTGCAGTACAGTACTTGCTGCCTCAGACAGACCTAAATCTGCTGCTATGCATACAGCTGGCTCAGCTGCATTTCATGAAACAGATTTGAAAAAGGTTAATTTGAGGATATGGATGAGGGTGATATTGAAGATCGATGGTGGCCCATGTCAAGCCCAGAGAGGTACGTGAATAACGGGCAGAGATATAGGGGTCTATTTTGTTGGATTGTGAGTCAACCATCAGCCTCCTCAGAGGGAGTATTGTCCAGGCCCAGGCTAAACCATGTTTCTGTTTATAGCTCTCATACTACATTAATTTGACCTGTTACTACAAATACAAGGGAACCATGGAATTAAGCCTATTCTTGGAGGAAATGAAAAGATTTAGCACTTTTCTGCATTTGCCTTTTCTCTAAACTAGCATTTCTTGCTGTTTGGCCAGTTAGGGGGAGCAAGAGAAGCTCTAAACAAGCGTATTTTTGACACAATGTCATCATCTTGCGTAATAATGAAAACAAAGCAACATTCATTGCTAAATGCTCGTCTATATTCACCATAACGTCCCTTCCTGTTTCTGTCTGCTGTTAACTCCTGAGCCGGCTCCATAGTGGATGAGAAAACATGGATTTGTTTAGCTGTGCAGCCAACGAATCACTCTCTTCAACGTCTGTCCTGGGGCACAAGTCAGATTTAACACACACAGGTTTGAACAAGCTGCACTGACTGAACATAGTGGGCTGCCTGGACTTAAGCTTTTCAGAATACAGGACATAAAATGAAAATAACTGCTTTATATTTCAATTTTGCAAAGGAGGGGAACAAAAAGTGCCAGCTTAAATGTTTGTTCATTATCCATCATACTACAGTTGGCATTTATCATCACTTGAGTCATCTGTCTCAGCCTGCCTACTTTGTTACACAGTAATCTGTGACCTATCAGATTCTTTGACCAGTGATTTATTTTGTTGATATTTGCTATTATTGACTTAAATTTGTTGAATAAAATTTGATGAATAGTGTTTTTCTACTGTGTAGTTTATGCAGCTGAATTAGAGGCCAGCAGTAAGAATCAAACCTAATTTTCCACTGAAGCAAAAGGGAATCGAGTGAGGACAGAGGAAATGAATGTGAACACAGCAGGATCTCTGTGTTTTCAGTATCAGTATAAATAGGATACATAACACATTATGGACCTGTGTGACCATAGGCAGCTACAAGAAAATTCATAAAATTGTAATTATTCGACTTTGCTTGACATCATAGTCTACAATAGATCTGATGAAAGCTTGACAGCAGCACCATTGTCCTCTGTTGGGATAGTGCTTTAAAACACTTTTTATGTAAATGCCATATGCCAGTGTCACCGGTCATAATTTCCACAGTGGCACTTCCTAGTTTAAATATGCAAAGGCCAGAAACTTGACATGGACACAATCGTGCTTTAAGCTTATTGAATTTCTTCGAAAGTTTCAATTACATTTCTGTACCTCACATTTGTACCATTTAAATCAATCATCTTTTCATAGTCACTATTTTATTAAAGCCATTTCATGGACAGATCAAAACAAAGAATTACTACTAGTGACCCATTAAAGGTATAAAGAGCCTATAATAACATAATATCTTAAATATGGATAAATAATTACTAATAACACATGACAGGTAAGTGTGGTGGGAAGTTGCATGGCATGAGTGGAAATGTCCACAGCGAGTTTCAACACACACACTGACAGACAGGCTATTGAGTGGTTGGGCTGTAGGTGGCTCTCTAATGGAAGTTAAAAGGGAAACTGTGGTTGCTGCCTAATGGCTCTGACCTCCATTGCTTATTTTTGAGGTGACCCTGCAGCCACTGTGGTGTGTGTGTTTGTTTGGGTTTTACCTACTTGCAGTAAGTTGCCCATATGATTCCCATTGGTTGGCATAGTGACTCAGGTTGATGCAATTGTAATCTTGCACATACTTTAGTGCTAATAACATGCATGTATGTATTTATGGGCCTGCTTTGTGCCTTCCTGTGTGCTCTGCATAGCTGTGTGTGCATGTATCTCTCTGTGTGGTGTATGTATTAATGTCGCTGGTGGTTTTTCAGTTATCGATGCAGAGGATACTCTCTATCATCATATCACTCCAGATATATTATGTTGTTGTTGTTTTTTTAAGTATCAAACTGTTTCGGGAAATATTGTTGATACAAAAAGCCCTAAGTGACTAACAATTGAGATTCAGCAGCTGACAGAAATGTGCTGTCAAATTCCATATTGCACTTCTAACTGGAAACTAAACTACAAAGTCCACAAAACAATAAACATTTGCTTTACAAGATTCAACATTTATGAAAAGAAAGACGAAAAGTTATAAAGGCTAATAAATGTAATCAAGATGCAAAACATGTAAAACACAACCAATCTACCCTGCGTCAAAGGGGATTATCAGAAAGGTTGTGCACACCTAACACATGAAGGTCCCAGATGACACAGCAGTGTGCCATTAAGCAGTTAGATATATACGGAGGAAAATTTAATGGAGCTGTTATATTACAGTAAAGAAAAAAAAGCAGAATGAAAGGTGATAGCATGACCTTAGGGTGAGAGTGTGCTTTATGATTTGTCGTCTTTCCTTGGATAATTTTTTTCTATCCACTGATGCCCTTCACTAGCAGATTTTCAAAACACTGCTCAGATAAATCATCGTAAGTATGTGTTTGCACATGCAGACACGCGCATACATCTGATTCAAGATTCAAGATTTTTATTGTCAAATGCACAACAATAACATTAAGCAGTCGCTGGCAATTAAATGCTTGAGTCACAGGCTCTCTTCTAGCAATGCTCAAGTAATTACAACCCCCCCCCCCAAAAAATAGAAATAGTATAAAATAGTATATCAACATTTAAAATAGAAAATAAAATATATATATCTAAATATATATATTTACAGATGAAGAGAGAAATCAAATAAAACAACAATAGTGCAATTTGTGCAATAGTGCAAATATGCCACGGCGCTGGTTTGGTGGAGTTCAGAGGAGTTTAAAAGTCTTATGGCCTGGGGGAAAAAACTGTCTCTGAGCCTTGTGGTGCGGGCCCTGATGCTGCAGTACCGTCGGCCAGACGGCAGCAGGAAAAAATGTTTATGGCTGGGGTGAAAGGGGTCTTTAATAATCCAGCTGCTCTTCTTCGTGCAATGCTGGGTGTAGAGGTCCTCTATGGATGGTAGCGCCGTCCTGGTGATGTGCTCAGCGGACTTTCACCACCCTCTGTAAAGCCTTACGGTTCAGGGCGGTGCAGCTGCCATACCAGGCGGTGATGCAGCCTGTCAGGATGCTCTCTATGGTGCACCTGTAGAAGTTGCAGAGAATCCTGGAGTCCATGTAGAGCTTCCGCAGCCTCCGGAGGAAGAAGAGCCGCTGCCTGGCCGTCTTCCTGATGGAGTCTGTGTGATGGGTCCAGGTCAGGTCATCACTGATGTGGACCCCAAGAAACTTGAAGCTGCTGACTCGCTCCACCGTGGTCTCGTTGATGAAGAGGGGGGCGTGTTCCACTCCTTGTCTCTTCCTATAGTCCACGATCAGCTCCTTAGTTTTGCTGACGTTGAGATGGAGGTTGTTGTCCTGGCACCAAGATGTCAGGGCTCTGACCTCTCTGTAGGCCGTCTCATCGTCGCCGGTGATCAGGCCTATGACAGTGGTGTCATTAGCAAACTTGACGAAGGTGTTGGAGCTGTGGGTGGCCACGCAGTCATGCGTGAACAGGGAGTACAGGAGAGGACTGAGCACGCAGCCCTGGGGGGCACCGGTGTTGAGAGTCAGGGTGGAGGATGTGGTGCTGCCGATCCGCACCGCCTGTGGTCTGGCCGTCAGGAAGTTCAGGATCCACTCACGGAGGGCGATGTTGAGCCCAAGGTCTCTGAGCTTGGTGACGAGCTTCAGGGGCACAATGGTGTTGAATGCTGAACTGTAGTCGATGAATAGCATTCTCACATATGTGTCCCTCTGGTCCAGGTGGGAGAGGGCAGTGTGGAGGGTGAGGGAGATGGCATCTGCAGTCAACCTATTTGACCTGTAGGCAAACTGAAGAGGGTCCAGAGAGTCAGGGAGGAAGGAGCTGATGAATGGTTGGACCAGCCGCTCAAAGCACTTCATGATGATGGAAGTGTGTGCTACTGGGCGGTAGTCATTCAGGCAGAGGGTTTTAGTTTTCTTGGGAACAGGGACAATGATGGTCTTCTTGAGACATGCGGGTACTATAGACTGGAGCAGTGACAGGTTGAAGATGTCTGTGAACACATCTGCCAGCTGATCTGCACACACCTTGAGAGCTCAGTGTTGATCCGGTTAAGAGATTTCCACACGTCTGCCCTAGATATGACGGGGGGGGCAGCGGTCCTCCTGGGCCTCTTCAATCTCCATGGGAGAGCAGCCGGGGAGTTACTCTCAAAGCGTGCATAAAAAGTGTTCAGATCCTCTGGGAGAGATGCAGACACTACATCAGCACTGCTGGTCTTGGCTTTATAGTCTGTGATGGTTCTCAGTCCGGCCCACATGTTCCTGGTATTGGAGCCCTTGTAGTGGGACTCCACTTTGTCCCTTTAGAGTCTCTTAGCACTGCTAATATCACTCCGGAGCCCGTAACTGGATTTGCTGTATTCCTTCAGATCCCCTGAGATGTAGGCAGCAGTCCGTGCTTTGAATTTAGCATGGACGTCACCATTAATCCAGGGCTTCTGGTTTGGAAATGTTCGTAGAGAAATCCTGGGTACAACGTCATCGATGCATTTGCTGATGTAGCAGATGACCGCGTCCATATACGTGTTGGTGTCATCATCCTGGAACACGCACCACTCTGTTGTGCTGAAGCAGTCCTGAAGAGCCTAGTCTGATTGGTCGGTCCACCGCTGAATGGTCCAAGTCACCGGTCTGTCACGCTTGAGTTTCTTCCTATAGGAAGGCAGCAGCAGAACTGAAACGTGATCTGATTTGCCGAATGGGGGGCGGGGGAGGGCCTTATACGCACCCCGGAAGGGAGTGTAAAGATGGTCCAGCGTGTTCGCTTCACGCATCTGACAGCTGATGTGCTGGTAGTATTTCGGCAGGACTTTCCTCATCTTGGCGTTGTCAAAATCCCCGGCCACAATAAACGAGACCTCGGGCCGTGATGTCTCCGTCCTGTCGATAACCGCATGCAGCTCGTCCAGCCAAGTCTCCGTGAAAACCAACACGTTACAAAACTTAATGTCCCGTTGAAACGCCATCCTGCTACGAAGTTCGTCCAGCTTGTTGTCCAGGGACTGGACATTAGCCAGAAGAATGCTTGGTAGAGGAGGCCGGTTCTCACGTTTCCTCAGCCGGACCAGGACGCCTGCCCGCGACCCTCTTTTCCTTCGTCGTCGCCTCCGTGTTCCAGGTACAGCAGGCAAACAGCGCCATGGGTAGTCTCCTTTGTTTGTTGTTGGTGGCGGTGAAAAGGTGTTTTTTACCGTCAACCCGATGGACAGAAGTTGTTATCTGTCATATATGATGATAGGGCTTGCTTTACCGGAGTGCACAATGCAAAATAAAGCAGAATAAATAACAAGATAGAAAAAAGATAAAAAAGAGCAGAGCTGTGGGAGAGCGCGAGACACGGCAGCCTTCCTCGGCACCATCCTCACACATATGCACTTTAGGATTCAATGGAAGTGCTGTAGAATTTGGTTGTGCTAGCAACTGGCCATGAATAGAGTGAGTGGTGACGTGTTATCCCACTGAAGTTTCCCATCTGATGCAGTGTCTATACCGAGTAAGGACTCTCTGTGACATATAATGCAGGTAACTTTGACCACAGGGCCATTCTAAACTGTCAGATTACATCTAATTAGAGATCAGCTTCTTCTCGGGAGCACATTCTGACACATGTTACATTAATGCTATTCATTCGTATTTTAGCAGCAGGGAGACTGAGCGTCACTCTCATCCTTCCTCCACTAAAAACCCTTGTTCTTTTAAAGTAACTGTTTTAAGATAACACTCACAGACATGACATGCAGAATACATTTAGAACATATGTTGAGTCCATAGTGGTATTTTGTAAAATTAAATTAAATGTGAAAAGTGGCAAGAAGCTTCTCAAGACTGCCACGTTCTAGTGTGAAAACAGTCAACACACTAAAATGTCTTCTGGGTGTTGTGGGTGACATCAGTGTAAAGCTCAGAGGAGCATTTCTATCAAAAGAAATATTTTGTTTCCGATCATAAATGCGCTTGGCAGATTTTTTGCCAAGGGATGAGTTTGATGGAAATTTATAGAGAAGAAACCAGCATGTGATCCACCAGTCATTCATAAATCATTTCATATCCCTTAGCTTTAGCTTCATAATTCAACTAAAATTGAAAATAACTTAATGTCAGCAATTCAATTGGAGATCTGTAATTAGCTTTCATTGCCTGAGGAAGCAGAAACTACAGATCCTGTAGCAGAAGTTTGCAACCTGACAATGAGATGAGCCACGGAGGATAGCAGTGAAGCCTGTGTACTTTGCATATCTTTTTTTTTGTATCTTGCTCCAAATATTGTAGATCTGGATTTAAAGATGTTGTCTTCCCATAATAAACAAACCCCATAGGTTGTTTGTGTAACCAGCTCATAATAAGCCATAGCTATGCATTTGACTGTTAAGGAACTGTTGTTAATCATGAAAGAGATCATTTGTTATTTTAGTAAGTTTTATGAACAGTGGTTCCAGAGTGGAAATACTCTCTCATACAAAAAGCACCATAAGGAGATGTTAATAAGGATGAAAAGCTATATTTTCATTGGAGACAGTTTATCTGAGGCACGTGTCTTACTGCCAGTAGGGGCATTAATTTAGGAAGAACTCCGATAGCTCATGTCAGAGGGTGTAGATAAACGACCAGTGGCTGTTTATAGAACTTGCTGGATTAAAACATTATATATAATAATAGAATAATTAGCTTGAAAGTTAAATGTTGGGAGTTTTACCCAATGTGTTCAAAGGAGCTGCATCAATCGTTCAACTTATCGACAGAAGACTTGGTATGTGTATTGTTAATGGCCCAGGTAGAGAAGGGGCAGTGAGCCTCAGGTGAATCAATTTGAATCAGTTCCTTTATTTCTCTGATAAACTACAGCAGTGGTTTTGATCATTTAGATAATTTAATGATTGTTATTTCATCATATCTGACTCACACAGGCAAACAGCACAACTGCTGATGTCCATCATGGCAAAGGCTTTCATAGAATTGTTTCCCGTTTGTCAATTAGTCACAATGCTTTATATCAAGCTGAATTAATGAGTTTTTATTTTGAAAAGTTGTAAACTTAAGTATGAAGATTTTTTTGTTTGCTTAACAGACAGCTCAAATATCACAGGAACGCGGGAATGCCTAGCAAATTCATTAGTTTAATCAAAACCATTGACAAAAATTCTCATTTCATAAAAACATGGTAGGATGAAGACAATTTAACTCTGACTGTATATTAAAAGCTAATGTTCAGCACAATAAAAATAAAATGTGACAGTACATTGTAGAACTGTTTGAGGAGGACTCACTAATGAAAAGGTTCTGGTGCATCAACACAGGCCGAGAAAACAACCAATTCCAAACAGGCTTTTGAATTTTAAAGGCTTTGAATTTTGAAAATGAAGTATTGTCCCCCTGTTAGAAGTTGATTTAGTTAAAAGCATCTGTCCAATGAGTGTTAATGTAAGTATTCTCTGTCAGCAGACCTGACGGTTGCAGCCTCTTAGAGGGTTTTGGACCTCCTTTGTCATCCAGGTTTTCCTATGTGGGTAAACACACGTGTTTGTCGATAGTGGGAATTTTATCAAAGGTCCTAATATAGAAAACCTCTGTTGAGGTGTATCCCTTTTACATCCTGCTGAGCAATTTGTTGTTAGAAAGTACCCCTGTTTCCTGCTAGTCACAGCAGTAGATTGTGAATGTCTCCTCAGAATGAGAAAATCCACACAACTTACATGCAGTTCATAGAGCTCAAGCAGAGGGAGGCTGTGGTATCTTCTGTAGCTTTGAGTTTGTTGTTTCTCTGCAGCTCAATGATTTCATGTTGTAGGTATCCAGGAGCATTAGCTAGTTCCACATTTAATGGAACCTCTCACCAAATGCTCAAAAGAGTTTTAAAAATGAAACACCATGTTTGCGCTTTCTATAGCATACATGGCAAAGTTTCTACCTCATATTTAGAGGAATTCCAGTATTTTGGAACCTGGGTCCATTGTTATAGATGTGGGCATCTAAATTAATGAATCTCATAAAAAATTTAAAATAATGTAATTAATATCGCATGTGACAGCAGTCTAGAAGCAGGGGTCATGGAATTCGTTATTGATATTTCAGCTTCGGAAAGGATCAATCCTTTTACCTGCTCTGTGAATGGGATATAATAGCCTGCAGAGAGAAAACTTCATGTGCTGCAGACAGCATCAGCTGTGGAAAGAAGTTATAAACTACAGATGACAATATCTGGATTTTATTCGTGTTCCTCATTAAAATGCTGATATTTCATTACAATATTTTTCTTTAAATTTTGTTATCAAATCAGTGTGCAT
The DNA here is from genome assembly GCF_947347685.1 of Pleuronectes platessa. Classification (NCBI taxonomy): domain Eukaryota; kingdom Metazoa; phylum Chordata; class Actinopteri; order Pleuronectiformes; family Pleuronectidae; genus Pleuronectes; species Pleuronectes platessa. Next base: position 2,751,297 of record NC_070626.1, on the reverse strand, counting down.
GCATCTGTACTATCATGTATATGAGTTGGTCTAATCATACTAATTTATATTGTTAAAAAATAAAATTGAAATAAAACATAAAACAAACTAAACCAACTCTGAAAGTACTTCTTCCAAACACTATGTGAGTATCCAACGTTTAACATATCACCTCCCTCTGTACCACAGGGGCGTTTCTAGGATTGAAAGAAAGGGGGGGCTTAGCCCCTAAGGATGCTGAATGTTTGCGCACGCAGCGCACGCCACTTTTTTTTGGGTTAATTTGGGTCTGCGGATATCCATTGTTTCATACAGTTCATAGATTGGTTCAATCAGAAAGAGTGTGATTTTTCTCTTTATCTTTGCTTACATTCATTCAGTATAAGATAACAGAAGAGACAGAATTTCAGGGTCATTGTAAGATTTGACAACACAAATATGAACTGATTATAAAGAACAACATTCTATAGGCACTGATATTATTGTTTTAAAATACTAGAGATAGATATTAATGCAAAGAATAGAGAGCTGTCGATAGTTATTTCTTACATTTCAAATTTCCTCGTTCACACTCTTGCTCACTGGAGACATTTTCTAACAAAATAGCTAGCTAGCTAGCTTAGTGTTAACATAGCTCATTACAATATTCCCTTTCATTTGCCTCAAGTAAACCTAAATTTAAGCAGGTAACAATCGTTAACAACTACAGATACCCACATTCTGTAACTACCTGTACTTACAATTTCACTCCGTGCATCATTTACTATGAGCTAAACTCCTTGGCTGTAATCCTGCTGTCTTGATGAGAGACGTTACTTGGCAGAGTGAGAAAGCCAGCGAAGCAGCGATGCAGACTCCCCAAGGTCCTAGTGCCCGGCTTTTATTGTTAAGTATGATAAGAGGCTATTTAATTAAAAAAATAAAATAAAAAAAAATAATTATCTGGGGGGGGGGGCTGAAGAACATTTTAGGGGGGCTTCAGCTATAAGTAAGTACCATTTAAGTGATACTTAATTTTTTTTTAATGTTTTTTTCAAGGAATAGACCTCCATTGTTGTCGAAAATGTACTAAAACACACCATTAAGCCACACAATTACAATGGGTAACATCTTTCATTACTCTGAACACATGGTGTAGTTTATTTAATTCAATCCTTTATTCAAGCTCCTGCTGACAGAAATGATCATATCAGCACAAAATGTGTATCCATCCACTAAAAATGATGCCAACAAATTCACTGTTTCTTTTTTTTCAGAAATGTTTGTCGAAAAACTGCAGTGGCCTCTTACAGAAAAGTACTAAGCCCCTGATGAAAGGTGTTCTTCTGTAGTAGGAACCAATGGCACAAGTTGTATAGCAATGATAGATAGATTAACACATTATGTTGGCTAGTTTGGGTGCGACAACACTACAATTCAATCAGAATTAGGAGGAGGTAGTCAGTAAAAATTAGCAGGTTCCTGATAAAGACAAAGAGAGTAAACATCAAAGTCCTGTCCTTGCTACTACCTTTTCACAGAATAGATAATATAAAGCTTTACTGCATATATATACAGTAAATCTCTAAATGTTCCCAAATCTCACACAATTACCGAGCTGCTCTAACAGTTGGAAACATCTAGACTTCTTTGATCCTCTGCCAAACCATTACTTTCTGCACCAAGAGCAAGAACAAAATTTGTTAAAGCTTGATTCAATTACTATGACCCCATTTGTGGAAGAAAATGACCACAGGATTTAATGTTTACCCCAGGCCTGAACTCCTTTAAAAGCAGCCTAAACCCTGTTATATTCCTCTGCCTTCTAATGTTTATTCTGCAACATATAGTATTTTGATTTTGTGTCTCTTGTTTCATTTTCATACCAGTATTGGCCCCTAATGTGTATTCATGCTTTTGCAATCTCTTTTAAGGTTTATAGGTCTGTAAAGCATTGGAAGTGCCTCCTGTTTCACTTGATCTGAATAAATAAATCTGACCTTGTCTTTTTACCCTTAACTTTAGAGGAGTATTACATCCATAACTTGTCTTTTGAGTATCTTAGAACCCTTACCTCCTGTAGAAAAGTGACCCAGAACATGCCTGTTTACTAAAGATGTTTTTATGTCAGGAAATGGATTGTCAATGTTGCTAGTTGCAGATGGAGTATTGCAGATGGATTTATTTAAAAACATTTTAGCCTTTCGTGCTGGTAAAATAAATGTGAGAACTTTTCCCTGTTACAAATGAGGTCTGTTGTACGTGGACATTATTTTCAATGGGCAGGTTTATACTGAACATTTTACCTGTAAACATGTTCATTGACACGACTCCTGCAGCCTAATCCACTTATTCACTGTTTATCGTTGCATTCAGAGTCTTTAAAATACTTACAGTCTCCCCACAGCATTATACCGATCTCCACGCAATGCTTTCCACAATTTATTGGTAAAGTGAAAATTTGGAAAATACTAAAGTTTTTAACAGAGTTGTGAATCATTTAACATTTAGTTGAAAACCCTATGTGTTTCTGTCATACACAGCTGTGAACAAATGTGAACTGACAGTTTTCAATTTCTAGTTTGTATGTACAGGACTGTCTCAGAAAATTAGAATATTGTGATAAAGTTCTTTATTTTCTGTAATGCAATTAAAAAAACAAAAATGTCATGCATTCTGGATTCATTACAAATCAACTGAAATATTGCAAGCCTTTTATTCTTTTAATATTGCTGATTATGGCTTACAGCTTAAGAAAACTCAAAAATCCTATCTCAAAAAATTAGAATATTTCCTCAGACCAAGTAAAAAAAAGATTTATAACAGCAAAACAAAATCAAACATTTGAAAATGTCCATTAATGCACTCAGTACTTGGTTGGGAATCCTTTTGCACGGATTACTGCATCAATGCGGCGTGGCATGGAGGCAATCAGCCTGTGGCATTACTTAGGGTTTATGGATGCCCAGGATGCTTCAACAGCGGCCTTTAGCTCATTTGCATTGTTGGGTCTGGTGTCTTTCAGCTTCTTCTTCATAATACCCCACAAATTCTCTATGGGGTTCAGGTCAGGGGAATTGGCAGGCCAATCGAGGACAGTAATGCCATGGTCAGTACACCAGTTACTGGTGGTTTTGGCACTGTGGGCAGGTGCCAGATCATGCTGGAAAATGAAATCCTCATCTCCATAGAGCTTTTCAGCAGACGGAAGCATGTAGTGCTCTAAAATCTCTTGGTACACAGCTGCATTTACTCTGGACTTGATGAAACACAGTGGACCAACACCAGCAGCTGACATGGCTCCCCAAACCATCACTGACTGTGGGAACTTCACACTGGATTTCAAGCAACTTGGATTTTGCTCCTCTCCAGCCTTTCTCCAGACTCTGGCGCCTTGACTTCCAAATGAAATACAACACTTGCTTTCGTCTGAAAAGAGGACTTTGGACCACTCTGCAACTGTCCAGTGCTTCTTTTCCATAGCCCAAGTCAGACGCTTCTTCCGTTGTCTTGAGTTCAGAAGTGGCTTGACCATGGGAATACGGCTATTGTAGCCCATTTCCCGGACACGTCTGTGAACAGTGGCTTTTGATACCTGGACTCCAGCTTCAGTCCACTGTCTTTGAAGCTCCCCCAAATTCTGGAAGCGACCCTTCTTCACAATGCTGTTAAGGCTGCGGTCATCTCTCTTGGTTGTGCAGTGTTTCCTGCCATATTTCCCCCTTCCAACAGACTTTTTGTGGATGTGCTTTGAAACTGCACTCTGTGAACAGCTTGCTCTTTGAGAAATTTCTTTTTGTGTCTTACCCTCCTGATGGAGGGTGTCAATGATGGTCCTCTGGACAGCAGTCAGATCAGCAGTCTTCCCCATACTTGTGATTTAGTTTACTGAACCAAGCTGAGTGTTTTTCAAGGCTCAGGAAACCCTTGCAGGTGTTTCGAGTTAATTAGACGATTCAAGTGATTAGTTGAATACCCTACTAGTATACTTTTTCATGATATTCTAATATTTAGAGATAGGATATTTGAGTTTTCTTAAGCTGTAAGCCATAATCAGCAATATTAAAAGAATAAAAGGCTTGCAATATTTCAGTTGATTTGTAATGAATCCAGAATGCATGACATTTTTGTTTTTTTAAATTGCATTACAGAAAATAAAGAACTTTATCACAATATTCTAATTTTCTGAGACAGTCCTGTATGTGTCTGGATCCATTGTTTAACTGCTGCACACACACTTTCCTGACAAAAAGCAGACATTAAAGGTTGCCTCCTGGCCCAACATGCAGCAGCGTGATCAGCTGTGACATCTGGCTTTAACACTTTCCCACTGTGGTTGTCTTGGAATCGAGCCTGCATCGGCTTATAAAGCTGCTGAAAGAGGAACACTGCATCACCCAGACCCACTGCTTTACCTGCCAGTCATATAACACACATGCTCACAGGTCCAAATGTCTGAGACCACTTCACCATTCATGAATGTCCATAGCCTGGGGCTTCAATACCAACCACTGCATGGAACATCTGGAATACACATAGAGGTATGGCAGAGGGAAATGTGCAGCCAAGTACATTTCATGATCCAGTCATTCATCAAAGAATGCTCATATCTCACTCACACACTCTCACACACACACACTCACACTCAGACAGACAGACATACACACACACACACACATACAAATATATGCACATACTTGCTGCACATTACCTTATGTTTCATTTTCATGACAGGCATAATAAGTTGACAGGTCTTAATTGCTTATGTTTTCTCAGTCATCTGCGAGGTCCTGTCTATGAAAGAGCTATACAATTTGCAGAAATGAACACACATTATGTCAGATCTTTTCTCTGCAGCAATTAATCACAAAGAGTGGTATTTTAGCTTTGAGCTAGCGGATAATGACTGGATGGTTTAGCAGGGGCCTAAGTGGTTAGGTGATCAGAAGTCAGGCTGGTGTTGGGGAATGAAAAGGGAAAAGCAGCACTGCTCTATGCCAGGTGCAGTGTGATAGCAGTGCAGAGCACAAAATGTGTGAACATGTGAGTTAAAGCACTCTAAGCTGCTTTATGGAATAATGATTCCAGTTCTAGAGGTTGACACAGGTTTTATCTATCCATGTTATTTATCTTATTGCTTTAATACATGTCACATTTTGGCTGCGGGCTGGCATGCCAAAATGCTATTCATCAGTGTAGGAGCTTGCATTGTGGGAGTTGGCCATTTCACTGATTGGCCATAACTGACAAAATGGGATATACTCTTACAGTTCGATGGGCTGAATACTACTGCCTCTACACCCACCAATTAGAAAAATCACAACGAAGTAGAAAGCAATGTCTTCAGGTTGTTTTTGTGAAAATGTACAGATACATTTAATCTCCTTGTCATTACAGTGAAACTCTCTGACCGTATAAAGGTTAATGACAATAACTGTAGTGTGAAATTATCTTAAGTTCGAAAAAAAAAAAAAAAGAGTAATGTTGCATCATTATCAGTGGTGGAGGAAGTACTGAAGTTAAGTACTTAAGTAAAAGTAAAACTTAAACTCTGCTTTCCATGTCTCAGTGTCTCTCCGTCAGACGGAAACATTTTAAATTACAGGGCATTAGCAACATTGCAGAATCCTCCCGTGCAGTTAAAAATATCACAAACAAACAGGTGTTCTATTCGCACACGCGTCATCCCTCATGGCGCTCACAAGCCGCTTGTCCCTACCTTTCCAAGTTGCAACTCATTGTTCACTCTATTTGTGATCCATCCCATCTGTCCTTTGCGATAACCAAGCTATAGACAATATCATCAATAAGGAGCACTCCTCATGGGAGGACATCATACCGTTCATGAGAAGCATCACAAGGTCAGCATCACTCACAACTTCATTATCAGAGCGTGTCACGTGCCCGGGGATTACAACACTCAAGCATGGCTTACAGCTGCATTCTAACAGGAGTTTTATCACCCCAAAATGATTATGCTCCACCCCGTTCTAGTCCTATTGACAACACAAAGGGGTCTAAAACGCCAAAAGACTTATAACATCCGTCACTTTCTCTATGGGTATGTCAACACATTTTTGTTAAACCGTTGAATCGAAGTCTCTCCTGATTGAAATATCTTTAGAATCCAACAGTTACCACACTTTCATCCATATCTGCTGTATATTGATATCAGTAAACAAATCCACAAGGAGGTTTTTAAATAAGTCAGCAAATAAATGAAAAATATACGTCATATGTTTGACAAATGTCACGCGCACAGGGTCTGTTGCTGTTGTCACACTTTTCACGTGACACCCATGGTCTCATGACAGTGCATGGTCTCACACAAAACTATGAGATCAGCCAATCTGAGTCAAGTTTATTTTATTCTCATATTTTCAAATGTTGAACAATCAACCCAAAACCAGAGAACCTGGAGAAAACACATAAAAAAAATCATGACTAATCATTTAAAGCAAGTGCTGTATCAGATGAAAAAATGACAAATATTGTAATTGTCATCTGTGGAAATTATGAGATTACACGCAATGTACATAAGAGTCGACAGCCTCAGCGGAGTCTGTGGACTCTGCTCTGCAGCAGGACCACACCTTCACAAATCTCTTGCTAATACCAGTTTTATGTATCAAGTTTAAACCTTCCTCTGTGTCAGTGCTCCTCTCCTTTCTCTCCTCCATTCCCTCTTGACCCCAGGTCAGCGCACCAGTCCGTTAACCTCCCAGCCATTTTACACAGATTGAATTAAACCAGCCAGTGAATGGAAATGGCTCCTCCATTTCTTTCAGACTGGAAGTGGATGAGGGCAGCTCTGTCGTATCCACGGTAACCCCCTCTGGTCCCTGAGGAAACTTGACTGCCAAGAGGCCAGTTGCAATGTGATTTACACTTGGCACACATACAAACACACAAACACACACACACACAAATATACCCTAAATCCGTCTGCAACTTTTATTGCAGTGGAGTAGGAGGAGAGGAGGTTAAATGGATTAGTAGGGTATTAGTAACAAAAAGGAAACATGCATAGATTTAACGCAGTATTACACCCCCCTGGGAGAAGCCACTGAGCCTTTTGTGATCTGTAGAGCTCACATTACACCTGCTTTATCTACTCTTACAAAGTAATTTATTCAAGAAGCTATACAAAAATGCATAATTAGAATCAGAATATGTTTCATAAGCTGTATGAGTAATCAAATAAAGAAAGGAATAAAAGGAAAATTGTTCTTTAATTTTTGCCCAAATTTGACCTATACGTCCAAGGCAAGTAATTTGTAGTCTACAACTAGTGCCCCTAGATTTGGCAATGGAGTTGCGCTGATTCACTTAAGGCTATGTTTCAGCTGTATTGTCTCCTGAGATAGTAGAATTAAAGCAGTAAATACGATTTTAGCAGGGCAGAACAAGCCAGGCCATGGAGAGACCCAGTCCTGAATGAAATATTCACTGATTTGACTGTTTCTGCCTGTTTTCACAGAGCAAGAGGCTCTGTGGGGAAATGTGACCTTAGCAGGTAGTACTTGAAATATCGTAGCAACTACTAAAGACAATAACTATATGTATTTTTTAAAGTTTAACAAAACTATTGATTCCAACTGATCAACAAACATGCTGTTTTCTTTGAGATTTAATCAAATCTTTATGAACTGAACATGGCTGTAATTTTTTGTTGCTGTCTGTTATCTGTTAGTGTTGTATAACCCGTTTGAAGCATCTGTAAAAGTTGCAGAGAATTCTGGAGTCCATGTTTAGCCTCCGCAGCTTGGAGAGGAAGAAGAGCCGTTGTCTGGCCGTCTTTCTGCTAGTCTCTGTGGTGAGTCCAAGTCAGGTCATCACTGATACGTAGAAACCTCAGAGAGAGACACATGTGAGGGATCTCTCACAGGACGGACAGAAGTGCAATAGATGTCAAGTGTAGAGGAAAAAATCATCAAGATAAAGGTTTTAGCAGCATTGATGAGGGTAAACATTTTGAAGGATAACTGAAGGTCAGATACTTGAGGGTCAAGTATCTGAGGAGAAATACTATATGTCAAGCAGTCCTGCTGCAATCATAGTCTATGGTCAGCAGCCAGCAAGATCATGATCCACCATCAAGATCGGATGCCACTATAGTCCACAGTCATTGTCCACTGCCGCCAATTAGGATCCATCATCAGCTGCCATCTCGATCGGGGTCCACCACCATTTTTCCATCAGGATCTGCCATTATTATTACGATCAGCCCGCACGATATAGAATCCTGAAAAACTGAAGTGGGTCCAGTGAGTCAGGGAGGGAGGAGGTGATGAAGGGTTTGACTAACCACTTAAAGCTCTTCATGATGGTGGAGGTTAGTGCTACTAGGCGGTAGTCGTTCACGCAGAAGGGTTTGGGGTTTCTTCGGAACAGGGACAATGATGGTCTCCTTGAAGCATGTGGGGACTACAGACTGAAGCAGTGACAAGTTGACAAGTTGTACTGCTAATAGCACTCCGGAACTCCTGTACTCCTCCAAATTCCCTGAGTTGTAGGCATCAGTCCATGCTTGGAGTTTGGCATGGAAGGCACCATTAATCCAGGGATCTGGTTTGGGAATGTTTGTAGAGTAATCCTTGGTATAACGTCATCTATACATTTGCTGATGTAGCCAATTACTGCTGTGTATGTGTTGTTGATGTTGTCCTGAAACAGAAGCAGTCACGTAGAGTCTGATTAGTCTGACAACAGCTGAATGGTCCAAGTAACAGGTCTGTCACGTTTGAGTTTCTGCCTATAGGAAGGCAGCAGCAGAACTGAGACGTGATCTGATTTGTTGAGGGAGGGCCTTATATGAATGCCGGAAAGGAGTGTAAACATGGTTCGAGTGTGTTCCCACCACACGTAGGACAGCTAATGTGTTGATAGTATCTTGGCAGGACTTTCCTCAACTTGGCATTGTTAAACTCAACAGCAACAATAAACGCAGCCTCGTGCCGTGAGGTCTCTGTTCTGTCGATAACTGCATGCTTCCAGGGCCTTATTAGTGTCGGCAGAATATACACCGCTGTTATAACGAGCGATGTAAACACCCTTTATTAAGGTCCGCATCTGATCATGAGGTGCTCCAGGTCCAGAGAACAGCCAGAAGAAATAATCTCCAGATCTGAGCACCACAGGTTGTTCACCATGCAGCAGACACCTCCTCCCTTGCTCTTCCCCGATTTTATTGTCCGGTTCTGGTGGTGAATGGAAAGCCTCTTGGGAGCAATGTCGAAGTTCAGGATTGAGAGTTCGAGCCAAATTTCAGTGAAAACCATGACATTACAGTTCTTAATGCCCCGTTTGAAAACCATCCTGTTTCAAAGTTAATCAACTTATTATCCAAAGACTGAACTTTGGCCAGAAGAAGACTCAGTAGTGGAGGGTGGTTCTCACGTTTCTTTAGCCGAACTAGGATACCAGACCCTTGTTCCTTCCTCTGTGCTCCCGGCACGACAACAGGTAAACACTCTGATGGGTATTCATCTTTGTGTGTGGGTGGCAGTACAAATGTGTTTGCCACTGTGGATCTGATGTGCAGAAGAAGTTTTCTATCATATTGTATGATAGGGCTTGTTTGGACAGTGTGCATAATGCAACATAAATAATAAAAACATTTTATGGCCTCGAACTTATTACAAAAAGTTCCTTTAGATAGTGTATGTTGTTATATGGAGCTATACAAAAACAACTAAATGGAGTTGAATCTTGCAGCTGTTCATAATGTTAAAGGGTCAATGCAACAATTTACTGTTAAACCTCCATAACCATGGGGGGACTTGGGACAGACAGATTCCAACTCCTCAAAAGCCTACAGCCATGCTTACATGTGTTGTCTCAGGTACAGCAGTGCATTAAGTTCAATGCTAGCATCAGCAAGCTAACATGCTCATCATGATAACGTTGACATGCTGTTGTTAAGAATGTAAGAAATATCACTGTGTATCTAAAGCTACATTCTGATGATTTACATTGCTAGGCGGTGATTTTAATCCCATCTGGTGAACATATGTGGAACCCTTTCATCCCCACCTCAGTTATAACTACAGCTGCAATTACCTAACTGGTTATCAGTACATATGGTTATCAGTACAAATGTCACTGTATTACATTGTTGCTTAGGAAAAGTTAATGATCTGATACCATGTTCTAAAGCATCAATTCAATGATAATTTATGGATATAATGATACTGTTGGAAAGTTAAGACACAGTAATTTATTTGATATGTGCTTGTGTGTTATGTGTTATGTGAGTACAGATTCATGAAGTAACTTTGCATAATAAGGTCACTTGCCTTGGGTAATAATTATTGATGCATATTATTTAGGACCACAATGTCACTCATTTTTAAATGTGAAAACTAGTGTTTTTTCCTGAAGCAAACTGTTCATCTGAAGTTAACTCACTCTTTTATTAGTAGAGCTAAATAAAGTCAACACTGCCTTATTATTTCAGCAAATGCAAGAAACCCACAAATAAAGCATCTCACAGCACTCTCCTTAGAGGGAACTCAAACATATTTGAAGACCATAAATAATACATCCCCACTCTTTTCTTGTGAAGCCTTGACTTATTAGAAAACAGTGGGGGGAATGATATTGCCCCAAATGCAGAATACAGGTCAGAAATAACTGGTAAATTATTCCAATCTTCTTGAGGACACATGCTGATGCATGCATTTTAATGATGTTTGTACCTACTCCTTCCATCTAATTTCCCTAACTCTGTGGTTGGCCCACAAATCACTGATATGATTAGCATTATAATGGAATTGAACACAAATTTACAATCTAGGACAACTTCAGTGGATTTTAAACTGCACTGCAGCAAACTTTGACAAAATATGTTAGTCTCTGCTCGTTTGTTTTTGTGTCGCTGATTATTTTGGCAGTGCAGAAAAAGCTATTCGTTTCATTTTGTTATGTGTCCCTTACAGAAAGGATAACTTCCCTTTTAAAATAACTTCACATCCAGACCTAACTTTAACCTGAAAACATTTACACCTGGTATATAGTGCCTTGCATAAGTATTCACCCCCCTTGGACTTTTTCCCATTATGTACTGTTACTAACTGGAATTCAAATAGACTTAAATAAACTTTTTCCCGTTTGATCAACAAAACATGCATAGTACTTTGGAGGTGCAAAATACATTTTATTGTGACACAAACAATAATGAGAACAAAAAAGTTGACATCTGTTGGGTGCGTAAGTATTCACCCCCCTGTGTCAATAGTTGGTAGAACCCCCTTTCGCTGCAATTACAGCTGCAAGTCTTTTGGGGTATGTCTCTACCAGCTTTGCACATCTAGAGATGGAAAGGTTTGTCCATTCTTCTTGGCAAAAAAGATGAAGCGCAGTCAGATTGGATGGAGACCGTCTGTGAACCGCAATCTTCAAGTCTTGCCATAGATTCTCTATTGGATTGAGGTCTGGGCTTTGACTGGGCCATTTTAAGACATTAACATTTTTTAATCCAAACCATTCCTTTGTAGCTCTGGCTGTATGTTTATGGTCATTGTCCTGCTGGAAGATGAACCTCCGCCCCAGTCTCAAGTCTTTTGCAGACTGCATCAGATTTTCTTCAAGGATTTCCCTGTATTTGGCTCCATCCATCTTTCCCTCTATTCTGACCAGTTTCCCTGTACCTGCTGAAGAGAAGCATCCCCACAGCATGATGCTACCACCACCATGTTTCACTGTTGGGATGGTGTGCTCAGGGTGATGGGCAGTGTTGGGTTTTCGCCACACATAGCGTTTTGCATTGAGGCCAAAAAGTTCAATTTTGGTCTCATCTGACCAGAGCACCTTCTTCCACATGTTTGCTGTGTCTCCCACATGGCTTCTGGCAAACTCCAAACAGGATTTTTTATGGATCCCTGTCAACAATGGCTTTCCTCTTGCCACTCTGAGGCCAGATTTGTGGAGTAGACGACTAATAGTTGTCCTGTGGACAGATTCTCCCACCTCAGCTGTGGATCTCTGCAACTCCTCCAGAGTAACCATGGGCCTCCTGGTTGCTTCTCTGATTAATTGTCTCCTTGTCCGACTCTTCAGTTTGGGTGGACGGCCTCCTCTTGGTAGGTTTGCGGTTGTACCATATTCTTTCCATTTTCTTATGATGGATTTTATGGTGCTCAGAGAGATGTTCAAAGCTCTGGATATTTTTTTATAACCTAACCCTGCTTCATATTTCTCCACAACTTTATCCCTGACCTGTTTGGTGAGCTCCTTGGTCTTCATGATGCTGTTTGTTCAGTAATGATCTCCAACAAACTCTGAGTCCGTCACAGAACAGGTGTATTTATACTGAGATTAAATTGCAGACAGGTGGACCCTATTTACTAATTATGTGACTTGCAAATGTGACTTGTGAATGCAATTGGTCGCACCAGATCTTTGTTAGGGGTTTCACAGTAAAGGGGGTGAATACATATGCACTCAACACTTTTCAGATTTTTATTTGTAAATAATTGTGAAATCCATGTAATATTTCCCCCCACTTCCAAATGATGCACTATTTTGTGTTGGTCCATTACATAAACTCACGATGAAATAAATTTTAATCTGTGGTTATACCATGACAAAATGTAGAAAAGTCCAAAGGGGGTGAATACTTATGCAAGGCACTGTATGTGTCCCCAGGGTCCACACTGAGATATTTTTGAAATGTGATTCTTCTATCAAGCTCATGTTACATCTTCCTCTTGTTTGTGAAGGTCCAACAAATGAAGATTTGAAGATGTCAGCCATACATGAAGCTAAAACTTTCAGTTGTCATGCTTTACAGATGCTGTAATCTTCACTCTATCGTCAGGTGTCCTGAATAAAGTTAGGACTGAGGAGAGGACTGCTTCCTCTATTTACTGGCAAATGGTTGCTAGCTGCCAAACTGCTATACCTCACTAGTTTGGAACAGTTGACATGGCCACCTAGTTGCTGTATATGCATTGGACAATGCAACTGCATTAAATGTGTCTGGTTAAATGTGTCAGATCACAATCTGTCAATACATCTTGGATGCTTGGCATGTTCGATCTACTGTTGTCAAGCTCTATCCAATTCTTTTCTGATAACAAAAAATGCCTGACAGAAATGGGATATATATATGTCCTTTGGAAGATTAAGGACTGATTACGGATAGAGTCCCAGTTTGAATCCCCACTTGGCTATATGTGTAGGCAAAAGAACACAAACATTCACACTCACATACATACAAATGCATTGGTCTGATCCATATGTTTGTTTAGAGGTAGAGTATTCAACCACAGTCCAATTAGAATATCCCTAACCAAATATCACTCTGTGACGGCTCAGGCCGTTACTATGTTATTTTCCCTGTTCTCTGTGCCCCCTCCTTTCCTCCTCCTTCCCTGTGTGAGTGTGTGTGCGTGGGCACGGTCTACAAACCTGGCACCTGGCCTGAGTTCCACACCTGGGCTCAACCCCTTATCACCCGCTCCAAGAGAACCACGGTCTTTTTTCCACTCATCTGCAGATTGTTTCAGTCACCGCAGTGGTATACTTTCTCGGCCGCTTTGAACTACTCTATTGTAAAAGTTTTCTTCGTATGCTTCTTGTGGAATCTCCTAACACGAATTTTCCTCTGTGCTTCTTGATGGCCAGATCCAACCTGCCTGCCTTCGCTCCAGCTCACAGTCCCAAGCTCAGCCTCAGCCAGCCACCAGCCTGTCATCTGCCTGCTACAGCTTTACATTAAAAAGCTTTATCATTCAAAACCATTCCCTCTCTGTGTCTGCTTTCTGGTCAGGTTACTCCGTGTGTGTGTGTGTGCGTGTGTGTGTGTGTGTTTTTGTCCCTGCCCACAGTTGTTTCCAACATATGCTGACAGTAGAAAAATAACTGAAGTGAACTTGAATTGTTTGCACTTTAAAATTTAATTTATTCTATTCAATTGTATAATGATGTTGGTAACCAGTGGTTATTTTGCACTTTAAATATAACATTTTGTTTTCATTGGATTTGTTGAGGTAATACTCTTATGTTGAAGGTTAAAATTTATGTAACCAATTGGTTAATAATACATGGGTCAGTTTTTCCTATACCTACTGTTGCTGACTATTGTTTTCTGTTATATCACTACAACATCAGTAACAGTAACATCACTTTATCAAGCATTTTCTAACATTCCACACAACAAAATAAGGAATAAATATATGTATGATTTGTGCCTATATCGTATCGTATTGATATCGGTATCGGCCAATACTCAAGGCTACAATATCGGTATCGTGTCGGAAGTGAAAAAGTTGTATCGGGACATCCCTAGTTTAATCCATATAATCTATAATGCTACAACTGTTTCTTATATTTGGAATGATGTATATCTTTTTGACTCAGACGCAGGGTCAGGCCCAGAGCACGACCACTGAAAGAGCAGGTATCAATCTGAATGCCAATCTGACCCAAAATACAATTCGGAGAAAAGTGTGTGATGGAAATTCATTGTATCAGCCAGAACTAATACAATGAGGTGCTTCATGAAACGTGGTGAGAAAAAGATATGAAATCCTCCTGAAATGTTTAATCTGCTGGGTCTCTCCACTGTAGCAAGCTCCCTGTTTGCCAAGGCCACAGTAGTGGGACACCTGGTCAGTTGAAAGTGATGTGCTTGCAAAAAACTGCACTTTGAGGAAACAGTGTACATCTGGCCAATGGCTGAATTCCCTCAGGGAAAAAGAACCGCCTCTGTGCCCACCCTGTGTCTGATTATATATACTGTGGACTTAGGATTGAACGGGGCTTCTTCTCGACATGATCCACTGAACCTGGTGACGTGTCCGGCAGAACCCCAGAGACTCTCTGTAAGTATTTCAGTGAATACAATAAATGTTCAATTTCCAGAACTTCATGTATAAGTGTCTAATTATTCCTTCTCAAATCCTGGATCAACAAACACGCTTGTCCAATCGCCGGAGGCGAGTTCAAGTTTAAAAGCCTGGCGACGACAAAATTGGTGACCCCGACGTGATCCAGTGAAGGAAAAAAGGACAGATCGTATTGACGATAAAATGACATCTCGAGGATCTCGTTGTTCACAGTGAAAAGACCGGTCAACCTAAAACAGGCGAGCAGCGACCTTTTTATAACTAAAACGGCTGTGATTGGAAAAATAACTAAATTAACTGTGAACAAAGAGAAATACGAGATGTAAGTATATTAAGAGTGAAGTGAAGGAAATTGTAAGGGTCTGGGACCCTATGGTTTGGAACCATTTACATTTATTGAAAGGATTTGGGATCCTATGGCCAGGGGCCACACTGAGAAGTGTATGGAACACTGATAAAGTGGTGCATGGAGCACGCACTATAATTTAAAGGATTTGGGATCCTATGGCCAGGCGCCACACTGAGAAGTGTATGGAACACTGATAAAGTGGTGCATGGAGCATGCACTATAATTTAAAGGATTTGGGATCCTATGGCCAGGCGCCACACTGAGAAGTGTATGGAACACTGATAAAGTGGTGCTTGGGGCACGCACTATAATTTAAAGGATTTGGGATCCTATGGCCAGGGGTGGGGTGGTTTCCTGTGACATCAAGGTAATTACGAACACAAAGAGTGTTTTGAGTCACAGTTCTGAAAGGGTATTGAGGGTTGGAATAGATATTGGCAGAATATTAATAGATTGTGGAAAAGTGTGTATTTTGGTTGTGTTAAACACCCAGAGAACGGGCGCTACTGAAAATATTTCTGTAGTAGAAGCTTCCTGTTCTGACCAAGTATACATGGCAATGCGTCCTCCACATCTAAGTTCTGCCAACAGTATTTGATAAAAATTGTGAAAAAAGTAGTTAAAGAAACAAACAAAATGACGACTACTAATGCAACATTCCAGGAGGTGATTCATTTGGCCCTTTTGAAAGAAAATAAAATGTCGACCTGCCGTAATAAAATAGAGGCGGTCATTTTAAAAGCCATAGAACACTCTGTGGATCGTGACAAAGCCAGAAAAGAGGAACAGAGAAAATTATACAGGTGGATTAAACAGGGATGGATGATCCCAGTCATTTAAAAAAAAAAAAAAAAAAAAAACACTTCCCCCAATAACACATAGGCTGTCGGTACTAAAAGGGAAAGAATTACTAATATAATAATTATAAATTAATATTGATTATATAATATAGGGAGTTCTTTCTGAAAGAACTAGTGTGAATGAAAAAGTGTGTCTGTGAAAACGAGAGAGGAGGAGAGGAAAAAGAGTCAAGGTCAGCTTGCTGACTGAGACACAGAAAAAACTGACTGAGACTGAGAGAAAACCGACTGACTGACAGAGGAAAGACAGAAATAATACAAAAACTAGACTAGAGGCGATATACGCCTGCCATTTGATGTATGTTGTATGTATGGATGTGAGGGTAAACGTGTAAAGGATTTGCCAAAGAAAGTAAAAGAATGTTGACTGAAGGTTTGAGAGATGAACTAAGGACGAGAAAGATAAAGCTATGTTTAGGAATAAGAAAGATCTATAGGAGTGAGATGTTTCAATTCAGTAATATCTTGCTCTGAGATGGATAATAGAATGTAAAACCTGAGTGGCAAAGAAAATAGGGGAAGAGAAGTGGGAATAGAACGTTTTTGTAAGTGCACAGGATGAAAGGAGGGAGATAAGAGTGTTTGGGAGTCGGAAAGCCATCTGGGAAAGGCCAGAATCCTTACAGGTTGCAACTGGCATTGAGACCATAAGGAGGCTTGGATGTTTGTTTGTCTGTTTGTTTGTTTTTACTATTGCTTCATTCAGAAGTAAAAAACTCCAAAAGAAATTGTTCAATTTACACTTTTGGTACCAATTTGTTATTTTGAATTTTTCCAATATATCCAATCCATTAGAGGAAAGGAGAAAAGGTTTTGGCCTCCAAATTATTACACAAAATCCAATCATTAAATAGTTTATTCTCATTTTTTAACTGACACAGCAGGGATAATAGGATACACCAGTTTAATATTTCAGACAATTTATTATTTGATTCTTAATATAACTTCAAGGATGAGTGATTAACCAAATCACATTTTTTTTTTTTTTTGGGGGGGGGATTTTTCTTTCTCTGTTTTGTATTATTTTTGAGCCATTTTACATCTTTACAAAAGTGTCACCCTCAACTGTGGTTTTGTGACAATGAAGATGATAATTGTTTTTGTTTTTAGTATGGAGAACTTGTTTCTCTGATGCAATGAGCCTCGTGAAGCTAGACAGAGCTGATCTTGCTTTGCTCTGCTCAGGTTTGATGAGAAGAGGAAATGCTGTTCTATTTACTTGTATTTCTTAGAGCTGAAAATCATTCATGTGCTTTCTATATGAGCAAAATCAATCATATCATGATGAGAAATTCAAACTTTACTTTAAACTTAATTCTGTGCTGCCTAGAATTAGATTTTTTTTTTTTTTTTTTTTTTTTGGTTTCACCTGAAGTTGCTTTAATTCCACATTCAAATCATCCATTTAAGATTAAATAATCAAGACATGTTTAATCTATTTACAGTTGGCCTTTAAAATAGGAGTTTGATTCACCCTCCATCTAACTATTGTTAGACTCTTGCGACCTAAAAATAAATATGTTTCACCATTGAAAGAAGAATAAATCTTAATCCAATTAAAGGGACAGATGTCTAAAACACTTTAACTCATAGCGTGTTTCATCTTAAATGAAAAGCACAAACCATAGTACAAGCCCCCTTGTTGACACACTTGATTGAATACCATATCAATAATTATATTTTAATTTCTTTGCAACACTTTAACTTTTAAAGAACCAGAAGAAGGGAATTTCTCTTTGTTGTTTTTGTTTCACCAATAATCTTAACATCCAATGCTCTTAATTTGAAAGAGGTTGTTAAGCTCTACTTTTTGTTTTTATTTTATCATAAAGGAAAGTGTGGCAGAATGACTTTTATTAATTTTGTTTTGTTTTGTTTCAGCTGTCTCACACATTTGTCCTTTGTATGTGATGCCTGTTTTACCACAGGGCAGTTTGACGTCAAAGCTTCTGAATTATGATGTAATGAAGCAGTCGATGACTTTTGGAAAATGGTTTGAACACAAATACTCAAATGCTGTTAAATTTGCTGCTTATTGAAATTCAGCTTGTTAATCATTTAATATTTCATGAAATGCCAAAGATTTCTGTCGCTTTTCTGCCACTTTTTGAATCTTTTATTTTTTAATGTCCACTTATTTGGCTATTACTCCTCAAAATTGTAAAGAAATTGTTGACCACAAAAGATGGGTCTACCTGTATGTCTTGTTTTGATTATTTGTTTATTTTCCTTTTCAAATATGGGCTTATATAATCTACTGTAAACGCACTGCAGCATATTAATCACTTTTCAGTTTGTTTTCCTTTCAATCTCTGGGATCTGGGCTCCATGTCTCCACAACCCACTCCCATCCGGTGTCAACTCCACCTCCTCCACCCTGACCGACTACGCCCTGCGCCTGGCTTGTACAGTGCAAGCTTAAACACCTGGCCTGTAGGCGAGTATCAATTCCACGAAAGGATCTTCACAAGGCTGAGATCCAGATCACTGACTCTTAAAATTAAAAAAGCCTCACTGACAATTCTTGACAATTTTGTTCCTGGAGCAGATCTGACAGAAGCTGATATCTGAACAGCTTGCTCCTGTACCCTGTGTGGTCACATATAAACGAATGGCCCTGGATCTGCTACTGGCAGGAGAGGGTTATGTGTGTGCACTGCTATAGGAAGTTCTTAAAATAATTTTTTTTTTTTTTCCACACTGCCCCTGGTGGCTGGGTGACCAGTGCCCTCTCCACCTTTACGCACCATGACACAACATGGATGTAGACTCTGAAATTGCTGAATAGATCGCCACGGCTCTGATGAAGGATGCTGTGGAGCTGAAGCTGAGGAAGCTGAGGACGATGGAGATGACGATGCGACGATGATGATGATGTATGAGGACGGGTTTGCACTGGATGGGATGACGGCTGAGGGGTACATGAACTCCCCAGTAAGTGGTTCACACCATTAAATGGTGTGAAAAGAGGGATTGTTAGGATTGATTAATTCTATATAGTGGGGGTCTGACTGAAACTATTTGCAACTAAAGGGGGGGTGGAAGCATGAGCAGTTTGAGCCAGATATTAGGCCTTTATACAAATCATAACTAAATAACCTTTTCCTTCCTACTGTGTCATCTTGAAATTAGAATGTATGTGGGTCACAGTTCTGTTTCATTGTTTTGGCTTAGTTGTTTCGAATTTCTGTACAAACAGAACATTTTAGCCGATATAGCAGGAACACAATAATACCTTTTCTCCAACAACAACAGTTTGGCCCTCATGGCATCAGCTGTGTCAAGGCCTTGAGAGTGTCTACTGTTCACTTCCTTATTCCAAATGCCAAGAGGAGGGACTACGCGTGCGCACTTTCGAGGAGGAAGAACCAAGACCTACTGTTATAAAATCTTACAGACACCGGCTGTTTGATGCGTTCTGATGTGCTGATGCGTTCTGCTGGGTCTCTGCCACTTCCCCCAGGCACACTACTGATACAGCCTGAAGTGCTAGTAACCTCTCAGAGCTACACCACACCCCCTCTCACACACTGATAAAGACCTTCTCGGCGGGACCTGTGAACCGACGACGGAGTTTTTTACTTTTATTTCCTATTTTACTATTCATTTTAATCATTTAACAGAGTCCACAGTATTAGAGTTTTATTTTTACCTTTTGTGTTCAATTTTTCTATTCATTTTAATCATTTAACAGAGTCAAAAGTGTTAGAGTTTAATTTTGTTTCTTCTGTTCCATTTTCTCTCTGAAATAAATCCACAATATCATGCATGTGTTTTAATTAAATAATAAGGAAAAATAGAACCAAGGCAAAGACCTTGGCATCCTTTCAGACACCCTGGGTTATACTGGTTTAGGGGGACAGTACTGTTTTTGACCTTAATCCCTTTAGTGATAGTTCTTCCTCTACTATGGTTCGAAAAGAAACTAACCCCAAGCTCCACCACGTCCCCCCCCCGACTCCAACTGCCATCCCTAGGGCACGCAGATCAGTTGATGCATTCTCCAGTAGTCCGGTGTACATGGATGCTATAGGAATTCCCAAGGGGGTCCCAGATGAGTATAAACTGGCAAATAACATTGCAGCATGATTTTTTAGCATGTATATCCTTAGTGCTATGTTCCCAGTTACTCCCAATCAGCTCTCCACTATAACATCCAACGCTTGTCCAATTTCACCAGAGACGCAGTATCTGCGATACACGAACAGCTGTCTGCCACCTCCTTGATTTCATTTCAAAATCGTGTAGCAGTTGATTTCCTGTTAACAGAGAAAGGGGATGTATGTGCTATGATGGGCGCACAATGTTGTATGTTTATCCCTAACAACACAGCCCCAGACGGTACCTTATCTAAAGCACTCCATGGACTGCGTTCACTCTCTGTGGAAATGAAGGAACACTCTGGCGTGAAACCATGGGATGATTTTATGACTTAATTCTTTGGCAAATGGTCTAAACTGGTTAAGGCCTTCATACTATCTGACACTGAACGTGCATTACAACTGCCTCTGCTAGCTCACTCTGAGGAGACAAGGGACATAAGAGACTGCGTTTCTTATGATTTCTGCTCAGATGGTGACAACTTACCAGATATTGACCATGCCTTTGCTCTTGCATTACAGACTGTCCCCTCAGTCGCTCTGACCCCTGCTTTCGGACTTCCCCAATAAGTTGACACTCAATTATGATTAGTCACATAGCCCCAAATGGTGATGTATGGACCCTTACAGGACACGGTTTTGACTTTCCCGACACAATATCTCTCACAGGAGCCCTACCAGTCGTTAGAACCCCTAAACTTAATACTTCATGCAATAGCCCGATGAAATGCTGGGAGCCTTACCCTGATTTTAGTGACATGTGATTAACACATGTCAACAGAGGGATTGTTGAGATATCTATGTTTCTCTGTATCTTGTGATTATATTTTACCTATATCCTGTGAACAAATATTAGCTGTTTAATCCATATAATCTATAATGCTACAACTGTTTCTTATATTTGGAATGATGTATATCTTTTTGACTCAGACGCAGGGTCAGGCCCAGAGCACGACCACTGAAAGAGCAGGTATCAATCTGAATGCCAATCTGACCCAAAATACAATTCGGAGAAAAGTGTGTGATGGAAATTCATTGTATCAGCCAGAACTAATACAATGAGGTGCTTCATGAAACGTGGTGAGAAAAAGATATGAAATCCTCCTGAAATGTTTAATCTGCTGGGTCTCTCCACTGTAGCAAGCTCCCTGTTTGCCAAGGCCACAGTAGTGGGACACCTGGTCAGTTGAAAGTGATGTGCTTGCAAAAAACTGCACTTTGAGGAAACAGTGTACATCTGGCCAATGGCTGAATTCCCTCAGGGAAAAAGAACCGCCTCTGTGCCCACCCTGTGTCTGATTATATATACTGTGGACTTAGGATTGAACGGGGCTTCTTCTCGACATGATCCACTGAACCTGGTGACGTGTCCGGCAGAACCCCAGAGACTCTCTGTAAGTATTTCAGTGAATACAATAAATGTTCAATTTCCAGAACTTCATGTATAAGTGTCTAATTATTCCTTCTCAAATCCTGGATCAACAAACACGCTTGTCCAATCGCCGGAGGCGAGTTCAAGTTTAAAAGCCTGGCGACGACAGTACCCTCCAATATTATTGAAATTCCAGGAGTGTCAATACCATAGCAGAAAAGGAAAAGAAATCTCTATACAGTCAATGCTCAAGCAGTAATTCAAACTGACCAACAAGGTGTCAGACAAGTGCTGCAACACTGAACAGCGATGTTAACAAGCTAGGGAGGTCACGATACCAAACATTTAGTACTCGATATCGATACCAGGAAATTTCCACTATTCATGATACCAAATTCGAATACCACAGCATTACCTTCAATACACACTCCTACAGGGGCCGGTAACAAAATTATCAATTAAATAAAAAGAATCGGAGCCGGTCTACAATTGATTCTACTCCTCTGATCCTCTCTAGTAATACAAAGAAGCAATCTCCTCAATAACTCGCTGAGTTCACATCAATGTTCATGGATAAATGGTGCATAGCTGCTTCGGCAACATTAAAGTAAAAACCCATGCGTCACAATCTGCGGGAAGAAGCTCTCTCCTGTGTGCATGTGCGTGTGCATGTGTGTGTGCGCTTGTCTCTCTCGCTCTGTTTGGATACTTGTCTCACCTCTTAAGAGGCGGGTGAGATTCGCCTAAAACACCTGTCTGAGGAATACCCAAATTAAATTGAAAGCTGTTCTTGAACCATTTGGAGTACATGCATGGTCTTGGTCTCTTTTGAAAGGTAACATTCTGAACTTTCCCCCCCAACTCTAAGTGCTACTGTCTTTGAGTAATAGCAGATGGCACACAGTGAAGTAGAAGGTTTTTATTTTCGCCTGAATATTTTTTAATATACAGATGCTTGCAGATGACCCTAGCAGGGACTTATGACCTGGAAAATATTGGGACCCTAGCATGAAGCCATGACTAGCCCAAGTAAAAATTTGATAACAATACCACAGAAAATGAATATTTGACTGATTTTTCCCTAAGGGCATGTCTAGGCGTTTTCCACAAAGGCCATTTGGAGCCTCCAAAGGACCCTTTGTAACCAACCAGGCTAAAAAGGCACATTTGACAAAATCATACTTTTATATAAAGGAGACAAAACCGGTCATATGGTTTAAAATTTATACAAATAAACATGTTTCATATTTTTCCTGTGTAACAGCCCATCTCTGTTTTGAAAATGTCATTGGCTAAACGATACACCAGTCATCAGAACAATCGGTTGCAATTGGCTCAGTCTCTACACTTCAGAAGAGGGGTAAGCTCTGACTGTCAACGTGGTGTCTTATTGATTATTGCAGGCTGTGGACAGCCCATGCCAGCTCCAATTGGATCAAGTTTAGATTGACAGCTCACTTGAACCAATAGGAGAAGCTACCCACCATTTGGAGATCTTTGTTTACATGCAAACAGAAATTACGAGTGAGAGTACGTCACAGTTTACACGGAGGAGGTGGCTGCGCTGACATTACGCAACAGCTTACAGTGGCTATTCTTTGATTTAATGGTGTGTTTTGGACTGATTATGTTACTTGATTGGATCGTCTGGACCTTTGGCAATGTACCAACAACGTTTTTGTTGGAATGTTATCGATCTGTGTATTAAAATGATGATTCTTAGTTGAGTCGCGTCGACTTTGTTATCGATTTTCTTTCTATTTCCGGTCTGACTGAGACGTTGATTGTACTGACTCTGGTGATCGGATCTTGAAATGGTTTACATCAGCATCAGAAGAATCGTAGCTTTCTAAGGATATGTTGCATTAGTACCTAGCTGTACGACGCAGTTCTGTAAATAACAATGTTTGATGCTGATCGGTAAAACAGTGCACCTGGAGGGCGCCCTCGGGCAGATGCCCTGGAACAGGTTAACTCCAGACTGAACCAAACAAACACAAAGGACTCGGTGGCGCTGGGCCGAGCTGTGCGCCTTCTCCCGGCTGTGGAGCTGTCCATGATCTCTGCGCATAGTACCTGTGGAGCTTGCTCATTGTTTTTGACTTTTTATCTCTAAGAAACATTTCACCTTAGAAAAACTTAACAATTTGATCCAAAATTCCGTGTACAAATGGGGGGATAAAACTAGTCGATCTCACGCAATACCACAGACTCTCAGAAAAAAAAACATTGGTGGAAATGCACTCGAAAATTGGTCTCTGCTTTGATTGTTGCCTCTGATTATTGGTTCACCTTCATGGCATGTTGTTGGATCTCAAGGACATACTTGAGCTTGCTGTATCCACATGTCGACCCTGATGAGTCGAATTCATATTTTGATGTCAAAATCAGTGAACATCGCCAGAGATACCCAGAGCTTTTTCCTAACAACCGTCTTCTCCCTAAACATCATTATTTGGAGCACTACCCTGTTTGATTCGCCTCTTTGGGCCTCTTGGCCATAAATGGACGATGAGATTTGAGGTGATGTTTCCTTTAAACAGATTCCTCGCCATACCAACTGTTTAAGAAACATACCTCTCACACTTGCCAGAAAACATCAGCTCACGATTGACTCTGACTTGCACTCTTTTGACAATAGGACACCTTTGGTGGTAACTAGTCAAATCAAATCAAAGTTTATTGTCACATGCACCAATGACAGCGTCATCGGAGCAGTGAAATTCTTGTGACATGGCAGGCAACATCTATGCAGTAGACGACTTTACAAAATAGAAAAATAACATACTACATAACATACAACATATAACATATAAGATCGTAACATATAACAGTCAAAAAAGATTGACCCCAACGTGATATGTGTGACATCAGTACCAATTGATGTTTTGCAACGAGACCTTGCACTTGCTATTAAGCAAAGACTACCAGATGAGGCTGATGTCTATGTTTCAAAAAGTGTGTCATACAATGGTATGAACTACAACAAAGGAATGATTGTTGTCCATGGGCAATTAAGCAGATTTGTGTTTTTGCAAGGCGAGATACATTTTATTGTGAAAAAGTTATCCGCTCTAAAAAGTTAGAGCTTTTGAACTTGACATGTCACATGTGAGGGAAGTGTCTCTGATTGAGCATAGGGAACTACTTGATGTCTACCCATTAGCTGCCTATTCAGTGGGAGGCCTGCCCCTGGTTACTCTGAAGAGATACATTCACTTACAGGGGAAACAGGAGTAGTGTTTGTAAGTATTTCCCCCCAATATTACTTGGCAGAGTAACTTGTAAAATCAGCAATTGGGCACTTTTGTTTTGAGCTTGTTTACAGTACAAAGTGGAACTTACTTTAAATGATATACTAAAAAACAAATAATATAAAGTATCAAGCAGATTTTCATTAAATGTATATGCACACACCCACACACTACTAATACTAATTGTAAATTATTATAAGTGCCTCTGAGTTTTTTTACACTGAAATATTCAACCAATGTTTTTGTTGTTTATTGTTCAGGTTTACACAATGGCCCACACTATAAGACTGAGGGTTATCCTTGGTGAAGATGATGCCAGGAAGCTTATTCTGCCAGCAGGGATACTGGACTCCATAGAGGAATTGTGCCTGACAATAAAGACAAGTTTTGGATTGCAACAAGATTTCCGTCTTCAATATCAAGATGCTGATTTGGGAAATTACTTCATAAACCTGTAGGAAATCTCAGAAATTAATGACAAAGCAACTTTAAAGGTTGTATACTTATATACTTTAAACTTGCAGAGTTATACAGAAGCTGATGCAATGACACTTCAACCTCTACCAGTCCAAAGCTCAACAGATTCCTTATCAATCTCCTCTTCAGGTTCATCAGCATCTCCAAGGCACTTGGTTTGGCCAAGTGTCTTCACCGTCCCTAGTTTTAGCTATGAGGCTGAACTGCAACTTGAAAAGGCCAATGCTGAGTGCAGTTCTAGTGGAAACATTTTGAGCCCCTCATCGAAACTGAAATCCCACATTCTAGAAGGACTGGCAGGAGAAATTATTAAATTGAAAATGATCTGAACAATGTAATGGCCAACTTCCGGACCAAACTAAGAGGCCTGGCATGTTATGAGGTGATGATAAATTCAATAAAGAACAAGGCCCAAGACAAATGTCAGGCAGCGTTGAATGTGAAAAGCCCAGAAGGGCAGAAGTAAATTACGTTCCGAAGTATCCAAAAGGAGAAACCACTGACACTCTGGAAAATGAGAGAATTGCAATGCTTTCAGAGACTAAGAGAGACACAATGACCGTATAGTGACAGAGAAAATGGAGAAGTCTTTCTCATATAGAAGGCAAGAAGTTCTTCAAGGACAGCCCTTGGTTGCCGACTTCAAAAGAAGATAGCTAGCTCTGTTCACTCAGAACGAGGTACATGTCATGTGGTTTTACATATGCCCCAGACTGCGCGAACACACGGAGTACAGAAAGATAATGACAAATCAAATATAATAGTGGTGAACAGTTGTTTTTCTCCTCAATAACATAGATTTAATATAGTGATCAAACAGCTAGTGATTAATTGTTCATCTTTCCTATTGTTGTAATTTTCGAATTACTGAGTGACAAGTGCATTGTTGATATTTTTCAGATCGATAAAGAGTTCATGCGCATATCAACTGTACCTCTGCTATCTACATTCTTTGCTGACCTTGACCAGCACTCTTCACGCAGGATGGAGCTCTTTAGATGCAAAGGTGGGGCAGCTGGAAGAAAAATTTGACATCTAATGGTGGCCATCTCCAAGGTTTGTATTAAGAATGGGTAGACCTATGCTTATGAAATACTTTTTATGCCCCTGTCATGAAAATTGCATGAGCATAGTTCTCTATGCATATGTTAGGCAAAAGTGCCAAGAGTATGGATATTTGTACTTGATCAAAACACTAAATCATGTTATTTATACTGATTACATCAGCTTCAGCCAGAGATGTGAAGTAATAGGTAAAATCACATAATTAACTTTTTGGTCAGAATGAAAAAACACCATGTGAGTGTCTGTGCCTGCCTCATTTCGTGTCTGATTTGGTTGAGATTTTGTATATTTTGAGTATTTGCCTTAAGGGCTCATGAGACCAAAGTATTGGCAACCACACAAATAACATGCTCAAAACTTACAAATTGCTATTAAGCCTGCAGAATCTTTTTTTTTTTTTTTTACTTCAGCCTAAAATTCAAAATATAATCAGAATATGTCTCCTTTTTTTCCTCAGGTGATGCGATACATACAAGACGAGCATGCATCCTGAAGTCCTTGTGCACCTACCTGAACGAAGACTATGAGAAACTTGTAAAGGAATATATGGTGAGTTTCATAAAGTAGGTGTTACAAAGTAGCCATAGACCAGGCTGAGAGAGCACATATTTACTTACTTAATTACGTTTTAAAGGACCTAAAAAATATTATTAACCATTTTAATTTATATTGTACTGACCCAGGCAGGTATCATTCATGCACACTAATAAATTAAAACACAAATGAACAGAGCACAGCATTAAGATAAAGGAAGTCTTCATTGATCACCAGATGGGTTCAGTTCAAATCAAAAAAGTATCCACGTATTTCTCAAATTTCCCCACTGTGGGACTATTAAAGGATTCTATCTTAAAGGATTCTATCTATTTATCTCTGTCCAAAAGGCATAGAATTGACGTCACAGTCGGTCTACATGGCATAGCCAGCCCCCCCGGAGGCGGAGATCTGGTGGAGGAGGAGACCTTTACTGCGCAACCTGATGCTAGAGGACAAAGGTGGTATGTGTTCTGCACCTGTGAGAAACCAGACCAGGGTCCAAAAAGGCAGAGGATGTCTTCCTTCTTGTTGGCCTCCTCTGATACAGATTCAGAGGAAGAAGAGGAGGAATCCATTGACAAAGCTCTGGACCGTTACAGACCGGAGCCAAAATTGCAGATGGGGGACTGTCCACTAAATTGGTAGTCAGGAAGGAAGCACACACATAAGAAGCTTGCAGTAATAGATTCTCACGTCATATTATCCAGAAGAGGAGAGCAGCATCGGCTCCAGAAAATGTGAACATGCTTGTCTGTCTCAGCAATTGGCTGAAAGTCAAAGATGATTAGGCACTCAAAACAGGTCACTCTGAGGAGGGCTGTTTTGGGCAGGGTAAAAAGGGTGCTGTTTTAAATGATCTTTGTGGTATTTTGACCAAAATATGTTACAGACATTTCATTAAGACCCCAAGGAACCATATCAACTGATGGGTCCTTTAAAGTAGCAGAGATCTTCCTGTTTTCATTTTCATGCTTGTTTGCACTTTACGTTTTTTTCCGGTTTCATGCCCCATAATATCGGCAGAAACAACGGAATATTTAAAAGAACGAATATGGACCAAATGGAAGAGCGTTTGGCAGAAGAGATTCGAAAGTATGACCACTTGTATAACCCGTCACTGACAAAGGCTATGAGGAGCCGCAGTGGCGTTGTAAATAAACAGACGACGAAGAAGAAAGAAGGCGTCTCTAAGGTCGTCTTCGACAAAACACGTTACTCCGCCTAGTATTCTGGCGGGGAATTGCTTTGTAACACGCGCAACACTTGGAAAAGCATGAATGAGAACGAGTCCTTCGCAACAGCGGCGTGAAAAGCCGCAGACGCAGTTGCAGAAGCATGTGCCGGCCTTTACCTTGACTAGCCCATCTGATAACTAGGCGAAAACAACAACAAACCTGTACTGATGGAGGGACATACACTGTATACACAGCTGTCAGCAACTCCCACCTGTAGTGTAGTGTCAAGGTCAGATATGCACTACACTGTCCTATTTACTTGAATGCAAAGTGTGTTTTGTATGATATCATGTCATGTTTGCAAGATGAACTTAATAACATTGCGTTGGAGTGCAAAATATTCAACAAATTTGCTGTTAGCAGGTTTTTATCAAAGTTATTATTTATCGCCCGTCACACATGGCGAGTTAACACTGTTTTGTCTTGCTAGTTGTGCTGCTACAGCTTTAAAAATGGATACTCAAATACCTTTATATAAGCATTGAACTGAAGAACAACGTTAAATTGTGTGAGATGGGAACAAAAAAGATGTGATAAAAAAGCGGCTCCAGCAGAGAAGACGTGACGTCTGAACACTGGTACAGGGGTCTCATTTATAAAACAGTGCGTAGGATTCATACTAAAAGTGTACGTACGCACAAAAGCCGGAAACGGCATATGCAAAAGAAAATCCCGACTTATAAAACCGTGCGCATGCACAGCTGAATGCAATGTTCGCTTTATAAATCACAGTCCACCTGGGAATGTTCGTACGTAGATCTGCCTCCAAATCCGCCCTCCACACGCCCACTTACAACCATAAATGGTCAATGCAAAGCACGACACGAATAATAAATGATGCTGCTGACGAATGGGTTTCCACCATGAGTCCTGACGGAGTCACGGCATGAAGCGATGAGAAGAGGAAGCTAAACTTTCTGACACTGACATCAAAGTGTTTGTTAGTGAGGTGGAGGTGAAGAGCGACTTTATGGGACAGCAGTGATGTCACTAATAAAGAAAATGCACTGACACTCTGCCGCTGCTGTGGATAACACAATGTGTGAGAGTGAAGACGAGAGAAAGAACGGTGCCTGAAGTAGAAAAAAGATCACAGATCAATAGAATCTATATCAGATGATCAGACATCACTGAACCCTCTATTCCTCCTCATCCTTCCATTCGCGTGCACACATCAAGCAGAACCCCGCACCACTGTCATGGCAGTATTTATTTATTTAGAGCATCGGACCAATTCCCTCACATCAGAGGATCCTTGCCTCCACTCTGGGATATTATTTGGAAAGTTTCTTCATTTCTTGTAAGTGATCTCCTGTGCGCTCTGTGCACTGGGTGCTCTGTGCGCCTGATGGCACAGTCACGTTCACTGCAGTGATTTGATGATACACGCACAGTGTTAGAAGATATTATTAAAACCTGTTAATGACTCGGCTCTGTAACTCTGCGGTTAAACGGAATCTAAACGTAATTTGCTGAAAGTTGTTTTATATATTTTTTAATTAAAAGGTTTGTGTGGAACAGATATGTCGCGCGAGCAAAACTAAGCTGTTGGTTTTAATGTAAATTATGAATTGGATCAATAATCTGCTTCAGTTCACCACCTCACGTCTGCATCGCCACTTTTCCGTCTCCAAAAATTTCGTACGCATGGGTCAGGGTTTGTGTGGAAATACGCAAATGTTACCGACAAGTTTGTTTTTATAAATCACAACGTTTGTGTGAGAAGTGGCATACGCACGTTTCAGGCCCCGTATCTGCAAGTAGTGATGGATTTAAACAAGAACTTGCCTGAAGTGATTGAGCATTAACTTCTCAGAATGGTTCTCACTTCCAAGAGAACAGTTTTCTGTCTGGGGATGAGTTGAGAATTTTGATAACTCTATATGTAGATGACTTTGAGATCTCCAATCCCCTGGGTACACGCACAAGACATACGCTTTGTGGAATCTACTGCACCTTGATTAATTTTCCTCCAGGTTCACATTCATTACTTTCCTCAATTTACTTGGCAGTCCTGTGTAAATCTGATGATGTGAAAAAGCATGGTTTTGACAATGCGCCAAGATATGAAAACTCTGGAGAAAGATGGAGTTTTCATTCCATTGCTCAGAAGATGTCTTAAAGGAACGATCCAAGTCGGTGCAGCAGATAACCTGGGTGCTCACGGTTTAGCTGGTTTCAATGAGAGCTTTTCTGGTGGGTATATCTGTCGATTTTGAACAGGAACAAGAAAAGACATCCAGACAACAGATGTAAAGTCAGGAGTATTTAGTCTCCGAACAAAGGTACTTGATGACTCTCATGTGAAATCAGCTCAGGAGAACGGTACAAGTTGTTTTGGAGTGAAAAGCCATTGCGTTATCACCAAAACTCTTTCCCACTTCAGTGTTCTCACAGGTTATCCCCTAGCTGTTATGCATGATGTTTTCGAGGGCATAGTACCTGTATAGCTTGCATGGTGCTTGGCAGTCCATCTAGCATTTCCCTTACAAGTGGGGAGACAAGACCAAAAAGCCACATGTGATCCCACACATGTTTTCAACAAGGAAAACAATTGGCGGGAATGCTCATGAAAACTGGGCTCCGCGACTACTCCCATTCATAATTGGGCATCTGGTGCCTGAGAGTGAAATGGCATGGCAAATACTGTTGGAGTTGAAAGACATTGTAGAGATTGTCGTTGTTTCAGCACACACAGATGAGTCCATTGACTATCTTGAGGGCAAAATTTCTGAGCACAATCAAGAATACCAAGAACTGTTTCCTGACCTGCAGCTCCTTCCAAAACATAATTATTTGCAGCACTATCCCCGGCTGATCAGGGTGTTTGGTCCTCCTGTGGGATAGGTTGCACGACCTATTCATGGAAAGTATTTCCAATGTTATTTAATGGCTTTCTTTTAGCACTAGCCAGGGGTCGGCAACCCGCATCTCTGAAGCCACAGAGAGGGTTCTTCAGCCCCTTTGCACAGTGTTGTGCATGTCGGGCATATTTTGCGAGAACGATTAACTTTATGAATCAGTTTTCAAATGTTGAACGGGAACGTCATGTTCATTTGTTAAATCATCATCGTTTTAGGCCAGCATGAAATACCAGGAGCGGAAGATTTCTGAAAGTAATGTGAATTTAATGTTCATGTGTATGTTATGTAAATAGACATGTTAAACTTGGCCCATTTTGTCATCATCTTTTGGGGCAGGGGAGAGGGTGGGGCATGACAAATATTCAAGCTCCAAAGTAGGGTATGACAGAAAAAGTTTGAGAATCACTGGCATAATCTAATGTAGTAGGATCCACAAACTAGATTCTACCAAACATTCCACCACAGCAAAATGGTCTCAGAGATCTCATGTATATGGCTGTATCCCAGTGAGCTAAGCCCTCACAACCCGCTGACACATACTGATGATTTGGGCCATGAAGCGACGAGAACAGCCCTGTTGGATATTTCAAGAGATTCCATCTCCTCTGGGAAGAAAAGCATTAAAAGACATTCATTAAGGAAAAAAGATTCCTGCCTGGAGGTAAGAGTCATAAAGAACAGAGTGCTCCATGAACAGTGTTCTATTCTTATAGCTCACAGAAACATAATGTCGCCCTAAACCTTTTTGCAGACATAGCCTCACTGCAAGTCTTTAGTACACAGCAGGACAATATCAATGTTGAGCAATGCTGACAGCCAGAGGACTCCAAACATCTTACCTGAGCAGAGTCTTCCAAATAGGTTTTCGGTGTTTCTTTTGGGATCTGTATGGTATTTGTCACTGAAGTTCTTAACCTGATTCCTGTGGATGTGTGTCCAATGCCATGGAGAGAAATCCCCTTATTAACTACATACTCCTTTATTCAAAAAGAAAACCATACCCAACAACATGCATACATGCAAAGTGTTCTGAGAGAATTCATGCAACACATAAAATGAATCCTATCATTTTCTGCTTAGCATGAAAACTTAAGAAATGCTCTTAAAAGAATTAGCATTATTTTAGGCAGGTTTTTCTTCAAACAGCAGAGAGTATGAAATTATCCCACTTTCCTCATCATTGCACAGGAACTCACATAGGATCACAATACAAGACTAAAACTACTTATACTGCCAACACCTACTCACAGTGTAATACAAGCCAAATCTCATTTTTCTTGCAGCGACAGGTTTTGTTTGGTTTACTGTGTTTTTTTTCTTAAAAGCCAGGGTCTGTGGTACCCCCAGTGCTACAGGGGGGTTCCTGTCTCCTCCAAAGAAATGCAGGGTTTGTTTATGTAAATTAGCAGTAGTGGTGTTTGTCTCTTTCGTGTCCACCCTGTGATAGACTGTTGACTTGTCCAAAGTGTACCCCACCACCTAAATCAGTGGTTCCCAAAGTGGGGGTCACATGCTGTGTCGACTACATCCACCGTCCTTGTATGCAAACACACAAAACGAGAGGACAAATGTGAAAAGGGTATATATTCACAATGAAGAGAACGATTGATTATTTTTCTGTCAAGAAAAATGCTGCGGTGCCTGTTGCACCTGTCCGAGGTTGAAATGCCAAGCGCAGACCCGACATCATCGGCGGATGTCTTTCCAGTTGTTACACCTGCCCCTGCTCCTAATTCTGATTAACCATCTTCCATAGAGATAGCTTAATCCGAATTCAGAGTCAGATCAAGATCCAGAGCCTACTAAAACATAACTGCGCTATGAAAAAGTGACCAACTCGATGCAGTGCATTTACTGCAAAGAGTCCGGCCAAAGCATTGCGGGCAAAAGTGATTTTGCTGTTCCGACATCAGCATTCAGAATTGAAACCCTACAGAAGCGCAACTTGTCTAAAAAGCAGATCTTGTGCCGTGACAGGGTGGGTCGCTGGCAGAGCAGCTCCTCTCACCGCAGCGTTTTAGCGCCGGTCAGCGTCAAGTCATACAAGTTAGGAATCATATGATGATGATGATCGAATTTAACACTGCTTAGAATATAGCAAGAAGAGTTGGCCTTCACTAAATTCAAATAACTGATAATCCTCATGAAAAAGAAGGGGTTAAATGTCAACCTGACCTACGCCAACGACACTGCCTGCGTACAGTTCATCGCCGTGATCGCTGACTCATTAAAGAAATATGTCTCTCAAGATCGCGGACTCCATGTACATTTCAATTATGATTGATTGAGTTATATTTGTTTGGTAAATCTATTTATTTTAGTTTTTCAAAAGTTTGTTTTATCATCACAGTTTTGAGTGAAATTAAAACAAATGCTACGCCTATACTCCTGTTTACAATACTTTACATAATGAGCAATGGATTTACCTATGTCTATGGGAAGCGACGCTGAAAATGAAATATTGGGTGCAACTAAAATATGGGGTTGTGCATCTAAATGAAACAGTTAGGGGCACCACTGCAACCAAGGAAAAAGTTAGACTGCAGCCCTGCATGTTTTAAAACAAACCTATAGCCAACACACATTTATTAACTTTAGTGTTCATCTACAACTGAGACAGCACAGGAAATTAGGTCAAATATACTGAAGATAGAGCTATAGAGATAATTTATTTGGCATCTTGCTCCAATTGAGTGTGTCTAGCTAAGCTGTGACGTTTAGTGTCACCAGTGCAATACAGCAACAAGCTTAAGAACCACACCTAGTAGCTCGTTTGGATGTCGGCTAAATTTACCCAACTGATGTTTTCTGAGGGTGTCCCAAAAAGGAGGCTTCCTGTCTATAAGCAGGGCTTGTTTTGGTGAGATTTCCATAAAAAATAACTTTGAGCCTAAATGATCAAACATAAACAAGCCACAAAAACAGCTGGTGTGAATGCACTGAGCATATTAATTTACTTTAAGACATTTGTCTAAATATTTGTCTTAATTAGAACATTATTTGTCGTGATGGTCAAAAATATGCCAGTTGCACAAGTGAATGCACAAATTTATAAATATTTACCGAAACCAATTGTGATTTTGAGAAGAAATTGTATCATTGTAAACCTGTTGTAATAATGTATTGGCATCTGACTTTCGGTATTGTGCTGTTTCTGGGGGCTTGGTATCAACCTAGGGACACCATCACACCTTGAGCAGATACTCTTTTCAAAGGATGATGAACGAGTCAAAATTATTTTTTTGTGAACCAACTGAATGAAAATAAAATATATAAATATTCCTAGTCATGTCCTTTCATGAATGTATAGTTCTTTACCAGTCCAACTGATTTTGAATAGTCATGGTTAACACAAATATAGTTGACTTTGAATGAGATCAGTGAATGTTTTATGATGACCCTTCAGCCACACTTGTGTGTTTCAGTCATTGTAAGTGTAGGTTTAAATGATCAGCACTTCACAGGACTGAAGACTCTATCAACACTCATTAACCTACTGTAAATTACTTTCAATCTCAAATCTACCATGAAGAGCATGTAACAGTGTTCTCCAGTTGGGCCAAATAAGAGCAATCAACAAAAGTTGATGACATTTCGGTTGAAAATATTTGCATCAACTGGTGAAGCAACAGTGAAGAGAGTGTGACCGACCTGGTCGTCGTATCTGTAGGTTAGAAACTGATCTTCAGTGGCATCCTGCATGAAACTTCCCCGAGACGAGAGGGTAAACTCCGGCAGGAACACTGCACTCTGGGGCTGAGTCTCTGCACACTGACAACACATAAACAAAAGCAGAGGTACAGTGAATCATTTTCATGGTGAAGTCCATGAGAACTATTATCATGATCACGCACAAATCTGTAATACGAACACACACACACACACACACACAGATCTCCTTTACTCCCTGGTAAAATAAATGAGCTATATCCAGGGATGGGCAGTATTAATGATACATAGAAGAAGCCCAAGGTGGGAAATGTGCTGGTTGCCAACATCGGCATAGAATTTTAGTGTAAATTGGTACGTTTCTTGACATTTCCTGTTTTGGTGTTTGTTTCAGTATCCTAGGCTAAATAAAATATACAGAGTGTTCTAGATAACTATTTAGCCTGAGAAGTAATATCTAGTAAAGGCCCCTGTTTATTTTCCTAGCTCTGAGCTTGTAGATGAGACACTAGAAAATTCCTCCTGCCGAGAAATTTCGAATGGGTGCATTCTGCGTCCGGGTCAAAAAAAATTTGGGGAAGAGAGACAGACTGGCTGCTTTAAGAGAGAGAGAGAAAATGTACCAGTTTTAGAGAGAGACCCAGAGAGAAAGAGAGAGACTGGATGGTTTAAAAGAGCGACCCAGAGATAGAGAGAGAGAAAGAGAGAGACTGGTTTAAGAGAGACAGAGATTTGATCAGTAGGTGGCGCTATCGCTAACACTGCATACACACTCATAGCTCTCTTCAGGACAGGGCTCTGATTATGTGACAGGATTTTGTAGGCGATTGCTCAGACTTAATTTTCTCACCGACTTAATTTTTCAATTTGGGACCGATTGCACAAACTCCATTTTCACACTGACCACTAGGTGGCGCTTTCACTATTAGTGTGTATGCAGTAATAGTCTTGACTTGATCAGGTCAGGGCTCTGATCATGTGACAGAATTTTGGGATCTATTGCTAAAACTTAATTTTCACAATGACCACTAGGTGGCATTATTCCAACTTCCACCCTGTGCAATTTGGGACCGATTGCTCAAACTGCATTTTCACACCGACCACTAGATGGCGCTATCACTATCACTGCATAAACATTAATATATTTGTTCAAAAGTAATTTTTGGTTGCTATTGGTTTTGAACTCACAACCAGTGGATCATTGCAGCTCAACCCACTGATCCAATTGAATTGACCTTAAACATCAATGACAATTGTATATTTAAAGAGTTTTAAAGTTCCTCTTCTGAAAGACACAGAAAATGACAATTTTAAAGTTCTGCCCTCAATTGTACTTGAACCCTCAATCTCTGACTTACTAACCCTCTTCTGTAACCACTAGCCTACCTATGCTGTTGACTGACATCTTTGAAATGGCTACTATAAACATCTTCCTGTCCCCCTCTCCCCCCTGTGGCCCCCCTCCTCAGCGTGTGTATCTTCACTAACGACGCACCTGTGACACAGAGGACCTGAGGAGAAGGTCCGGAACAAAATGCTCTAATTCAAAATCTATAATTCCAGTCCATGAAATGAAAACACCATGAGAAACACAAGGCTTGGACGAACAAGTACATATCTGTATCATTATTTAAAGCCAAAAAATGAGGCCATGCGAGCAGTTTAGAAACCTACTTCTCAGTTCACTCTAACACCGTCATCAAACAAATACTTGTTACTCAAAAACTATGTCCTATCTGGAAAATAAACACATTTTGAGAACCACAAGGCTTGACACTACAACCAGATATATTAATATATTTGTTCAAAAGTAATTTTTGGCTTCTGTTGGTTTTGAAGTCACAACCATTGGATCACTGAGTCAGCGGCAGACCCACTAATCCAATCACATTGACTTTAGCCATCATTGACAGTTGATTATTTAAAGACTTCAACAGTTCCCCCCTGAAAGGATACGAAAAAATTCAATGTTTGTGTCTTACCCACACTTGGACTTCAAAACGCCATTTTGGGTTACTGTCCCTCTTCTCTACTAACTGAACTACCTTCAGTGCTGATTACCACCTGTGCAGTCTAAAAATAGATCTCACTGCCCCCTTTAGCCCCCCTCCCTCTGCGTGTGTGAGTCACTGATTATGACAGGTCCGACGTGAGAGAGGGAGACATCACAGCTCGGGAGAAGGTTCCGAACAAAATGCTCTAATTAAAAATCTATAACTCCTATCAGAGAAATGAAAACACCGTGAGAATCACAAGGTTTGGACGAACAAGGACATATCTATATTATTGTTTAAAGTCAAAGAATGAGGCTGTTAGAGCAGTTTAGAAACGTATGTAAGGGAAAATTCACCTGACTAGTTGTCTCACTACTGTGGCCTTGGCAAACAGGGAGTTTGCTACAGCGGACGGACACAGCAGACAGGCACTGAGGAGGATTTCATATCTTTTTCATATTACGTTTTATGAAGCACCTCTTTGTATTAATTCTGGCATGTCTTCTTTTTCTCATACTGTCTTGTGAAACGCCTCTTGGTATAAGTCCTGGCTTTTTCACCTTCGCAGCCAGTTGTTCCATCCTGAGCACCCGTGTAAACTCTGCAGAGCTTACTAATATAAAGACTCAATGGCAACTCCAGTCTGAGAATTTCATTATTTCAAATCTCAAGATGAATTTCCATCACAAATTGGCGTCACGAATAGGATCCCTTGAAAGATCGTCTGGACCCCAGAAGTCTTCGGTGGCTGGCCACCCGGGAGAGAAATTTTCTGCCTCTAACATTTAAGAGACGAGAGGACCGAAGTGACTGGGGTTCTGGACCTTCTTCACAGGGATCCAAAGACCTCTCTTTGGTCATCTTAAATCTGGTGAGATGTTGAAATTCTGATTTTCACGACTGTTTAGATGATTTCTCAAATACGAAATCAAACATAAGAAATAATACATTTAAAGGGTTTTATTTGGATGAGGTGTATTAGTATTTAGTTAATCTGACCCATCTTGTGGCAATCATCCTAGTTGAAGGCATTTTTCCTGTTTTGCCGGAGAAAGAAACAAGGATTCGTGTAGACGTCCACGTCTTAAATTAGAGTGTTGTGAAAATAGTTGATGAGTCCTTTTTCACACAGCTAATTAATAAGGTTATGAAAATTGTTGATAAGCCAATTTCATAGACCAGATAGGATGGGTAACAAGGGAAGTCAAGGACCCCAAAGCCCAGAGGGTCCTATTGTGGACTCTGTGGTTGCAAGGCACGGATGGGATAGTGTGACATTTCTTCCAGTATGGTCTAGAGACTTTGCTTTTCCTCATAACGGGTCATTCAGTGTCGACATTTTATTTTTTTACTTTTAAGAGAGAAACTCCTCGAGAAAGAGGAAGAATCAAAAAAAAAAAGGCAACAAAAAATAACATAAAAAAAGAGTGTAGGGTCAGAAAGCGATAATTTAAAGGTCGTTTTCTGTCTAAGGTTGACAAGAAGGAAAGTGATAATGTTGGAAAGAATGTTGAAAAGTGACCGCACTGTGGGGGAGATCTCCGTCTGACTCCACCAGACTGGGATGATGCGGGTAATGCAACATACGTCAACGCTCTCAACACACTCCTCAACGCCCTGAGGACCGCCTTCCCGAATAAAAGTGACATGTCCAAAATAACGGGGTGCAAACAACAACTAGACGAAATCGTAGGAGATTTCCTCACAAGTCTGACTGTCCTGTTTGATCAACACAGCTTTATGATGCAGGCTGTGTCTACCCTGTCAAGGCCAAGCAGACAAGATAGCACTGAGAACAGAGCCAACTTCACTGAACCAGGAAGAGGGGGGGGCGGACGTGGCCGTGGGAGAAGCTCTCTCGACAACCCAAAATTCCCAAAGATGAGTGTTTCATCTGCAGAGGAAAAGGACACTGGGCAACGAAATGCCCCAGCGGCGAGGGGACGGGGAGACAAGAACTTTCACTGCCGACTGAACTTTGCAGAAAGTGAGGAGGGGGCAGACGGAGAGGAGACGTCCAGCCTACCCACCGAGGATCAGAGAAAGGGAAGTGAAACACACACACAGAAGCTCCAGCACACACACAAATACATGCCACTGCAAAGAAGTATCAGCTTGCATTACTAACCGCACACACACACACACACACACAGACACCAGATTACACACAACTTTGTGGTTCTTATGTTAAGTACAATAGTAATGCCTTTAAGCAAATGCCTTAACTCCAAGTTAACGGTCACAAACTTAATGTGATGGTGGACTCTGGTGCAGGTTATTCTGTGGTTAGGATGTCAGATTTGCCCACATCTCCTGAGCTGAGTGGTGGCTTTATATTCTTTCAAATGCGCCGCTCAGTTAGACAAACACCCCATAAGGTTTGAACATGATTTTCTGTTGTCTCCCTGTTGCCCAATTAATCTATTAGGAAGAGATTTGATGATTATGTTAGGCCTCAATTTAGTATCCTCCTCTGATGGATTGGCGGTTACACAATTATTTTTCACCCAACTTCACAATGTCACAGACCACACATGAGCAGCTGTTTGCATATCAGTTGCAACTTCCTATAAATGCCTCCACTGATCTGCTCTCCACGTCACACTCTCTCATCACCCTTTTTCTGATTTCATGCACACTGATTCATTGCACTGCACTTCACATGTGACAGATATAGCAGATCACGTTTATGAATATCTGTTTTTACTTTTTTCTGATGATCTAACGAACTCCTCTTTTCCTACAGTGTCCTCTCAGACCCATAAAAGTGATTCAGGTCTCCTTGATCTGTAACTTATTCCCCATCCCTCCTTACCTGGACACTGACAGCACAGATGATTCTGATGACGATACTCAAATTTATTTTTATTTTTACACTTTTTATTTTTCATTTTCATTTCCTTTTTATGTTATTTTCTCCCTCCAGCTTGCTTATGTGTTTCTTAGTGATTTCACTAGACAAAAACAGCTACTGCAATTATCCTTTCAACTTCCTATTTTCTGATGCCTTAATTTAAATCTCTGTGAATTTCTAAGGTTGATGTAAATAACTTTATGAAGTTTGTACATACTTAATAATTTATACATACCACTTCAGTCCATCCTGGGTGAGGAATCCCTCACATGTCTCTCTCTCTAAGGTTTTTACTTCTTTTTTTTTCACCCTGTGAAAAGGTTTTTTTTTTTTTTGTAGTTTTCTTCCTTACGCTTTATGAGGGTTAAGGGCAGAAAATGTCACACCATGTTTAAGTTTTATGAGACAAATTGTGATTTGTGAATGGTCTATACAAATGAAATTTGATTGTTTTATTGACTTCCTAGCATTAATTTTACACGCTTTTACTGGATATTTTCAACCTTAGATATACTTTATTTTGACATTTAACGTTTTATTATATTTTAATATAAGTTACTTTTGCCAATCAATACAGTATGTACAATTTTGATAATGGTTTATTAGAAGATGATGTTTGTTTGACCTGATTTCCTTCCATATTTTTTTTCATTTTAAATGCTTGCTCCATTACAGGAAAATAACTTTTTTTTTCTTTCCACAAAAACAGCAGTGGCTACCTATTGTGGCCTCATCGCCAGTAATTCTGTATGTACGCAAAGTACCAGGGTTGCAGACTCGTCGATTTTTCTTCTATGATTTGATGTTTGTTATTGATAATGATTATGATGTTTCTTGATTATTTTTCGTTAGTGATCATATTTGTATTGATGATCAAATGGGGGAGTGTAAGGGAAAATTCACCTGACCAGTTGTCTCACTACTGTGGCCTTGGCAAACAGGGAGTTTGCTACAGCGGACGGACACAGCAGACAGGCACTGAGGAGGATTTCATATCTTTTTCATATTACGTTTTATGAAGCACCTCTTTGTATTAATTCTGGCATGTCTTCTTTTTCTCATACTGTCTTGTGAAACGCCTCTTGGTATAAGTCCTGGCTTTTTCACCTTCGCAGCCAGTTGTTCCATCCTGAGCACCCGTGTAAACTCTGCAGAGCTTACTAATATAAAGACTCAATGGCAACTCCAGTCTGAGAATTTCATTATTTCAAATCTCAAGATGAATTTCCATCACACGTACTTCTCATTTCATGAATTCTCCTCCGAGAATCATCATTATTTTTAATGGAAGAGACATTTTTTCACACTCTAGCACCGTCATCAAACAAATACTTGTTACTCAAAAACTATCAGTCCT
The DNA here is from genome assembly GCF_947347685.1 of Pleuronectes platessa. NCBI lineage: Eukaryota > Metazoa > Chordata > Actinopteri > Pleuronectiformes > Pleuronectidae > Pleuronectes > Pleuronectes platessa. The sequence goes on along the minus strand of NC_070626.1, from coordinate 2,710,500 downwards.
ATCTGGAAAAATGATAAAAACATTTTGAAAATCATAAGAATTTACACTACAACCAGATATATTTTTTTTTTCGTGAGAGCTGAGAAATGGAGCCGTGGGAGCGATTTACGTTTTATTTTTCAGTTTTAATCTTTTCAGAAAATTCTTCAGAATTAACATGGGGCTCCAATGGGAGAAGGATCAGGAAATAATTCCTCGATTTTTCGATGCAGATATAAGCACAGGTCCGAGAGATTTGAGAGTGACATGTCTGCGAAGGAAACAATCTCACCACCTCAAATATCTAAAAATCATGTCTGAGGACCTCCATTTGGGGATTTGAGAGCAGTTTGAGTGACGAAAAAAGGGTCTGTGCAGGGTCTAATAGCTCAGTGCTGTATGCAAGATGTATGTTTATAAATGGCAGTGGCATGGCCAACCTGAACCTAGCAGATGTTTAAATTAAAAACATTAATATATGAGCCTGTGTTATATTTGAATAGCTTAGTATTGAATGCACAATAACAGGGTAGCTATGTTTATATATGTCACTAGGCCCAGCTTAATATAAAACACAATTATATACAATATATATAGTAGGGGTCCCTGCTCCATCTCTCCACCAGTTTTGGGGTCCTTGGCCTGAAAAACGTTGAAGACCCCTGCATTAAAGAATAGCCACAGTCAGCTGTTGCGTAATGTCAGCGCAGCCACCTCCTCCGTGTAAACTGTAACTTACTCTCACTCGTAATTTCTGTTTGCATGTAAATAAAGATCTCAAAATGGTGGCTAGCAGCCCCTATTGGTTCATGTGAGCTGTCAATCTAAACTTGACCCAATCGGAGCTGGCATGGGCTGGCATGGGTTGTCCACAGCCTACAATATCCAATGAGACACCTCGTTGACAGAGAGAGCTTGCCCCTCTTATGACGTGTAGAGACTGAGCCAATTGCCACCGATTGTTCTGATGACTGGCGTATCGTTTGGCCAATGAAATTTCTAACACGGAAATGTGCTCCTTCACGGGGAAAATGTACGGAGACACCAAGCAATTCACTGCGCAACAGTGTGTAACTGGCCCCAGAGCATAGTGCGTCCCTGTCTCGTCCCCGTCGTGACTACTACATGTTGCCACAAATATGAAAGATGTTTATTTGTATAAATTTTAAACCATATGACCGGTTTTGTCTCCTTTATATAAAAGTATAATTTTGAGTGTAAAATTTGCCTTTTTAGCCTGGTTGGTTACCATGGTTACAAAGGGTCCTTTGGAGACTCCAAATGGCCTTTGTGGAAAAAGCCTAGACATGCCCTTAGGAAAAAATCTGTCAAATATTAATTTTCTGTGGTATTTTTAACAAATCTGAACTTGGGCTAGTCAAGGTCCCAATGGGTCCCATTGTGTTTTCCAGCTCATACGTCCCAGCTAGAGTCATCTGCAAGCATCTGTTCACCCAAAAATATTCAGGCGGAATTAAAAACCTTCTACTTCACTGTGTTCCAACTGCTATTGCTCAATGCCAGTAGTACTTGGAATGATTCTCTTTCGGGGGGGGAGGAGTTCAGAATGTTACCTTTCAAAAGAGACCAAGACCATGCATGTACTCCAAATGGTTCAAGAACAGCTTTCAATTTACTTTGGGTATTCCTCAGACAGGCGCTTTAGGGGAATCTAATCTGCCTCAAAACACATATAGTTATCTTGTGTCTTGCTAGCACACATACAAAGAACAAAAAACACCATCTAAATGTGTATTTTTTGACATATTCCTTCTTTTAGAGTTTCAAAATCTCAAAATTGCTTTCTGGTGTTTTCTGAAAAGAAACAGTGAAGTCATCTCCCTAAACAAGCTGACCCCTCCTCCTTCTCAAATCAAGAGAGAGAAAATCTGTTGTCAGATATGACCACTTGGATTGCTCATAAATTCTGCTCCTATTTAGTGTTGAATGCTTTCTATTAAATTCCCTGTGATTTATCCAAACCGGCACAATTCACACTGTTTTTTTGGGCAAGCAGCGTAATCCAAAGGCCGAGAAGGGAGCAGTGAATCTTAGCCTAACAGAGACTGTGCTGCACACTGAGAATGGAGAGGAATATCTGGCATCTGGCATTTAGAGGACTCCTCAGAGACAGACAGAAGGAGACTTTGTGAGAGAGAGTGTGTGTGTGTGTGTGTGTGTGTGTGTCCTGGCCACTTGAACTGTGCGTGAAAGAGATGATCCACCATTAAGATTAGTGGGAGTGGTGTCTCCTGCATGCTTTTAGAGCCACTTAGAGACAGACACAGCAGAAGTGCCACTGGTATGTGTTTCCCTGGAGAGCATCTGAGGACAGGCACACTGTCAGCACTAACCTCTTCACCCTCTCTCTTTCTGGCTGCCTCTCTCAAATCCATGTTTGCGTTACTGTCATAACCACTACATCTTTACCAAATCAGGTCATGCAAGGTTTTAAATGTATTAAAGTATAATTATGAATAGTAAGAAAAAAGATTGTGAAAAATGTTCACATTACTATTTACACTAAGCAACAACATATACATTACGCTACAAAATATACCATTGTTCCTCAGCCTGGAGTGTGTTACCCTGTAGTGGTTGATGTAATTAGTGTTAAGCAGCAGCAAGAAATTAGAAGGTTGGTTTATAGCAGCACAAGAGAAAGACTTTGTTTTTCTGGGGGGGGGGGGGGCACATTCAATATCAAAATGTTTTGCACTTTTTTGCTACACATTGCAGGTTAAATGAAACATTAGCTTAAGCTTCCAGGTACAATTTCTCTGGATTGGTAGAAGTGTCAGAGGGTTGCCCAATCATCAGAAATGTATATATATAAACCCTACCTTATTAAAAAGACAGTGCAAATAATGGATTCTAAAGTTATCTGCCAATGTGGAAGCTGCTGCTTGGTGTTCATCAATTAAAGATGTAGTAAGACTATATTTTATAATTAAGTTATTAAATACAATAAGCTAAAAAATATTCATATTCAAATATCATTTAATTTGAGAGCAAAAGTAGCAACTGTAACATCAAGCGTATTGAAGTATTGAACTTATTCAAACTCATCATCTGCAAGTTTCATCCCACAAGAACACCAACAATGGTCTTCTCAGCAGCCATATTTGAAATGCTTGTGTATCCCAATAGGCTGTTCAACACACTACTGTTCATATTCAAATTAACATTTTGCTATGTTTTGTCCAGGCTGAACGTAAGAGAGAGCCCCAGTTAATGGACCAGACCAATAACTGAATTACCATGGGGGAACGGTGTTTCTTTGCATTTTGTAATAATCTGTCGTTTCCCATTGAAATGATCAGTTTGTAAATATGTCTCACAGTGGAATTAATTTCTTGTTTGGAGTACAGTTCTGTTTGGTTATGCTCTAAAGCTACCTAAGTTAGCTTTTTTTATTTTTTCAGGAATTTGTATTTGGCATGTTCTGGAAAATGTAAAAAAAGTAATGAGACAAATTTGTTCTTTGACTGCTCAATGGTAACCCTTTTAGCTCTGTTTTGGTCTCTGCCAACCCTGGAGAAATATAGCCCGCTGCTTGGCTGCTAAATGCTCAACAATGTTTCCCAGCTATAGTATCTATATGTGTCTGTTGTTGCTACAGTGAAAACAATGTAGAGTGGATTTATCAGAGCTTTTTTTAACAGAGCTGTTGTTGGCAACAGCTCTGTTGCTCTGCTGCAACTGGAAACAAGGATAAAGAGGGTGCTGAGACAGAACCAGGACAGTACAGCTAGAACCATTACAGTAAGCTGAAAAACACTCTGAAGCCCCACAGAACTGCACGGAACTGCAGACTTCAGTGATGATTATTCTCTGTGAGGTTACATATGGAGAGTCATGTGATTTTCTAAACAGACACAGTGATTTGCTCAGGAGGTTGATGGTTCAATCCCTTTCTCTTGCAGTCCTCATGCTGAAGTGTCCCTTGGCAAGATACTGAACCACAAATCAACCCTGATAGCAGTGTCTGAATGGTGTGTGATATAAAAAGTGTAGCATTTATGAGTAATGTGTTAACAGGTGAATGTGGCTTGTACTATATAAATACAGTCCATTCCATTTACCATTTATCCATAGCTTGTAAAACAAGACTAGGCAAAAGCTAAAATATAGTTTGACAACGGTCGATGTCCGAAATTAAGGAGCTGAAAACCATTCAAACTGTCTCGTATCAGGCCTTTACAAGCACATTAATACTTTGTACTATGAGAGCAGGCAGAGTAAAGTCGGATTAATGTAAGATTTCATATCTGAAACAGTTTTTGTCTCACAAAGAGCACAGCCTCTCTATGGGCAACAAACAGCAGCTTCCCCGCTCAGTGATCGGAGTAGATGCATAGATGCAGAGAGGTTTGCCTCTTGCTCACAGAGTTGCACTGTCTGCAATAGAAAAGGACTTACGTTTTTTCAGAAAGTAGCTAGATTTGTCACTGGGTGCTTTTTAAAAATTACACTTTTATCCAAAGCGACTTACAATAACTGCATTCAAGCCCGAGGGTACAGACCCAGGACGACAAGAATCAAGAAAGTAGCAAAACTACAAAGTGCTATAAGTAACTGAAGATGTAAGGGATTTTTGAAGGGCTGTCCTAATTTGTAAGGGAAGATTTCAACCGTTACCCCTGGTGACTCCATTTCAAGGGGATATCTTTAGATCTGTTCTACGGAACGTCTTCAAATTTGGAACAAAGATTCACCTTGACAAGCATTGGGTTAACCGATTCGATTTTGGTGGTTGAAGGTCAAAAGGTCACGGGACCATACGCACCACCGTGTCAGGCCAAGGCAGCGTCCCCGTAACCCGGAGGGAGGGATCTTCTCAGCGTTAGCCGAGTCTCGTAGATTAGCTGTAAGGTTGATTAATGTGTCAGCTAAAGCAAGGTAAACGCGAGGTCGGCAGACATCGTTACTTACCGAGCTGGCGCGCTACTGTACTCGTCAGTCTCCGGCGGAGCGATTCCGTGCCGTCCGCCAATGCAGCAACTGCAATGGATGAGATTTCCAAGCTTGATGTGCAAACCCGACCACGTTACCTTGCTCTCTAACTAGAGTCCAGAATAGAGGCAAGGCGTCAGAGAGAGGGCGAGTAAAGTCTGCTGCTGAAATAAACGTCATAGTCACATGCCCATGTAGGGAGTCTCGCTACATGGCTTTGGACGAGCGAGCTAGTGTTAGCTCGCGAGCTAACCGGGCTCGCTGCTGCTAGTGTTAGGAATTTTAAGTGGCCGCATAAACAAGGGACCCTCTGAATACCTCTAAACGTTGACTCAACAGTGTGGAAGGATGCTGCTGCTGCGCCAGCTCAGGCTGCCACTGCTACCACTGCTCCCACTGCGGGGCTGTGCTGGGGAGCTGGGGCTCTCGCAGCCAGGCGCACAGGGGTTAGGGGGGCGGGGCACTCAAAACAGGTCAATCTGAGGAGGGCTGTTTTGGACCGGGTAAAAAGGTGCTTTTTTAAATGATGCTTGTGGTATTTTGACCAAAATATGTTACAGACATTTCATTAAGACCCCAAGGAACCATATCAACTGTGGTCAAATTGGCATAATATGTCCCCTTTAAGGGAGAAATACTACATTTGTGGGTCTCTTTCCCATCGAGCCGGTTATTCGCATAGCATTCTTGGAAATTCTTATAGCCCTCGGTTTGAAGCGTGGCTCTGAAAAATCCCTGTGTCGAGGGCTGTACAGGGGCCCTCCCCCCATTATCTTAATTTTCCGTCTTAATAACCACATCCTAGACTTGTGACAATTCATACAAAAATTAAATTTTCATTAGGTATATGTGAGTATGCATGTTGCCTAATTGCAGCAGAGTTGTGAAATAAAAAGCCATGTCTGAAAGTGCCATGATTTGTCATCCCAGTAAACAGGAAAAACGAGGGAGTAATTTTTCCAGAGTTAACATTATTTTCCTCTGAAAGAGTCATTTTTATTCATTTCAGATTGTAATTATTTCCGATGACCACTAGAATGGGAGCAAAAAAACAGAGAAAATCTTATTGGATTTATATTAAGAACACGCTCACTAATGTTTGTTAAGTTTCTGCCGTTTCTGCCGCCATTTTCTAACCCCGCAGTGCAAGGTCGAGTTGAGTGGCAGCAGTAGATGGCGGTGAGCCAGGTAAGTCTGCAAAGTACTAAATAACGATTTTAATAGGATAAAATGTCGCTAGCTTTTGCATAGTCAATGTCATTACACTCAGTATGGTTGTGGACCATTTTCTCACGTTGTTCAGTTAGCAAGCACATGTGTTTTACTCTAAATTGAATGGTGTACATTGACGGTTATCTTTAAAAAGAAAAAAGAAAAAACATTGACTGCTAAATTTTCTCCTGCTATTCGGCTAGCAAGCGCGGGGTTAGCAAGCACGTGTGTTTGTTTCAACTGCTATTCAGCTAGCAAGCACGAGCTTGCATAAATTACGGGGAATACATAAATTAGGAGCAATATATTTCACATTGCGGAATTTTTCGCCCAAGTACAACTCTGCTCTCCATAATATTCATTTGGTCTCTTTATTTCATGCCCAAGACATTAAAACGTATGGCTTCTCTAAAATACTTGATCCAATTGTGCAGGATATTAAAATACTGGAGAAGGATGGAATTAGGGTTCCCCTGTATGATGACCTGGTATATGGAACTATTGTCCAAGTTACTGGTGACAACCTTGGCCTTCACTGTTTGTTTGGTTTTGTATAATCATTTGTTGCCAGATATTGTTGCCGCTTTTGTCTTGCTGACAAAGAGGACTTTCAAACAGAGTTTACTGAGGATTCACCCAAGATAACTAAGCGAACTCAAGCACTTCATGCAGAACACTGCCAAAGAATGGAGACAAATCCCAGACTTCCCTATGATGGGTGTTAAACAGTCTTGTCTTCTGAATTCATTGCAGTACTTTAATACATGTGAAAATTTCTCTGTTGATATTATGCATGATATCTTGGAGGGAGTGGCACAATTTGAAATGAAACTGATAATGTTACATGTAATAGACCAATACACAACATCAAAGGAAGTAGACAGGAGAATTAAGAGCTTTAACTATGGCTACATGGAACAAAACAACAAACCCCCTACATTGAAGTTAGGCGAGGACTCAAATGACCTAGGGTTAAATGCCATCCAGTCCTGGTGTCTACTTCGCAATCTACCACTCATCTTTGGAGATTTGGTTTGTCCAAATGATCAGCACTGGTATTTGCTAGTTGTTGCTGCAAATTGTAAAGATTGTATTTTCTCCAGTATTGTCAAAGGGTATAACTATTTTCTTGAAACACTTGATCGCTGAACACCATAGCTTATTCAAGCATTTGTTTCCACACAAGAAGCTGCTACCAAAGCATCATTTCATGGTGCATTACCCTACATGTATACTTAAGACTGGACCAAATTTGCATAGCTGGTGCATGCGCTACGAAGCAAAGCACAATTTCTTTAAAAAACAATTGAAGGTAAACAATAAAATGAAAGGATGAGAAAGACAGTCGAGCCAGCTGATTAGCCCAGAGCAAAGTAGAAACAGAGCTACAATTCAGAGTGAAACGGCACACTGTCCGTGTGTATGAATGAGCTTTTCAGCCACCTCTATCGGAACATCAATATACACACGCACGCCCACACACACACACACACATAAAGCATGTATGCAGAAGCTTTGAGGGGGGAAGAGGTGACTAGTGATGGCCTGGTTCACTGCAGTTTTTGTGGTGTGGAGATACAGAGTGATCTTTTCACTCCTCACCTTCAGCTGAAATACCAGAGCTTACACTGAACCTGGGCTGTGTGTGTGTACTGTAAATGTTGGTGAGAGTGATAAAGAGGTCACACTGAGGGAACAGTCTCTCAAAGAGGCCTCTCATAAGCAACCCACTGGATCTCTGACAAGAAAGTGCAACGCCATCAAGTCTTTGGGTTGTGTTTTTGTACTGATGCTTGGAGCAAACTGCAATGGCACAAAAGTATTCTGAATATTCTGGTCAGGTGGCTGCGAGATAAAGAGAAAGTGACGACAGAAAAAGTTAATGAAAACTCGAGCGACAGCTTTACTGAAGAAGACAGCCAAATAGACACAGCCCAAGGCTCAAAAGACAAGGACATTGTTGAAAAGAAGGGCCTGAGGAATTCGGTACTGTGGAAATATTTTGGCTATTAAGTGTCCGACAAGAAGCAGAGTAGCACGAACTGCAAATTGTGTTGAAAAGCATGTTCCCAAAAAGACAGGTAATTCCACTAATCTTTTTTACCATCTGAAGCAGAAATGACAGAAATATGTGATTTGATTTATATCATGATATATATCGATATAGACTGAATTAAAAAAAATTATCTTCATACAAGTTTTTTTTCATATCCCCCAGCCCTACTCCCTGCTCATCACTTCATTTATTTAAACCAATCACCATGGGTTTTATTTTAAGTCCTGCTCTTGTGTTGATGGATTATTTACACATTTAGTGGCAATCACTGTGATTAAAATTACTGATCATCCACAACAAAACTGTGATAGACATATGTCAACTGTGGATAGCATGATCCAAATATTGACATTTACAGGGTTAAAGTAGCAGCTTAGATGTTGTTTCTGTCTTCCATAGTGAAGGGGAAAAAGTAACATACATGTAGCAGAAGGGGGGGAGAATACCAAACTGTCTTTCAAATTGGGGGCCGCATCCTTTGGAGACTGCATAAGAGGACCGATTGCATCACAGCAGGGCGACTAGACTGTCCCATCTTTTAAAACACACAACTTATATCTGAAGCCTACGTCTGGTGAAATCTGACCTGTCAACAATAAAACACCTAGAGCCCTTCATTTTGAATTACCATACATGTCACCCCCGGTTTGTTTGAAATTATTTTGCATGGACCAGTAAAAGAGGGTGAGACATATTTTGCCACAAAAAGAGACATGAAAATGGGTTTTATCAAAAATTTCAAAAATTGAAGAATTTAAAGGTTCAATGTTTGGCATTTAATGACATGTAGTGGTTAAGTTGCATGTTACAGCTGAATGCCCCTCAACTCACCCTCCCTATCCAAACATGAAAGAGAACCTGAGGTAGCTTTCAGAAAACTCAAAAGATGTCTGGTTTGTCTCGTTTTGGCTCCTGTAAAAAACATGGCCACCCTCCGAGGACCTGCTCCTGATGTAAATATAAAGTATTTAAATATAAAGGACTCATTCTGGGGTAAAAAAAAAAAAAATTGTACAATTTTGATGAAACACACTAGGATTATTAGGGACCGAATGGTGAGAGGCCCTATTGAAACTGTAAGAATTATTAGGGCCCGAGCACCGAATGGTGAGAGGCCCTATTAAATTGCAAGGATTTTCTTATTAGGGCTCGAGCACCGAAATTGGTGAAAGGCCCTATTGAAATTAAAATGATTATTATTAGGGCCCGAGCACCGAAACGGTGGGAGGCCCTATTGAAATTGAAAGGATTATTATTCTTATTCAGGCAATAGAATGGGCTTTTTGAAGGCTTTGCCATGCTCAAAAAAGCTGCTAAAGTTTGCAGTAATTAGAAAGTGGTGAAAATTTACGTATTCTGGAGTATTCGGAAATGGGCGTGGCAAAATGGCTCAACAGCGCCACCTGGAACCCAGCCCCTAGGTTTCCACATAACCGATTTCACCTAAATCGGGACGGTGTATTGTGACCAATCATACAAAAAAGCCTCAAAGAGTATTATGAACAACGCAACAGGAAGCCCGCCATTTTGGATTTAGTGGCCATTTCAGCCATATTCCACATTTTTACTTTGATGTACTTGTCGTAGATTCATTAAATCGACTTTAAATTTAGACGAATGTCATCACAACAAGATGGAGATCTAACGTTATCAAAAGATCAACTTTTCGTCATACCGTGTGACCGTGGCGTGGTGTCAAACTTTGATTACTCGCCATCAAAACATGACCTTCTGTATCTTGTCCATATTTGCTCCAACCAAGTCCAAACTAGACATGTAAGACAAGAGTCGCGACTTGAAGACATCTATACAAAAATCGTGACTTTAAATCACAGCGCCCCCTGGTGGCAACAGTAAATGTCTTGTTTTTGGAACGTCTTACACTTTGAAGTATTCCTCCTCATCCACTCTGACAAACTATGTATAACTGTATCAAATGGGTCTCAAGATATTGATTATGTAAGCATATGATTACTGTGACTTTTCATCATGCAGATTATTAATGGCATGGCATCAAAGTTCCTCAGCTCACCATAACACAGGAAATTGCTGTAACTTCAGAGTTCATGGGTCCATCTCCCTCAAACTACTTGTGTGTAGCAACAGCCCCCCCTGAAGATATTCAGATAGTTTTAAGGAATGGGCGTGGCAAAATAAATGACTAGCGCCCCCTAAAGGGCAGCCCCGGCACTACGATTGGTCTACATCTACAAAAATGGATAGGGACATGTGTCTTTTCATGACAAAGAAATAAGTCCCTTGGACAGATATGCTAGACCACACAGGAAGCCCACCATTTTGGATTTAGTGGCTATATTGGCCATATTCCACACTTTTACTTTGATGTCCTTGTTGTAGAGGTTTCATCAGATCAACATAAAATTGTGTTGAGTGTCATCACAAAAAAATGGAGATTTAAACTTATCCAAAGATACATTTTCGTCACACCGTGTGACCCTGGCGTGGCGTCAAAGTTTGATTACATGCCATCAAAACACGAGCTTCTGTATCTTGGACATATTTGGGGAGAGCGTGGCCTAGGGGATAGAGCGGGTGTTCTGCAACAAGAAGGTTGCTGGTTTAAATCCCACTCATGCCTAAGTGTCCTTGGCAAGATACTGAACCCCTAAAATGGCCCCTCAGAAATGTTGAGTGTACTAAAAATATAAGTCGCTTTGGACAAAAGCGTCAGCTAAATGACATGTAATGTAATTTGATCCAATCGAGTCCAAACTAGACACGAAGACAAGAGTCGCGACCTGATGACATCTACAAAGACACCATGACTTAAAATTCAAGATTTCACATAAAATACTTTATTGAACTCATACTGCCATGGAAATTGTTACAGTAATTGCCATACATCGTGCTTACAGTAACAAAAAATGTGTACAGCACACTGTCAAACATGAGGCACATCAAAACAAAAATTTTGCATAGTGAGATATGACCTTTTGGAGGTGATCTATGTAGTTGTGCTGAACCATATGGGCTATTTTGCCAATTGCACTTAGAGCTCTGAGAATGTCATTTCTGTTTCGTGAAATGAGCCAAAGCAATGGAGAAAAACTATAAACTTACTGTGTGATTGGTGATCAGATGATCAACCTTGATTACTAAAGTTCTAGTTGCACCTGAAAATTAAGCCGATGATCAAAGATATCCTTATTACAGTATATACCATGATGTTTTTCATGGTATTATGTGCCTGTACGATTTTGACAGTGGAGTGAACTATTGTGCAGGTGATGATGTACACAATGAAATTATGCCAACATGTTCTGCAGAGAACAACCACTTGACTGAGAAGCGACAGTCAGTTTTGACCAGCAATATATATTCAATTGGTAATTGGGCTAACTGAAGGCAATTGTACTTAACCGTTTGCAAAGGTGTGCTAAATTATTTGAAATTTGTGCAAGCTGTTGGAAATTGTACTTGTCATGTGCTAGGATGTGCTAATACAATTGCAATTTGATAAAAGGAATGAGATATTCCAATCTGTTGTGAACAAGTGCCCAGTGGTTTGGAGGTTTGCACGTGTTGTTTTGAGAATGTCATTTCTGTTTCGTGAAATGAGCCAAAGCAATGCAGAAAAACTGTAACATCCCACCCCTGAAGATATTCATATGGTTTTAAGGAATGGGCGTGGCAAAAAAACTGACAAGCGCCCCCTAAAGGGCAGCCCCGGCACTACGATGTAGAAAAATCGATTGGGGCAAGTGTCTTTTCATAACAGACAAATAAGTGTTGGATAGATATGCTAGACCAAACAGGAAGCCCGCCATTTTGGCTTAAGTGTTCATTTTGGCCATATTCCACATTTTTTTCTTTGATGTACTTGTCCCAGGGCTTTCATCAGATCAACTTAAAATGCAAATGAGTGTCATCACAACAAGCTGGAGATATTAAAAAGATATAGAGATTGATTTTTCGTCACACCGTGTGACCGTGGCGTGGCACCAAACTTTGATTAAACGCCATCAAAACACAAGGTTCTTTATCTCGGACAAACATTGTCCAATCGAGTCCAAAGTAGACACGTAAGATAAGAGTCCCGGCCTGATGACATCTACACAGAAATCATGACTTGAAACCACAGTGCCCTCTAGTTGCTACATGAAGTGACATGTTTTATACTTTGATGAACTGCTCCTGGCTGCTTTACAATATACAGCTCAAAAGAGCTCAGTCAAGTCATTGGATCATGGTCAGAATTGTGACATTTCCTCAAAGCGTGTAAGCATTGAGGTGCGGCGAAGAATAGTCCTTCGCCAAAGGACACAATGTTGTCATAACTCCACTCTGCATTGTCCTATCACTTCCAAACTTCTGTTTCCTGATAAAAGTCCAAGCCTGAACAGCTCTATGTGTCAATATTTCCTCAGTGTCATAGCTCCACCCACTGATTCGCCATGAAACAGGAAGTACTTTGTAAAGACACTCTGCATTATCCAACCGGCTCCGAACTACTGACCTATGATCACAATCCTGACCTGCACAGCTCCATATATTCATATTAGAGCAGGGTCATAGCGCCACCTACTGATCAGTGTGAAAATGAAGTTGTTGTAACATTGTCCAATTGACACAAAATTGCTCACGCTACATCAGAGCGCCTACTTGAACAGATCTATATGTCTGTATATAACAATAGTGATGGCGCCACCTACTGGCAACCGGAAGTAAGCTTTGTTTTACAACTAACACTCGATTTACATACAATTTTCACAGTGTGATGTGCAATTGATAGCATGGACCGTATTGAGCAATTAGCAGGCAAGGATCTACGTAGCGTGACGGACGCAGGAAGTGAAGCATTTATCCATGCCGCAGTGAGCAAACAAATGCAACGCAGAGAAGTGCGCTTGGTCATTGATCGCGCTCTTCACCGACCGACAGGCGTGCGGGTGCTCGGGCCCGCCAGTGCTACAACGTAGTCTGTAACATTTTTTGGTCAAAAAACCACAAGGATCATTAAAAACATCACCCTTTTTACCCTGCCTAAAACAGCCTTCCTCAGATTGACCTGTTTTGAGTGCCCCGCCCCCCCTCCCCTCTCTCACTGCCTCGCCCCCGACACACACACACACACACAGACACAAACAGACACAGACACACACACACACATCTTAAATCTCTCCTTAGCATATTTAAGGTTGTTAAAATCATTTTAAGTCACTGTCCTACACATATAGGTGTAGCTGCTAGAGACTTTAATCTTTAATCTTGAAGACTTTAATCTTGATGATGTTTTCCTGCACGTGGCATCTATTGCACTTCTGTCCGTCCTGGGAGAGGGATCCCTCACATGTGGCTCTCTCTGAGGTTTCTACGTATTTTTACCCTGTTAAAAGGGGTTTTAGTACTTTTTCCTTACTCTTGCTGAGGGTTAAGGACAGAGGATGTCACACCCTGTTAAAGCCCTATGAGATGAATTGTAATTTGTGAATACGGGCTATACAAATAAAATTTGATTGATTGATTGATATATTTCTGTATCTGTTTGTTGTGTTTATTCATTGAAGCTACACTTTTCTAAATACTACACCTTCTGATAAAGATGTACATTATTTAAATACATGCATTAGATATGTGTGTATACACTATAATTGTATGTGTATAATTCTTCATTCAGGGCATATATTCTGAGCGTACACACGCAAACACATCCAGTTTCACGTCTTAAATCTACCCTTAGCATATCTAAGGTTGTTAAAATCATTTTAAGTCACTGTCCTACACATATATTTCTGTATCTGTTTGTTGTGTTTCTTCATTGAAGCTACAATTTTCAAACTACTACACCTTCTGATAAAGATGTACATTATTTAAATACATGCATTTGATATGTGTGTATACACTATATGCCCTCTATGTATACTTATTCATAGAGGGCATATATTCTGAGCGCACACACACACACACACACACACAGATCGTGGAGGGGCTACAGCTCTGGAGGCTAACACTGCTGCAACTTTTGCGGCGAAATGCACTTAAAACCCCGGGTATGAGTTTATTGAGCAACGGAGGTGGCAACGAGCTAATGGTGACCGGCACCGGTGCGTGCAGCTCGGGGTGCGTGGAGCAAATCTGTACGGGCCACAAAAGTTATAAGGCGCAGCTATCTCCCCCCTCCTCCTCCTCTGCTTCGCCGCCCGGGCATCACAAGAGAGGTTGTCCGCTGAGCGAGCGCCAAAGCAAGGGTACAATGCAGCCGGAGACCGGGACTGCAGTAAAGTGAGCCGTCATCTGGGAAGCCAGCCGCCACACGGGTTTTTGTTGCGCGTCTACTAGTGCCTCATACGGTAAAGTCGTTTCACCCAACCATGCTGTATTACCGTAAAGCCACAAGCCCCATACCTTTGGTCATTAAATAATTGTGACGTTTTTTGAAAAACTTAATACATAACATTATTAAAATACTGCAAACAGGTAAATCAGTGTAAGATCCACACATACTGTATAAACTTTTCACATACCATCCTACAGTAGAGCAATCATAATGTCAACAATGTAATAGTATATATTGAGAGAGGACCCTCGTCCGTCTATCCATCTATCTTCATGTCTATTTTGTAACACTAATAATTTTACTCAAAAGACTGACACCCACCTGGGGCATCCTGGCTACAGTTTGTAGGCTAGCCCGGAAACATTACAATGTATTCATAGCTGGACGAGGCTCTGTCACTGTTGTGCAGTAGGATGTGGAAAGTGAGACCAGAGATGCGAGAAGAAGGGCTTTCATATCTAGAAATATGACAACTATTTTAAACAGTCAACACCATGACAGTCCAGAGTTGAAACAAGGAGAGAGAGAGATGCAGTCCTACACGCTTCTCTTCGATTCTATTAGAGAATTCACCCCCAATATCCTACAGAAACTGTGTCTGCCCCCGACAAACTAAATTAATCCAATCCAAAACAACCAGGAGAGGAATAATACATTCAAACCTAATAAAAGTTAATACAACTAATATATCCGTTCCAAAAAATCTAAGTATAAAAAATGGTTAATTAAATATCAGGTCAATCAATCCTAACTGCCTTCTCATTAATGATCTGATTACTGATCATCAGATCGATTTACGTCTATCTGAAAGTTGCCTGCAAAATGGTGAATATGTAGGTTTAAATGAAGCAACGCCCCCCAACCCATATCAAAACTCATATTCCTCGAAGAACAGGCAGAGGGTGAGGTGTCGCCACAATCTTTCAACCCTTGACCTAAAGATAATTATAAATCGTTTGAAAGTCTCAACATCAGCCTTGTACATCTAAGCCTGAAAATCACATAAACCAGTTCATCTAGTTATCATCTATCGTTTACCTGCCCATTACTCAGAATTTGTATCTGAATTCTCTGAATTTCTTTCTGAGCTCGTTCTTAGGACAGATATAGTCATTATAGTCTGTGATTTCAACATTCATGTAGATCAGGCATGACAGGTTACGGGGGTGATAAGGGGAGAATATAATTTTTTATTTTATTCTTTTTAAATTTTCGGTGGAATCCGTCAGTTGGTCTGTTGCTGCTGCCCGCCTCAGCTGCAGCAGCGCCAGTAGTGCTGATCGAGATGTCGTTACTAGCTAAGTACACTGTGTTGAATAAGTACTGAGATGTCCTGAGGGTCAGTGAATAAGTTGGGGTGGGACATGTGACAGTTCTTGACCAATGGCTGTGGGGTTGTGTGGGATGATAAGCTCTCATTGGCTGGTTTGTTGGCGGGTCAGGGGTGAATGAGGAAGTCGAGGGAGAAGACGAGTGTTGATGTTAGGAGTGAAGAGACGACGCAAGGACATCTGAATGATGTTATGAAAACAGCCACTGCCCAGAAACTGTCCCCCGATATGGACAAGCTAGTCAAAGTTAAAATGTATCTGGCTTCGACAAGCTGCTGAAGTAGGCTGGTCTCACCATTTATCATAATCCAGTTTGATACGGGTGGGAGGGAATAAAAGGGGTTGGGGTTGACTGATAGCCAGGTTAGTGCCATATAGGCAGATGGGTGTGTGGAAATATGGGTTGGGGTTAGGTTTGCCAACTCCCTGAAATATAAATAAGGGACACCTCATTGGCAGGGCTGGCCAACCCGATTGCCTTCACCCTTCCTGGCGTGGTGAATTTTTGTGTCCCCTTTTTTTGTGAGTGAAACGATTTTTTAACTATTTAATCCTGAATTGAATTAGATGCATATTTGTTATTTTAACAGAAGTGCAAACAGAACGTCTTTAGAATTTTTTTAAACATATTTGTGCCTCAAAGGCCAGCAGAAGGGCTACAGAAAAAGTGCGCCGGCACACCGGCAGTGTCCTTTATAGATGTTTTCGAGCACATTTTCCACCCAGGTGTTTGCTTTTTCCCATTCCTCCCGGTATTTTTGCATCCTTCTGTATCATCGTACTCGTGTGTGAATATGCTGTCAGCTCATTGATCCCAGAGCAGGACATTGCCTGGGAACAAGTTTACCGTAAATGTTCATATAAAGCGCTCTGTTATTCATTTTCCATTGGCATTTTACTGACCATTTTTAAAAACTCACAGTAATACAGGACAATGTCAATCAATCAATCAATCAAATTTTATTTGTATAGCGCGTATTCACAAATTACAATTCATCTCATAGGGCTTTAACAGGGTGTGACATCCTCTGTCCTTAACCCTCAGCAAGAGTAAGGAAAAAGTACTAAAAACCCTTTTAACAGGGTAAAAATACGTAGAAACCTCAGAGAGAGCCACATGTGAGGGATCCCTCTCCCAGGACGGACAGAAGTGCAATAGATGCCACGTGCAGGAAAACATCATCAAGATTAAAGTCTTCAAGATTAAAGATTGAAGTCTCTAGCAGCATTTGATGAGGGTAGACATCCCGAAGGACAACCCCAACATGACATGCCAAGCAGTCCCACTGCAATCACAGTCCATGGTCAGCAACCATCCAGACCACGATCCACCATCCAGACCAGACGCCACTCCAGTCCTCAGTCACCGTCCACCGCCGCCCACCAGGACCCATCACGAGCCACCACCGCGGTCCTGGTCCAACACCCGTGCCCAATGCCAACGCGACAAAGGGTCCGCCACCAGCACCATGATCAGCCCACATAACGCAGAATCCGCCACACTGGATCCAACACTGCGACCCCCGGTGCGCGATCCACAAACCGCAATCCATGGTGCGGCCACAGAGGCCCTGGATCTGCGGGTGATAAAGCAAAGGGATTCCGGGGAAGGGGGATAGGGATGGAGAAGAGGAAGGAGAAGCTGGAAAGAGAAGCTCCGTGTGTCATTTGTCATAAAATAGAAAAAGTTATGTTCTTCCGCACTAATTAGCTCTAACTATAAGCTTTATCAAAAAGGAAGGTTTTGAGCCTACTCTTAAAAAAGATGGTATCTGCCTCCCGAACTGAAAGTGGTAAATGATTCCACAGCCGAGGGGCTTGATGGCTGAAAGCTCTGGCTCCTACTCTACTTTTAGAGACTTTAGGGACGACAAGTAGGCTTGAATTCTGGGAGCGGAGTGCTCTAGTGGGTTTATAAGGTACTAACAGCTCTTTAAGGTAAAAAGGCGCTATATTATTAAGGGCCTTGAAGGTGAGGAGAAGAATTTTAAATTCTATTCTAGATTTAACTGGAAGCCAGTGTAGCGATGCTAATACTGGAGAAATGTACTCTCTTCTCTTTGTTCTCGTCAGGACACGTGCTGCGGCATTTTGGACAAGCTGTAGAGTCTTTAACGACTTACTGCTGGAGCCTGATAATAATGAATTACAATAGTCCAGTCTTGATGTAACAAAGGCGTGGACTAGTTTTTCTGCATCTTTTTGTGAAAGGACACGTCTAATTTTTGAAATATTACGCAAGTGGAAAAAAGCGGTTCTAGAAATTTGTTTTAAGTGACTATTAAAGGATAAATCAGGATCGAAGATCACTCCCAAGTTCCTAAATATCATTAGATAATGTATCTCTAAGGTGTTTGGGACCAAGTATTATAACCTCTGTTTTGTCTGAGTTTAATAAGAGAAAATTGCGGGTCATCCAGGTTTTTATGTCCTTGAGACATGTTTGAAGTTTAGTTAATTGATTGCTTTGTTCAGGTTTTATTGACAAATATAACTGTGTGTCATCCGCATAGCAGTGGAAATTTACCGAGTGTGTCCTGATAATGTTTCCTAGTGGAAGCATATATAATGAGAATAAAATTGGGCCGAGCACAGAGCCCTGTGGAACACCATGGTTAACTTTGGTGCGCACAGATGACTCATCATTAATTTGCACGAATTGGGAGCGATCAGAAAAATACGATTTAAACCAGTTAAGGGCGGTTCCATTAATGTTAATTAACTGTTTGAGTCTTTGTAATAAAATTTGATGGTCAATTGTGTTGAATGCTGCACTGAGATCTAACAGAACGAGGACAGAGACAAGTCCCTGATCTGAAGCTATTAAAAGGTCATTAGTGACTTTTGCCAAGGCTGTCTCTGTACTGTGATTGGCCCGACTGAAAGTCTTCATATATATTATTTTCCTGGAGAAACTCACACAGCTGATTGGCTACAACTTTTTCTAAGATTTTAGACATGAAGGGGAGATAAGTTATTGGCCTGTAATTGGCTAAAACCTCTGGGTCTAGAGTGGGTTTTTTGAGTAGGGGTTTGATGACAGCTATTTTAAAAGATTGTGGTACATCACCTGATGATAATGACAGATTGATAATGTTAAGTAACGAACTATCAATTAGGGGCAGAATTTCTTTAAGTAATTTTGTAGGAATGGATCTAAGATACAGGTTGTTGGTTTAGAACCTGAGATTATTTTTGGTAAACTGATCACGGGTGATCAGAGAGAAGCTGTCTAAGTAATGGGTAGGATTCTCAGCCGTTTCTGAGATCTCTGTTGTTGGGAGGGTATTAGTGCCAATTGAGGGCAGGAGATGGTTGATTTTATTTCTAATAGTTTGAATTTTATCATTAAAAAAGGTCATAAAGATATTGCTATTTAGGGATCGAGGAATACTGGGTTCGGTGGAGGTGTGACTCTCTGTCAGCCTGGCTACAGTGCTGAAGAGAAACCTGGGGTTGTTTCTATTCTCTTCTATTAGTTTTGAATAGTAGGCGGCTCTTGCTTTGAAGAGAGCCTTTTTATATTCTTTAACACTATTGTTCCAGTCTATTAGATTTTCAACATGGTTGCTGGAGCGCCACTTTCTTTCTAGTTTTCTTGATAATTGTTTTAACTCATTTGTCTGGGAATTATACCACGAAGCTAATTTACTATGTTTGACATTTTTCTTTTTTAGAGGCGTTATTGAGTCTAATGTTAATCGTAATGAGTCTGCAGAGCTATCAACGAGGTGGTCGATCTCAATGTGTGTCCCTTTTCAGATCAATACGGGACGGGTGCTTTTGTTTCTAAATACGGGACAATTCAGTTTTTCAAGGGACGGTTGGCAACCCTAGTTGGGGTTGACTGGTGATGACTGGCAAAGTTAATGTGCCTCATCTGTTGTTGAGCCAATTCAATGTTTTTAGATAGCTCATATTTGACTATTTTTTCAAGAAACTTTTAGTTGTACTAAATCCTACTGGATATTCAATCACATGGCCTATTGTTGGACTACTTTATTCTGGCGCTTACTCTCTGTGACTCATTTAGGCCTACTGGCCTTCTTTTAATTGGGCTAATTAT
Source organism: Pleuronectes platessa (assembly GCF_947347685.1). Classification (NCBI taxonomy): domain Eukaryota; kingdom Metazoa; phylum Chordata; class Actinopteri; order Pleuronectiformes; family Pleuronectidae; genus Pleuronectes; species Pleuronectes platessa. The sequence continues at coordinate 2,690,602 of NC_070626.1, read as the reverse complement.
GCATTGACCTGTTTTCATGTGCAAGCTTTCAATAAATATAATAAAAGTAATTGACTTCCGGTATGGTGTGGTAGAGAGGAGCAGCGTGGCATCGTCTCTCCCCCGCTCAGAATTAAATAACTTATCTTTCACCAGCTAAACCAGCATAAAAAAATATCAAACTATCCTCTTAACCCAACTTGGCAATGCCGAAGTCTGCAAGACAACAAAAAGTTGACCAGCTCCGGGATACGGCAGAAGATCCTGTTGACCCGAGTGAGGCTAACGCTAACACTGAGCATGCTGCTACGGCTAAAAGCTCGTTACCGTAGCTTTCTTATGATGCGCTGCTTAAACACATTGCCACTGTCGTTGCTGAGGAGGGCAAGCGGACGCAAACTAAGATCCAGCAGGTCTTCTCCAGCTTCGAATCGATTCTGGAGGAAAAAGTTGACAGCAGGCTGAAACGGATCGATAAGGTCGCGGCAGCTACCGACTCCCTCACTGCACGTCAGACCGAATACGAGACCCGTGTCTCCGCCTTGGAGGACGACGTTACACCGCTTAAGAGGAAACTAACCGCGATGGAGAAAGTAAATGCCGAGCTGACAGCTAAAGTCACAGATCTAGAGGGTCGCTCCCGACGAGACAACATCAGAATCTTAAACCTCAAGGAGTCGACTGAAGGCGGTGACCCGGTTCGTTTCTTTGAAGGATTCATTCCCAAGGTGCTGGAGCTCCCGGTCCAATCCATCACTATCGACCGCGCACACAGAAGTCTCGGGCCGCCTTTGGAAGGTCGCCCTCGCCCTGTCATTGTCAAGATCCATCGCTCCAGAGATGTCTCCATGATATGGTCTGCAGCGAGACGCAAAGGAACCATCCAACATGAGGACCAGGCTATTCGCTTCGCTCCCGACATCCCTCCGCTGGTCCGCTCTGCACGCAGAGCCTTCAACCCTGTCTGCGCCGAGCTTATTAAGCGAAACATCCGCTTCCAGATGATCTTCCCTGCCGTGCTGTCGTTCAGGGTAAACGGGGTACAGAAGTCATTCAAGGATCCGGAGGATGCAAAGACATTATTGGACGGTAACGTGTAATCTGTGACTTTTCCGTTATCTGCCTTTCATTGTACTGCTGGCAGCTGGTGAGTCACACACTTAACTTCAGTGACGTGCTACCCACACATCACATTAGTTAACCCTCCCTCCCCTTCTTTATTTTATATTATCATTATTTTTTGCGCCCCTTAACTTTCTGTGTGGTGGTGCAGTCACCTATGCAGCCATCTGAGCGGGGGAGTTGGCTACCTTTTGGTGATTTTTTTTTTTGAATAATTAAGGAAGCCTTTTCATTTTCAAGCTAGAGAAAGTCTTTGACACCACCTTGTGGTTTTGAAGTCTCGGTGGAGACTAGCTTATTTTCCTTCCATAGGAGTTACAGACATGGGTGTTCTTGTCTTCTCCTTGTTTTGTGTTTCTATTTGTATTGTTCAGATGTTCTTGAGTTATTGCAGGTCCAGAGGTTCTTCTTTCCCCCTTCGCTTCCCCTGTCCGAGATATATATCCATAGCCTTCAAATACGCTGCCCTCCTTTTGCCTCTGTTTTTACCTTGTAATGGGTGAGGGTTTTCAGTTGAAAGTCCTAAGCCTCAATACAAGGGGTTTAAATAATCCAGTGAAAAGAGTTGCTATTTTTGACCTCCTTCGCAAACAAGGAGCCCATTTTGCTATGCTACAAGAAACTCATATGGTTAGACGTGATGTGAACCATTTATCTAATAGATTTTTTCGGATACTCATTCTTCTGCTACCAATAAAACCAAAGGTGTAGCAATTATCTGCCATCGCAATCTGCACTTTAAATTGCTGGATACATGGTCTGACAATAAAGGCAGGATAACTATTGCCAAAATTCATATAGAAAATACAGACATTGCGCTGGTATCGCTTTACGCCCCTAATACTTTTGACTCACAATTTTATGAACAGATAACTAAAATTCTGCTTGATCTTCCTGACTTTAAGCTAATCATAGGTGCTGATTTTAATGCTGTATTGGACCACTCCTTTGATAGATCCGGTCAATCTGAAAACAAAGAACAAAGACAGAGTTCGGATGCCTTGCGCTCTTGGTCAAATAACACTGGTGTGTTCGATTTATGGCGTTTGATGAACCCTACTTCCAGAGATTTTACCCACCTCTCAGCAAGACACAAGTCCTTTTCGCGTATTGATTATATTTTTGCCTCTAGAGGCTTCTTTAAAAAAATTATGGAGGTCACTCTCTTGCCAGTCACTCTTTCAGATCACAAGGCTGTAGTTGTTCTTGGCTTGATTCGCTCCACCCCATTGCGAGCTCCTAAATGGCGTTTTAATACTACCTTACTTCGTGATGAGTCATTCAGAACTCAGTTTATGGCACAACTACTGGCACAATAATGCTACTCTGTATGCATCTAATTTAAGAAAAGCCCGCTCTTCCTGGCTGACCCAGTTGGAGCGCAAACTTTCAACATTGGACAACTTATTACAACAAAATTTTGATGATCAGGTTGCATTGCAGTACGACCTGGTGAAAAAAGACATTAATGCTATTCTCAAACGGCGTGCTGAATTCTTGATCCATAGAACACCCCAAACATATTGAACATTTCGCTGACATCATCTCCATTAGATCAGAAGACGGGCATATGTTAACAGAACCCTCTGAAGTCAATGCTTCTTTTCGTAGTTTCTATGCTAACTTGTACAGCTCAGAGGTTTCTCACGACAAAGATTTATGCAACAAATTCTTGAGTTCCATTCAACTACCTAAAATGACAGACAATGGCTCCCAAAGTTTAAACGCCCCTATCACTTTAAATGAGCTTAAGGCTGCAGCTGATGATATGCACAAGGGCAAATCACCTGGCCTGGACGGGATCCCCCCAGAATTTTACACAGCTTTCTTGCATAGTCTGGGGCCCTTATTTCTTGATATGATTCAGGCCTCCTTGGAGAGAGGTGCTTTCTCCAGGGATGTGAATGTAGCTATCATTTCATTGTTATTGAAAAAGGATAGGGATCCTTCTGAATGTGCCAATTATAGACCTTTATCCCTTTTAAATGCTGATATTAAAATTTACGTTTCTTGCACGTAGGCTCCAACCCTTTATGACGAAACTCATTAATTGTGACCAAACAGGATTCATCAGATCCAGGCAGCCTGCGGACAATATGAGGAGATTAATACATATAATACACGGGGCCTCCTCATTACAACTACCATCAGCTGTCTTTTCGTTAGACGCTATGAAAGCATTTGATCGTTTGGAGTGGCAGTTTCTCTGGTCAGTACTGGAGTTTTTTGAGGTGGGTCCTCAATTCTTACATATGATTAAAGTCTTATATACCAATCCAAGAGCTATTTTGCTTACGGGCAGGACTTGCTCGTCCCTATTTGACGTTGCGAGGGGCTCCAGACAGGGATGCCCTTTGAGTCCCCTCCTGTTTGCACTCTCTCTGGAGCCTCTCGCTCAGTCAATCCGGATGTCTAAAGCTATCACTCCTATCACGGTGTTTGGGACCACACATTACATATCTTTGTATGCCGATGACATCCTCTTACATCTAGGGAACGCGCAGCAGTCTCTGCCTGATGTTTTATCTATTTTCCAACGTTTTATTGATCTATCTGGGTACAGAATAAATTGGACAAAGTCAGCTTTCTTACCTCTGAATGACCAAATGAGAAACATAACTTTACCTGCAAATATTCCAGTAGTCAACCACTTTAAGTATTTGGGCATTAAGATTAGCTCATCAGTACAGTCCATTGTCAAGTCCAATTATGAAGAAACTCTGTCCAACATAACCCGTGACCTTGATAAATGGTCCACGCTGCCAAATTCTCTTAAATCTCGTGTATCTATTATTAAAATGAATGTGCTTCCCCGGATTAACTTTGTGAGTGCGATGCTGCCTTTGCCACCACCTCCACGTTTTTGGGACAAGGCCCAGCAGATAATTTCTAACTTTGTCTGGAACAGAAAACGTCCTTGTCTCAGATTATCCACGGCACAGAGAGATAGAGCTGACGGGGGTCTCTCACTGCCTAACCCTAAATTATATCACTGGGCCTTCACTCTGCGACCCCTGATCAGCTGGCTCGACGAGGGTATCGAGACTTCATGGCGAACACTGGTGGAGAATATGGTTCGTCCATTGAAACTAAAGGAAATCTTATTTTCCAATGTTCCCCTAAAGAAATCTCAAGTCAGCTATGGCCCCATTGTTTTTCACGTATTAGCAGTAGAAAAAATGTGTGGTATTTCATCTAATTGGAACCCGTATTCACCTATTTTTTTATAATGATCGTTTGTTGATTGGTAAATCCCCAATTAAGTTTGGTCAGTGTCGCCGGTGGTATGACAAGGGGATTCACTCCCTTGGTGACATTTTTGGGGACAGGGGCCTATACTCTTTTGAAGATCTCACATTTCGGTTCAACTTGCAACATTCCACTTTTTATTTCTACTTGCAGCTGAGAACAGCCATGAAAACATATGGTGTACCCTGGCAAGGTCCACTTGAGGAACACTCTTTGATCAAACTTTTTCGTCAGGCCCGGGAATCCAGAAAAATTGTATCTAAATTGTATCGTTATTTCCTAGAAAAATCTTATGTTACTCTAACAGTGAATGCAGCTTGGCGGGCAGATATTCCTGACCTTGACCCCGACTTCAGCTGGGATTAGGTCTGGGATACAGTTAAACAGTCATCCAGAAACCCTGACCACCAACAGATTCATCTAAATTTCATTCACAGAACGTACATGACGCCTCGTAAACTTTACTGTATGAAAATTAAAGATAATCATAACTGTACACTATGTACTACAGGCACTGTGGGCACCTTTTTCCACATGATTTGGGAATGCCCGGGGGTTGAACATTTTTGGAAGATGGTGCAGAGTGAACTGTCATTGCTATTGTCCATTCCTATCCCCCTGTCCCCATCTGTTTTTATTTTAAATGATCTTTCTCAACCGAAACTTACGAAATCCTCAAAGCGCGTGTTTCTGGCTGGCCTAACATCCTTTGCATGATCGCAACAAGGTGGAAACCGCCCCATATACTCGGCGACAGTGGCTGCTCAACTTCATAGACGTTGCGCTTCTGGAATTGTCCACAGCACGCGTCCAGGGTGCAAAGGAGGAAGTGTCATTGTACTGGGCTCGAACAGTGGAGGCTCTCAAAGGCCTTTTGGTGTGAACTGAGGCCCCCCCCCCCCCCCCCCCTCTGGTCCTGCTTTCTTTGGTTCATGTTCCCTGTTTAGGTTTTATTGTGTACTGCAAATTGTGGACGGCATCTAACCATTTGATAGATCTAACTAGGTAACACTTCAATGGCACTTTTTTTTTTTCCTTTTGCATTTATGACATCTTATGTATGTTACTTAATTTTTTGCTATATATTTATCTTCAGTTATTTTTATTTTTTATTTTTTTTATTTTTATGTTTTCATTTTATTATTATCCGGTATGTGTGTATCTGTTTGTGTGAGTATTTGGGTATGCTTATGTTTGTATACGATAATTACTTTATTTATGTGCTGTTGAATGATGATGATTGTTGTCCTTCAAATCCCTATAAAAATTTGATCACAAAAAAATAAAAGTAATTAACAGTTTACACTTGTGTTATTTATAGGAAATGTGTTTTGTTGGCACCGAGTCTATTTTGTTGCATTTCTAATTTATAAATATAGGCTACTTGCATGGATAGGAAAATGTTCCGTTTTTAGAGGGTAACTGTCTCCTGCTTTAGGCCATGTAATTGCAGGCCTCACTGTGAGGCTATTTTGGTGCCAATGCAATTTCTTAGTGATGTGTAGGCCTTCATGAATAATTTCAAATAGCCTACCTATCTAGTCAGTGTTTGGCCTTTTCAGTACGAAAGTGTAATCCGGCCCCCTGAGGTCTCGCTTGAAAGAAATCTGGCCCCCTGTCCAATTTCAACCTGTCATCCCTGATGTAGACGTACCTAATGACCACCTTAGTTCAGCATTTAACTCTTTAATAGACTCAATTGGTTTTACTCAACATGTGAATAAAGCCACTCACTGTTTAAATCACGCTCTTGATCTCAGGGGCGGCTCCTGGCATAGGCGACATAGGCGGCTGCCTAGGGCGCAAAATGCCGAGTGGGCGCCAAAAGAGGATGATTTATCATGACGTGATACATGCAATGTTAACCAATGCAGTAACGTCACAAGATCGTCTCTTCTATTGCCAATCTGAAATCTCGCCTAGGGCTCCAACATTGCCAGGGCCGGCCCTGCTTGATTTTGATCCGACATATGACTTAAAAATTGAAAATGTAACAATATATCCTCAAAACCCTATTCTGTTCGATCATTTTTGAATTACATTTGAATCTACAATTATTGACAACACTGACTCTGGACAGAAATTATATTATAGTCGGTGATTATCTGATAAAACTGTGAACAAATAAAAAACGCTTCCTTTAACCTCCTTTTCCCATTAACCTCAAAGCCATGTGTCAGTAGAATACAGGAAGTTCATCAAAACCTCACTCTAAACTAGTTAATAGTACAGCAGCCTCATTAAATAAAAGCTTGACGCTGTCGCTCCGCTAAAAAAGTAGGAGGCAAATCAGAGGAGATTAGCACCATGGTATAATTTTCAAAACAGACATGACGGATGCTGGAGAGGGAGTGGCGTTCCATCAGCCAAGGTGATTTTCACCGAGCCTAGAAAGATAATAGCCTGATAAATTACAATAAAGAAATGCCAGGACCTTCTATTATTCATTATTAATAGAAGAACTAAGAACAACCCCAGGTTCCCCTTCAGCGCTGTAGCAGGGCTGACAGAGAGTCATAGCTCTACTGATCCATCTATTCCTTTAACTCTAAGAAGCAAAGATTTCATGAGCTTCTTTACAAACAAAATTATAACCATCAGTGAAAGAAGTTACAACCTCCTCCCCATAAATAGCAAAGATACATTGTATAGTACAGAAACCATAGAACCACCTATAGCACCAGATTTATATTTGGACCGATACTCTTCACCTTATAAATGCTCCCTTTAGGTAACATCATCAGAAAGCACCATGTGCACTTCCACCGTTATGCAGATGACACCCAGCTGTAGATAACTATGAAGCCTGGTGAATCTAATCACATAAACAACTTCAGGAATGTCTCAAGAACATCAAGACCTGGATGACCCAGTACTTCTTACTTCTAAATTCAGACCAAACTGAGGTCATCGAATTGGCGCTCAACATCTCAGAGAAACACTGTCTGACCAGATAGTCTCCTTGAATGGTGTTAGTTTGGCCCCTTACCACTGTGAGGAACCTTGGAGTTATGTTTGACCAGGATATGTCATTTGACCCATATATAAAACAAGTCTCTAGGTCAGCTTTCTTACACCTGCGCAATATTGTGAAAATTATGAAAATTTTGTATGTGTTTTTTCCATCCCATAGTCTCTCTCTCGCTTTCTCTCTCTCTTTGCAAGTATCTCTGACTCCAGAGCTGCAGGATAACAACAATTAACATAATAATTATAATTTTATATATTATCCATATATATATATAAATGTTTGCTTCTATCATTAATAACATACACTCTTATTGTTTTCATTATAACTAGTCAGAGCTGAAACCTGATGGTGCACATGTGTTTCAGGTCTCTCTACTCTCTCTCCCCTCCCCCCTATCTCTCTCTCTTCTCTCCCCTTTTTTCCACCAATCTCTCCTCTCCTCCCCATTTTTCACTGCTCACCCCAACCGGTCGCCTACATTGAGTCTGCTTCTGTTAGAGGTTTGTTCCAGGAAATGAGTGAGTTTTTTTCTCTCCAGTCGCTTAAGTGCTGCTCGTTGTGGGAACTGTTGGGTTTCTCTAAATAAATTCATGTAAAAATCCTTGAGATAATGTATATGATGATTTAGCGCTATACAAATTAAATTGAATTGAATTGAAAATAATCTGAGCTTTTAGTATACACTGTTTGAAATCAAATATATCTATTTAATATGTGATGTTATATGATCTTGACGATTTATAGGTCAATTTAGGTCAGGTTCTATAGCTATAGACTAGGATTGTTAGCTTGTTGAAGAAATGAAAAATGAAGTCTTCCCCACTTTGCCCTTTTCCTCCTACTCCCCAGCTGATCCATGCAATTCCTCCACGGCTGTCATCAACACACAATGGCAACAACATTCCTCAAAGTCATACCTCATAACTCATTGGCATCACAGACAATGCTGTTTTCAGAGGAGGGTGAAAGGAAAAGCTTGGTGATTTTGACCAGTTGTTGTTGTGAGTATGTAGGAAGGGGAAGTTGGTGGTGGTGAGGGAAACAGGTTCGGGACCCAGGGTTGGAGTGGGAGATTGGGCGGGTGTCCACTGGCAGCAGGGTAAATGAGATGAAAAAAGGCAGAGCTGCTACTGATGGGTTGTGTTTGAACAGCTGTCCCTACATCAAGGTTGAAGGATGACAGGAAGAGGCTGGCACCAGGAAGGCCAGGCCAAAAGGAAACAGACGAATAGAGAGGTGGAGGAGTGCTGTTTTCCCTTTGTCCTTGTCTTTTCCTTTCTTCACTACCACTCCTTCCTTCACTTCTCCACCAGCCTCCTATGTGGTGTGATAACACCAGGAAAGGAGCTGTTTTCTCTTTCTGCCTTTCCCCAACATTTTATTTTTAGTCAACAAACCAAGTGTTTTAAAATATTAGTGACAAAAAAGAGGGGATGTAAGGTCAAATCGAGGAAAAGAGAAATAATCATCTGAGGTCAATTACAGCTGCTTGCGATAATCCATGCAGCTAGCCAGGCATATACTCTAACGCTCCCCCTTTAGTTCAATGCAACAAAAACATTACTTTACTTCTCAATTGAACACATAAACTCTTAATGTATTGAGAGAGACATTTTTCTTTTTGATGACCAAACTAGATATGGATGATGCAGGCACAGATTTATATACCTGTCCCTATTTCCAAACACTATTAACACTAAACTTAAATCATACACCACTCTCAAAAGAAAAAACTTTTCACGATGTATTTTTTATATCAGTCGATATATATTGTGATATAAATCAAATAACCTGTGTATGTACAATGTTATTCTCATATACAAACGTTTTTTCTCACACAAACCACAGTGAAAAGGTGTATATAATATCAAGATAAATAGAAGATACATTTATTAACACATGCACAATATAAATATTCTACATTTTTTTAATTTTATTTCTATTGCCTTTTTACATGTATTTATTATCTTGTTTTTACCACGTTCTGATGTACATGATGCTAAAACTGAATTTCCCCGATGTGTGGATCAATAAAGTTTTATTTTGTCTTATCTTATCGTAAATCAGCGCCAGTGCACTGAGGCACATTACTCCGCAGGTCAACAAATTACTCTGCCCCTCGGATGTTTTCTAATCACTCAGAAATAGAGCTGATCTTTATAAAAACCTGCTGAATTCATATTTATTTTCCTCGGTAAATGGGGCGTCGCTTTTTCTGCAACAAAGAAGCTAATACACAGCGTTATTTGAACGGCTAGTCATGTCTCACATCAAGTCCATCCTCTGAATGTCAGCAAGACAAAGGAGATTATGGTTGACTTCAGGAAAAGCCACACTGAACACCCACCACTGACCATCGATGGTGCTGCTGTGGAGCGACTGAGCAGCACCAAATTCCTGGGGGTGCACATCAGTGAGGACCTCTCCTGGGCCACCAACTCTGCATCACTGGTGAAGAAAGCCAAGCGGCGCCTCTACTTCCTCCGCAAACTCAAGAGAGCGAGAGCTCCCATACCCATCCTGAACACATTCTACCGGGGAACCATTGAAAGCATCCTGTCCAGCTGCATCACTGTGTGGGGCAGTAGCTGCACTGAACACTGCAGGAAAAAACTGCAACGCATAGTCAACAAAGCTGGTAAGATCATTGGTGCCCCACTCCCTTCCTTGCAAGACACTTACACCACCCGCCTCACCCGGAGAGCTACCTCGATTTCGAGTGACACCAACCACCCAGCACACAGTCTGTTCAGCCTCCTACCCTCTGGAAGAAGGTATAGGAGCATCCGTTGCCGCACCACCAGACTCAGAAATAGTTTCATACACCAAGTTGTCAGGAAGCTAAATTCTCTCCCCCCACTCCCCCCAGCCATATCCTCCAGTCTGACGGGAAGCTGAACCCCCCCCCCCCCCTCCCCCTAAAAACACTCAGGACTCTGCAACAAACTGTCTCTTGTACTTTTTGCACTTTTATCACTTCATCACTTTTATCACTATGTTTACACTTTAGAGAATCTTATGCTGCTGTACGAAAAATCTGTATGTTTACTTAGTATTAGGAAATCTCTTGTCTTAGGGCGGCTGAGGGGTAGAGTGATCGTCCTCCAAACTGAAGTTCGGCGGTTCGATCCCCAGTCTGACCCATCTGCATGCCGAAGTGTCCTTGGACAAGATGCTGAACCCCGAATGGCCCCCCATAGAATAATAAAGTGCTGCGAATAGATGCACTGTATGAATGTGTGTGTGAATGGGTGAATGTAAAACTGTACTGTAAAGCGCTTTGAGTGGTCATCAAGACTAGAAAAGCGCTATATAAATACAAAACCATTTACCATTTTATCTGTTGTGCCTGTGCACTTTATATGTTTCACCGTGGGAGAGTGGGAAACGTCGTATCGATTCCTTGTATGTCTTGAAAATGTGAAGAAATTGACAATAAAGCTACTTTATCTTTATCTTTATCTTATTTCATAATTTGCGGAAGTTATGTTATACGTTATATCCACATGTTCAACATTTCTATTGAGGAATAGTTATATCGCGATAATTATTGATATTATATTCAATAAACAAAGGCTGACTGTATTCAGACTGACTGTTTTCAGGCATTTAGGGTTAAACTGACTCTTTAAGTCACGGGATGCACAGAATGTGCACAGCAGTTCTCCTAAAACGTCTAAATTATGTAAATTGCTGGAATCATTTGACAGGTGATGTAAACACATATCATCATATAAACATTGGGTGCTCATAAAAAAAATCATCATGTGCTGTTGTAAATAATTATCTCACTGCACCTTTAATAGAAAACAAACAAGATAATGATTCTGTAAGAGAGCTCCATAGTAACAATCAATTGACCTGGGGACATAGTCAACACTGTGACTTTATCTCACCATGTGATGTTGAGGATGCGTCGTAGACAGCACAGGTGAAAGCTTCTAGTCTGTCTTGCAGAGGTCGTCCAGGATTCACTGCCTTAAAGCAGGGTACCAAGGACACATGCCAGGTAGACTTTAGAAGTTTAGTATTCAAGGTCAACTGGTTGTTGTCCCACAATCTCTTGCTCAGTTTGGATATCATGGTGCACTTCTACACCTGCATCATCGAGTCCATCCTCACCTCCTCCATCACCATCTGGTTCGCTGCTGCCACCGCAAACGACAAAAGGAGGCTGCAGCGGATCATCCGTTCTGCTGAGAAGGTGATCGGCTGCAATCTGCCATCTCTACAAGACCTGTTTGCCTCGAGGACCCTGTGGCGTGCAGGCAAGATTGTGGCCGATCTTTCCCACCCGGGTCACAAACTCTTTGAGGTTCTTCCCTCGGGCAGGAGTATGCGGTCCATCAGGACCAAAACCGCCCGCCACAAGACCAGCTTCTTCCCGGCTGCAGTTGGCCTTATCAACAAGGCCCAGGATCCCCACCTGACTCGGACTTTTATTCCGCCCCCACACCTCAAGGATGTGTTAAATTAACAGATTATATTATATTATATTATACTGCATTACATTGCATATTGCAATCTGACACGGTTCACTGTTTTTGCATTTTACTTTTTATGTCTTTTATCTTTTATATATTTTTATTTAGATATGTTTATGTCTAAATAAATGTTACTTGTATAAATATCAGAAAAAGTGAGTAAATAAGAAGTAAATAGTGAGTAAATATTAGGGCTGGTCGATATCAAAATCACGATTATTTAAACGATTATTAATATGTGCCTTTATTCTGAAGTCTATGCTTTATTTTTTTAATCACTTCCGGTTCCGGTAAACACCGATGACGGCTGCGTGCCTTATTCCTCCGTGAAACCAGGATATCGGTGCCCGGTTATTCAAACCCTTAATGATGGCAACCCTAACACTCTATGACCGACTGACCGGCGCGGAGAAATGAGGGTCCGGTCTGACCGGTCTGAACAGCCAGGCGGGAGCGCCCTTGAGAATAGCGGGGCGCGGTGCGGCCGCTACATGGTCTGCTGCTGCCCTCCCTGCTTTTCCATACGCGCTGTTTTTTTCACCGCCGCTCACCACGCACACAACTCGCCTCCTTCACTTTACTGCTGCTTGAGATTGAGAGCCAGTCAGCTGGGCCGCTAAATGCTTTTGGGGAAGGACTGAATTGCGCATGGGTCTCTTTCGAAAAAAATGCCAAATAATCGCTTCAACTAGATTATAGTAGTTTGGAGATCGTTTGACCCCATAATCGTAATCACGATTAGATTTCGATTAATCGAGCAGCCCTAGTAAATATATACTGGTTGCTGTTTTTTTATTGCTTTTCTTATGTGTGTTGTATTTATTGTGTGTTTATGTTTCTATGTTCATTGTATGCACCAATTACCAGAGCAAATTCTTGTAGATGAAACCTACTTGACAATAAATACTTTCTGATTCTGATTCTGATGCCTGTAGCTTTAACAATGCGGTTGCAAGTGATGGTAAAGCCAAGTAGGTAGAAGAAGAAAAAGAAGAAGAAGAAGAAGAAGGATAACTGATGGATGGGAGAGAATAAGCCTTCCTTGGATGAAGAATAATAATGGTTCTCAGTCCTAACCCTTTAATTTGACATGTAATGCTAAGAGTAGCTCAACAGATACAATACCTATGTGTTCTGTCTTCCTCTACCACCATGCAAGTTTACCCCACTGTCACCATAACATCAAGTCATCTCAGGATCGCTGGCAGCTAGTGAGTGTGAATGCATGGTCAACGCATCTGACGAGTCAATGTTCAAACTATGTGTGCTCATGTTGTAATGGATTAATGATTATGGAGTGCTCCGGTAAAAATGTAATAATGATTATTGACATTGGAAAAATATAAAACATCGATAATTCAATGGTCAGTTTTGGGATGTGAAGCTCTGCTCTCACAATATAATGGTAATTCATGGAGCTCTGACTGTGTAGTCCTGCTCACTGACCTGAAACTCAGCCTAATGGTGTGGATTGATCATGATCCTATGCTTCCTTAACCAGAAGTGGTGTCGCTGCTACTAACAAGCCAAACTCTGTTTAGAAATCTGGATATTTTCAAAGTTTCCTCATTCATTGGCAGTTCATTCAGTCTAACACTTTTTCAGAGGTGTAAAGTAACGAATTACATTTACTCACGTTACTGTAATTGAGTAGTTTTTTGTGTACTTTGTAATTTTTTGAGTAGTTTTTTAAATGGGTAATTTTACTTTGACTTAAGTAGATTTTGACTGAAGTATTGTACTTCGCTACATTGGAAATTACATCCGTTCCGACCCCTGGCTACGGCGAAAGAGCGATTTGTTTACTGCTCCGCCGTTAAAGAGATGCGGACGTCAAAACATTAGTTCGGCTATAATATTAGTTCCGCCTCGCATTTTCCCCTCCCGGTCGCGCGCACCACCTGTTATGGGTGCACCACACAGTTTGAGAATCACTGCGCTACACAGGGCCGGCCCTAGCACATTTGGCGCTCTATGCAAGCTTCACTCCTGGCGCCCCCAGTACATTTAAAATTAACAAATTTTTACTTTTACTTGAGTAGATTTTTAGATGGGTACTTTTACTTAAGTAAAATATTTCAGTACCTTTTACACCTCTGCACTTTTTATGGTAGATCATATCTGCTTGCCATAGTCACAAGAGAAAGCATTAGTGACCAGTATAGGGAAGAAAGAGGCAACATTCTACTTATACAAGTCAGATATTGAGTATTTTAAACCTTGATGTATGTCTTTATGCCATTGATTCTCTGAGGCAGTGAATTCCCTCACCAAAAACTTAATTTGATGTTAAAAAACAACACACCCTGTGGCTGTGTGTGCAGTTTATAAGCAGTGGATAACCTGTCCAAACCTTCAAAATGTAATTCCCAATCAGCAGAATACCAACAGTAAACACCATCTGTTCGTTTAAGAGTAGGCTCAAAACCTTCCTTTTTGATAAAGCTTATAGTTAGAGCTAATTAGTGCGGCAGAACGTTACTTGTTCTATTTTATGACACATGACACACGGAGCTTCTTTTTCCAGCTTCTCCTTCCTCTTCTCCATCCCTATCCCCCTTCCCCGGAATCCCTTTGCTTTATCACCCACAGATAAAGACAAAAAAGACAGAACAAAAAATCCTGCTTTACTTCTCTAAATGTTTCTGGCCTGATAGAGAACTGCAGTGTTTCCCGTACGTTTCTATTAGGGGGTCGCCCCGCCCCGCAAACGGCACCTCCCGCCCCCCCCCCCGGAAGATCAAGTTAATTATTTATTTTATTTAAAATTTTTTAATATAGCGCCAGGTCGCCAGAGGCATGTCAATTATGTCTCTACATGGTCGCGCATTTAGATTTATCCTTTGCGCTCTGTATTGCGCACGGCGGAGTTCCATCCAGATGCGCGCAAACACAGACACGTGCGCACACATGCACGCAAGACACGCAACACGCCCCTTTCGTGCCCTCTGGCGGCTTGCGTGCGTCCGCCAATTTTTTTAACTATACGACAAAACGACGCGAGCCTCACGCAGCCCGCAAGGCTTGTGATTGGTCTGCTTACTACATCCCGTCCGGAGTCTAGTTTCCGGTTTCATGCCCCACAATACGCGGAAATCACGGAAGATTTAGAAGAACGAATATGGACCAAATAGATGAGCACTTGGCAGAAGAGATCCGAAAGTATGACCACTTGTATAACCCGTCACTGACTGGCCGATTTGTCCGCCAGAAATAGGCTATGAGGAGCCGGAGTGGCGATGTAAATAAACAGTCAACGAAGAAGAAGAAGACGTCTCTTCTTTGTATGTTTTGTCTTCGACAAAAACATTACTCCGCCTAGTGTTCTGGCGGTGAATTGCGTTGCAACACCCGCAACACGTTAGTGAAGCATAAACCAAAACGAGTCCGTCGATGCAGCTGCGTGGCCTTCCGCGGTTGCAGTCGCAGGACTATAATTCGGCCTTGACACGTGCGCCCACATAGGTGAGCAACCTCCCACCAGCGGACATAGAGCATCTGAGAACATGTCTCATGAATCACCTGAGAAGCAGCTAAAAATATTCGCGTTTTTTAAATGCTCCCAGTTGGATGATGGTAACAGCGGGAGTAGCTCTCCTGCTCCGGCTCCAAGTGCTGCACGCCCTGCCCCACACAAGTATCTGTCCGGTCACCACCGGATGACAGGTTTTGACCCAGCTTGGCTGTCAGAGGGGAAATACTCCCGCTGGCTGTACAAGACTGATCTTGGTTTTAGACCGGACACTGAAGCGCCGCGCCGTGCAATTCTCAAGCGCGCAGGCGCCTGGCTGTTCACACGGGACGCGTATTTATCAGCGTCGGTCAGCCCGCGATTCTGCTTTCTCCGCTTGTTGTATTTAACTGTGAACGCACCACGCCTCGCCTCGCAACCTCAGCCTGAACCATTATTAACCCCGCTGCGCCACTTCATAATAGCAACAACCAAAACCAAACAAACGAGGATTATGGCGAAGTGACAGTGAGCCAGGTGGTGAAAGCTCAAATCTACACTGAATGTACACGTTGAAAATACATGTGTTGCTGCAACTCAGCATCGGAATGTGTTCTTAATATTTTGCTCATATTATGACGCTAAATGAGAACAGTTAACCCATCCATCCATCCATCCATCCATCCATCCATCCATCCTCTCGTTTGCATTACCTGAACACAGGGAAGCATGAGGAAGATGAGAACAGCCCTGCAGAGGATAAATGATTCCATCCTTATCTGTTTTTCCCCCCAGGTCAGCTTCTTGCTACAGTTGTGCGAGCCCCAGACTGTGGACAGGAAGTTAACACAACAGATTAAAATACTTCTCCAGCAGCACCATGGTTTGATTGTGATGTTTAAGTGACACCACAATAGATATAATTTTTTTGAATTTAATATGCAGTTATTCATGATGAAACCACCAGTTAACAGGGCTGGATTAGGCGACTGATGGGCCCCAGTGCAAAGCTGAGATGTGGACCCCAAAACACCCAGATAAACCCCACTATGTGGATTGAATATGTATAGGTTAGTAATCAGTGTGTGGTTCCTTGATTAAGCATAAGTGTATTTAGTAAAATACATGTAAGTATATTATAAATGGATGAGATGAAGTCCTGAATGGAGCACTCTGCTCAGTGTGTGTTTCTGGGGAAATTAATGTCAGAGTGATGTCACCACGGTTGGGTTATCAACTTGGGTTTGGAGTAGAAGCAAAATTACATATAAGCTCAAGTTCAGCGGCTGAGTCTAGAGTAGTCTAGGCCAAGTAGACCACGAAGGCTGAACCAACATAAAACCGTCAGGTCTAAGGAGAATTCCCTATGTGTCACCAGCATAGAGCACTTCTTGCAGCTAACTGAAGCTTTATTTAACATAGATATAATATCAAAAATGCCAGTCCTTTTATTTTTTTATTTTTTTACTGTTAGCTATTGATTTAGTTAAATCCTGATATTTAAAATTGTACTTCTCCGATTCGGTTTTGTCATTGTCATTTCCTTTTTTTTGCTAAGTAATTTGCCACTGTGTGCTGGGGACAAATTGAATCCTGGGATTGGTTGGGCTGAGAAGGATCCACCTGTTGAATCCTTTGTTGTGTTGTTTTTAGAAGCCCATGCAAGTGGACAGCCTAATCATGCTTGTGTCACGAATAAATACTTCAAATCCAGCCTCAGAAGGATGCAGCCTTTGATTTGGTACACATGCTTAAGTCAGTGCTTGGCTGATAAAATTCCCCAAATTCTACTGAAATGCTTAATGGGAAATGTAGGATCCGGCATGTTTGAAACATAACTCACACCAAGGACAAAAAAATGCTGCATTGAATTTGACTTGATAAAAATTATAGAAATCTGGCTATAGCTTCCTGTTTCATGAAAGTGCTAAACTAAATCAGCCCTTTAAAATCACCATTAGAACTAGGTCTTAACTCAGAGGCCCTCAGATAGAAGACACTTCAAGATTAAGTGACACTACAGGTGTGACTTTACTTTCTCCTTCAGTTCAGAAGCTTCCTATGAAAAAACGAATTTGCAATCATTGGAATTGTGAACCAGGTATGCTCAGGCAGCAGCCCACATTGGTTTGTAATCCTGCTTATTCATCAGAAATGATAATTTTTGATTGCAACATCAAGACAGAATATCAATATACAAGACCTGATATTCAAATTAATTTTCTGCTGATAATGCAATTTGGTTGGAAATAAACACTAGAAGGGGATCACTCGGGAGAATTTAGACTTGTTACTGGACATTTGTCAGAAAGATTTGACATTTAATCGATGAAGTAATTTATGATTAGTTAGTTAATTAGTGAAAAGTGAAAATGACAGCCGAGTTGGTGAAGTAAAACAACAAGAAACATCCGAGTAATAGAGGGAGTTGACAGAAAAATTCACCTGAATCCAGGAGCAGTCAGAGTGTGCAGAGAACATGTGTGTCTGCTCCATGTGGGAAGCAGAGAACGATCACTGCTGCTCACCGAGCATCAGCACATCAGTGTGCGTGTGTGTGTGTGTGTGTGTGTGTGTGTGTGTGTGTGTGTGTGTGTGTGTGTGAATACACACCTCACCTCCAGAGGGGGAGAGCTCCTGCGCTTCCTATGCGCTCATAAGGAGATGCAGCATCAGGTATTCGCCCCCAAAACACTCCGATTATGTGAGTAGGTCCCGGAGCCCACAGCCCGAGTCAAACACTGACACGTCCAGGAAGTGGGTGGCGAGGAGGGTGTGGGTCAGGAATACACCGTGCAGCCGCTTCGTGTCCCCGGTGAAGTGTCTCCTGTCTCCGGGCAGCGCACAGTTCCGTCTGCCTGACGCACAACTTGGGACCGGTGTCAAATTAGACGCAGATACACAGCTTCCGATCGTCGCTTTCAAATTAAAACACTGAAAGAGTTGATTTATTTTGTACAACCTTCATTTTTTAAACTGGTGTTAGCCTAACTTTTAATATTTCTACAGGCTTCATGCGTGTATTTAAACAACTGGCCAGTCAACATGTCCATGTGTGTCCTTGTGTGGGGTGAATGTGGTCTTTTTGGACTTTTATCGTCCTATATGACAAACCCATGTGGGGTGACTTTGCTGGGGCTTTATGTCAGACTGTTGTTATTTATGTGTGCTTAATGATTAGCATTTTTGCTGACAGTGACAGATAAGAAAAGGACTATTGATGAAATTAAATAAAGGAAGCTGTGCAACATTTTTCAGATTAATGATAAAAGCTATGTATGAGTAAACCCTTTTTTGATTTACAGATCTAGTTTAATAACCCATTTTCACTAGTTAGAGTGCAGTGGTGATTTTATTTATGTTATTTTTTAGTTTTGTATTGCTTGTGTTGCAGTTTTATTATACCTTCAGTGCGATTTTTTTAAGCTGCTTTTATTCTTAAGGATAAAATAGCTGAATTCCGCCATTGCCCTAGTTGTCGTTAGTAAGTGGACACAGCGCTTCGTAGGCGAGCCTGATGACCAAGTCCTCTGTCCCATGTGGTGGAGCAGAAAGCATATGGAGAAGCATTCATCATCAGCGTGGACTCTTCAGACCTGCTCTTCTTACCATGTCCACTGTCACATGTTGACCGTGACCTGTACCACGGCTCAGAGTTGACATGATGGCTGTTCTGTTAGAGTCATTCCGTTTTTTGTTTGCAGCTATATATCAACATTGTATTTCTGAGGGATGTGATTACAAAGTCACTGAGCCCCGAGACCCCTAAAGCCTCAGGTTCCCTTAATCACAGCTGGTTTAAGTTAATTTTCATTGTTTTAACTTTGCTTGGAATTGTGGCGAAGTAAAGCAAAAATAACCAAGTGATATGAAAGATGTACAGAGCTTAACTTGTGCCCTTTACTATGTGTAATTCCACTTTTAAGATAAAAAAGTGAAATTCCTGGAATATTCCTTTCAAGAATACACTGTGATATTTGTGGTGGAGGAAAAGATAAGTTGTGAGAAGCAATCTGATCTAAAAGGAATTTTAATTTTTTGTGCACAAGCAAATTCTCGTTTATTGCTCAGTCCTTGTGTTGATAAAAATGATGATTATTGTTTGATGCAGCCAATCCGACAGGTCAGCCGTCCCTTGTCTATCACAGGGCCGACAAATAGACACAAAAAACTACCTGGATGACCACGCTAAGTCCCTCATCGTACAGGTTAATATTATTATATTTGCCAGTTTATATGAGGAATTTGGGGTTAAATGGGACTGGGATTGAACTGCCAACATTCTGGTTGGAAGATGATCGCTCAACCCCCTCCGTCACAACCGCCCCTCAATCTCACTCAATTTCACAATGATATACAGTCTTCAATTAACCTGCGAGTCTTTGGACTATGCGAGGAACCCGAAGGAATCCCACACAGACACAGGGCTACATCATGCAACCTTGGGCCTAACTTTGTCACATGGTGTGAGCAGAACCACCTGCAGCTCAACGAGACAAAGACAAAGGAGCTGGTTGTAGATCTGAGGAGGTTTAGGACACTGTTTCCATCCAGGGGGTCAGCGTGGACATTGTGGAGGATAACAAATACCTGGGAGTGTATTTAGACCGTAGGCTGGACTGCAGAACACTGATGCCCTCTATTTCCTAAGAGACTGAGGTCCTTCAACATCTGCCAGTCTAGGGGATGTTCTATCTTTGGCCATCAAATTATACAACTCCTCCCTCTGAGTCAACCGACTGGACTCATTACAATGCCAGCAATATCTGACATATCTATGTTTATAGTAAATACTGTACAGAAGGCACATATTGTACATATTTCATATTTGATTATATTTGATTTCATATTTTTTGTAGATCTTTATAAGCCTATATTTCTAATTTTGCAAAGAGCCATGTAACAACACAATATCCCTATGGGATCAATTAGCCATTTATGATTGTGATTCTTCTTGCAGCACAGTGCCTTCCCAAACAAGAAATGAGTTTAAAAGGAAGGATCCAACTTGACCTTTCAAACTCAGCCTGAACTCTCCTATTTGCTAAAGAATGTTGGGTTTGTCCTCCAGATCCCTCTTTCAGGGACCACTATGGAGTGTGATTGCACTAACCAGTTTCATGATGATGCCAAACTGTCACCTGAGCATATTTTTATTAACTCCCTGGTTTGTCTGTTTGTTTTGTTTTGGGGACGTCATAATGTAGCATGGGGTCATGGAAGTTGTTGTCTTTGCCACCATTGCCATCATTGCTGTCAGCTTCTTCTGGTCAGGATTCCTGTTAACCAGGAACTGAATTGTCCTCAGAGCTTTCCTCCTCCTAAAACAACCCCAGTAAAAACACTGAATTAGGTTATTGTTTGGCCTACAAAGGACATGTCTGAGAGGCTGCGACCCAGGCTGTCACTAATGTTTGCTAGCATCCTTCATCCAGTTAAAATAAAAAAGCTTGAACCATATGATGTCTATGGCATTTATCTGTAGCTATATTATTATAATTTTTAATTCATTTTATTTTTTCAAAGCACATTTGGTACTTGTATCTGAAAAGTACCATATAAATAGTTTATTTTGAATTTACTCGTCACTTTCCAAAAGGATCAGATCTGTCATCAAAAACAACAGCTTGCATGAAAGCATGACAAAGCTAAAGAAATTAATCTCCGTCTAGCGTAATGTTGCAGTTGGTTTTATATAGGAATCTTCACAGTTAAACATGTCTCCTTTTCAAATTATTACGGCTTCATTCTTTTTGGCATTCAACAAACAAACTTGTATTAAATGGACTGAATTTGTAATGATTTAGTCATTG
The DNA here is from genome assembly GCF_947347685.1 of Pleuronectes platessa. NCBI lineage: Eukaryota > Metazoa > Chordata > Actinopteri > Pleuronectiformes > Pleuronectidae > Pleuronectes > Pleuronectes platessa. The sequence goes on along the minus strand of NC_070626.1, from coordinate 2,669,533 downwards.
TGAACACGGCCGTTTGTTTTAGATTGTACATCCTTACATTTACATTACATCCCAACAAAAAGACAAAAGTAACCACTTACCGGACTAAGAGCCACATTTGCACAGACAGGTACGGAAGGACTCAGAGATGGAATCACGTTACGTTGTCATTACCCTGTTAAAAGTTTTTTGTGGTTTTTCCTTACTCTTGTTGAGGGTTAAGGGCAGAGAATGTCACACCTTGTTAAAGCCTTATGAGACTAATTGTTATTGGTGAATATGGGCTATACTATTAAAATTTGATTGATCACACATTCATTAGTTTTTACCTCAAGCTCCTGGAATGTGCTCAGTCCTGCTCTGTGGAAACCCACTGTGTATACGCAGGGCTGGATATATACTCATATATACAGGAATATATATCAATTGACTTCATTATATCTCCATTATATAGGGGGTTATAACATGTATCAATAGTCAATATGCCAGTCAGTGGAAGTTACATAGTGCAAACCAATAAATGCTGTATATTTATAGATGGATGTGTCACACTGTACAAACTGAATTATCCTATAACCAACAATGTGTGTGATGGAGTTCTTGCGCCCCCTTTCACCTGGACACGTACAACAAGATTTAGGGAGACATTTGTTTTCATTGATGACTAATGGCAATCATGATGTGATTAGTTCTGATTCATTCGCAGGAACTTGTCATTTACCTTTAGTTTAGGATATGTGTCAAGAATATTTGGCCTGTGCCTTTACTTGAGCCCATTTTCCTTGACAACATTCAGCTTGTTTATTTTTCATATTTCGTCCGATCTTTAGTTTACCTTTATTGGTTGTTTCTTATGTCATAATCTGCTTCAATGAGATATTGTAGAGACTTTCACTCTCATCAGCACCAGGTCCCATATTTCTCATCTTATTTATCATAGAAGATTTATTCATTCAGCTCCAATCAGATCCATTAGGCTAAATGATTTGTCTGAAGTGTTTAATTTAATATATTCTGCTTTACATTGGGTAAGCATAACTATTAGATTCACCATTATATACCTGAAAGTGGATAAATTCAACTCAAACGGACAAATTAATGAAAATATTTGGGTAAAGGTAGTAAATTTAAATTAGCTGTTGTGTCTATTATTTGAAGTTGACATATCCAAGACAAACAGACCGCCCGTGACGACTGTATTATTCTATATGATATAACAGAGACAAAATCAGTGATTTTTTTCTCAAATATTATATTCGATAGGCCCAAATTCACTTTTACATTACACACAAACGCCCGTCAAACGTTTTATTATGGCAGGGACAGACGGAAGTGCTGTGTGTGGGTCGCTTGGTGCTGATGACGTCAGCTGGTCAGCTGTGATTGCTGTCAGCTGTGAACGTGTTGAACACGTGATATGGTCCAGCCGGAACAGAAGCAGTTTCTCGTCACGGTCACTGGTGCTCGGCAGCGGTTCACTGTGACTTGATCAAATCGGTCCTGTGGATTACCTGCGAAGGAGGTCATCATGGCCTCTGCCACCTCCACCCCCTTCCCCACCAGCGGCCGCTCCAGCCGCAACACATCCCGCCGCAGCGCAGCCGCCGGACTGTCCGCTTCCAGCATCAGCCCGTCCCGCCTGTCCCGCATCCACGAGAAAGATGAGCTTCGACAACTCAACGACCGCCTCGCCAACTACATCCAGCGGGTCCAGGAACTGGAAAGCGAGCGCTCCTCCATGCTGGGGCAACTTGAGGAGAAGGACGAGTCGACGAGACGGGAGATGGGCAACGTGCGGCGGCTTTACGAGCAGGAGTTGGCTGATGTCAGAAGCTCGCTGGACGGCCTGGCCGGGGAGAGGGCCCGTCTGCAAATCGACTACGGGAACCTGCGCGAGGACAACAGGAAACTTCAGGCCAGGTAGAGAGGTTTGCGTCAGGAGCCAAACGTGAGCGTGCTGGTGTCGGTGATGCTGCAACACGACCAGCTAGTCCATCACCTTATTTAGAGCGTTCTTCCGGCATGCTGTTAGAAGCACCTGCACAGGTGTATGACTCCTGGTTGATTCAACCCACTCAGCCTCGGGTGTCACGCTTGTATTCCTACTTATAATATACTTATATTCCTACTTATAATAAACTACTCCCTGCACCAGTGGCGTGATTAGAGACGACAGACAAAAATCCTTTAAAGTCCGAGTTATTAAATATGTGCCCGTCTGAGTGTTGATCCCCATTAAACTAATGAATCAGTTCCTGGTGTACATCAGTAGCAGGTAGGTTTCCTTTAACTGAGGTTGACTTAATATTTTTCAAATTGCCCTCTCAGGGCAGACGTGTGGCTTTATTCTCCTTTTTAAAATGAAAGTACCACAAGTTAAATGTGGTCAGAATGAATTTCATCTCCTAACAATGCAGGCTTGAGAATATCGCTAATTATATTTTATAATATAAGATTGGATCTCCTGGCTGAAAGATATATGGGCATGGAAGGTTTATGAAAAAACGTGACTGGTTCTAAAGTAAAAATATGCAGTTGTGTACAAATATTTGAATGGAGTTGTGTTTAAGAGAATTAGTGAGGTAGTCTTCTATGGGGCTCACATTTCCTCTGATGTTCTCGGTCTCCAGGAACCAGAAGAAGGAGGGTGATCTTGCGAATGCTTTGGCCCAGTGGAGGAGACTTGAGGCGACGCTGAGCTCCAAGGATGCTGAATGCACAAAGCTGCTCTCTGAGCACAAGAGACTCCAGGACGACTTTACTGACCTGCAGGGCCAGCTGGAAAATGTAAGAGCCAAAGCTATATTTACTCATATTCATATCTATTACGGGAGTGAGTGTACTGATATGTTGTCTAGTCGCCATGTTTGAGGCCCACGAAGCCTCTTTTTGTAAAATTCGGAGAATTAACTTAACCCAATTGTTTTAACTCTGTCTATTTAGCTCACTTATGTATCCCAATAAACAGATGAGAAATAACAATTAGTTTTGGCTTAAACAAATGAGATTATAAATTGCAGCAGTTGAGGGATTTAATTTTGTATCCACACTAGCACCACAGTCCATTCAGTCAGTCCCCCACTGTTTGTAACTGTTGGACAGATTGTAACTGAATCTTTAGAAATTCATAGTCCCCAGGGGATGAATCGGATTTTTTTTTTGCCAATGCGCTGGTTTATGATGGATTATTCCATACACTTGTTGATTGTGATGAAAAAAGTATCCTTTTTACCTGTTAACAAAAAGGACAGGGAAAGTATCAGCAATAAAAACATCTAACGAAACTAGTCTTCTTCGGACTGCATAATGGTAAATAAAAAATACGATTGTCAGGCAATAGCAAACATTATGCTTTTAAACTCGATAAAGTTTGAACCATATTTTTGTAATGGATTCTAGAATCCTGCACACAGGGATACGTTTATATAGCAAGCTAGCTAACAGGCTATCTTACCGAGGCGAGTCTGCATCGTTTACGTTACGATGTCAAACGTGCCTCCTCCTCAAATGCGCATGTCCTGCTTCCATGAAGAGCAGGTCCGCCGTACAGATATTGCACTTAGTTTTTTTTCGGGCTATGTTAAGGGTGAAATTCTCCCGAACCATTGACTTCCTGGTACGCGATGCTGTTGCAATGGACCTCGCCATTGGTCCATGTTTTGTCTCTTTTGCATATGCGCGACTTTCAGAGATGGGAAGGGAGCGAGATGGCGCACTCCTCTGCTACTTCCATCAGCACTTCCGGTAAAACAACGTTTAGTTCGCTGCACGGCACAAAAAACACGCGCTATGATGTAACCAACGAATCATCGAGTAAATTCGTCGGCGACTATTTTTGTCATCGATTTGTCGACGACGTTGATTAATCGTTGCACCCCTAATTAATAATGCATATTTATTCATACGACATTGTGCTGCTGTGTGGTAAATACTTTATTTAATTCTCTGACACATCAACAAAGTACCAACAGTCTTAAAGGATAGTGACATTTAGTGGTCACAGATTGCAGCCAGTTGAATAGAATTTCCTTTTCAATGTGTAGGAGAAACTATTTGTTATGTAGAGCCAGGGTTTGGGTTGTCTTTTGTGGGCTACTGTAGAAACATGTCGCACACTGTGGAAGAGGACACACTCTCAATGCAGACATAAAGAGGTCATTCTGGGGATAACATAAAATAAAGCTCTTTTCAGGTGAGTATGAACTAGTGTCAAACTGGTTTCTTGCAAATTGCAAAAGGTGTAAATTCATATTTTCTTGTGGGATTAAGGGGGTTTACATTCGTCAGATTGTATCATTGCTGCTCCCATCATCTCTATCAGACATTTTCTTACGAATATATACTTAAAATATATATTTTCCATTGTTACCATCTGTTTCTTATCAAAGTTGTAAATACTGTTATTTTGTTCATATACAGCAAGTATTGAAATTTGTCGAATGCTAACAGGTACTGGCATTTAAGGGTCACGTCTATGACTGAGACAGATGTAGATGATGATGGTACAGATTCACTGGGATGCTGATTGTGTTGGGTATTGCCATATGAAGAGAATCTGTGTGACCAGGTGGAGGGTGACATGTCGGAGACCAAGAACCAGCTGAACTCAGAGATCCTGAGACGGGTGGAGCTGGAGAACCAGGTTCAGACACTCAAAGAGCAACTAGAACTCCAGGGGAATGTCAGTGAGCAGGTAACCCAGACCCCCACCCGCCTGCAGGCATGCACAAGCGGTTAATTCGTTCAGCTCAACCCACGTCTAATTCCAACAGCTGATTGTCTCTCTCTGAAAGAAGTGTTTCATACAAGTCACAGTGGTTTATATTTTGAAGGAGGTCTTGGAGATCCGAAGCCGGTACGAGAGCCGCTTGGTGGAGATGGACACGGGAAGACAGAGAGACTTTGAGAGTAAACTGTCTGAAACAATGCAGCATCTACGCCAGGACTATGACGTTCAGCTTCAGCAGTATAAAGCAGACCTCGACAAGACCTTCAGTTCAAAGGTGCTAACACAGAACATTTTCCTACAAGAAGTATGTCCATATTTATAACACCAAGTTTCTGATGTAATGTGTTGAAGTTCATTGTGCTTACATGGAGTTCTTCCTGTGCTTCAGTTAGAGAATGCCCAGCAGGCTGCACTGGAGAAAAACGATGTTATGTCAACCACCAAAGACGAACTAGTCAGCACAAGGCTCAGAATAGAGAGCCTCAGCCTCCAACTCCAGCAGTACCAGAAAGATGTAAGTCCATAACAACAAAAGACAGCACTGTGCGCACTTAAACTTCAGAAGTACTTTGTTATTCTTCCATAATACAAGACTCGCCTTTCCAGAACTGACCAGCTGATCTATTGTGCTATACAATCATGTTTATACTGTGCTGTTGTATCGTCGAGTGTGGTTGTTGAAAGCCCGTAAGTGTGGTAACTTACGGGCTTTACAATGCAGGTGTTCTTGTGTTTAGATCTCTGTATTGCATGTATTTTTTTATCTGGCTTTGTTCCATGGTGTCTATTGTAGGCAATGATGTGGTAACATTGACCCTCGTGTTCTGCATCCCACCTCTCGTTCAGAAAATGGAGCTGGAGATCCGCTCTCAGGAGCTGGAGAGGACTTTGGACAGGGAGAGGGAGGTCTGGCAGCAGAAACTGTGTGAGAAGGAGCAGGAGCTGCTGGACATGAGGAGTCAGATGAACAGCAAGCTAGAAGACTACGAGAACCTGCTTGACGTCAAGCTTGCTCTGGACATGGAGATCAATGCTTACAGGAAGATGCTTGAAGTGGAGGAGCAGAGGTACAGCTGTGGACATCACACAACATAAAAATGTTACTGTCTAAACTCAAAAATTTAAATATACCATGGTTCCTTGGCTCATGTTGTGTGGCTGCCATTTTAGCTTCCAGTTGCTGCAAACCAAATAAATGATTTCCATGTTTCTGTCAGATTGCAGCTGTCTCCTAGCCCCTCCCAGCACTCTGTCATTCCTCGAACCCATGAACACAGCAGCCGCAAAATCAGAGGGAAAAAACGAAAACACGAGGGAGCCTCTGGCAACTCGCCTGCCTACAAAATGTCCAGTCGATCAACAAACCATGGTCCTGTGAGCGTGGTAGAAGTTGACATGGATGGAAAATATGTCAGATTGAAGAACAACAGTGACACAGTAAGTCTGTAATGCGGCACATAGTAGCTTTTTCTTTATTTGTACTCAAGAATTGGTGTCAGTAATATAGGTGTCGGTACAATTCAGACTGTGGAAACAGTTTTATGACCTAATGTAGCTCTGGAGGAAAAAATAACTGCTGATGTCATCTGGGTTATCTCAGCTGTGCATGCACACTGCAAATGTATTGATTTCTAAAAACTTATACAAGAGCATTAACGCCACATGTGGCTGCATTATTGAAAATATAGGGTCCAGTGTTTTTTAGAGCTTGGCCCATACTGGAGACAATGCATCCAGTCTCTAAATGGATATCTTTTGGGCCAGATTTTCCTGCAGTGATTATTCATCTGTTGCCACATTCTTAAGATCGTGTGTCATTTGGTCCATTGTGTTTGATTTCTGTGTAAATCAAATCAAAGTTTGTCACATGAACAAATGACATCAGCTCAGTGAAATTCTTGTGACCTGGCAGGCAACATCTATGCAGTAGACATATTACATATAACAGTGCAACAATTTAAATTTAAAAGAAGGGCTAGCAGCAGTTTACAGGGTGAAGGAGTGAGGAATATTAAATAATATGAATATATGTGTAGTAAGTATGAATGGGGGAGCAGAATATACATTGTAACTGTTCAGAGGGTCAGTGTTGTTTGTTCAGAAGCCTAATGGCCTGGGGGAAGAAGCTGTTTTTCCAGTTGCACAGAGGGGTTTTAAGACCCAGGCTCCTGAGCTTGGGGACGAGCTTGGCAGGCACAATTGTGTTTAACGCTGAGCTGTAGTCCACAAACGGCATCCTGACATGTGTGTTGGCATTTTCCAATGCAAGTTGGAAGGGGTCAAGGGTGTTTGGAAGGGTAGAGCAGATGTGGGTTTTGACCAGCCGCTCGAAGCACTTCATGAAGGTGGAGGTCAGTGCTACAGGGCGGTAGTCAATAAGATGGGTGATGGATGGTTTCTTTCTAATGGGGATAATGGTGGCCTGCTTGAAGCATGTGGGGACTGTTGATAGTTTTAGGGAGAAGTTGAGTATGGAGGTTAATACCTCCGCTAGCTGGTCGGCGCACCCCCTGAGGACGCGGCCTGGAACTCTATCGGGCCAAGATGATTTTCGAGTCCTCGCATCAGCCACGGTCAGGGACAGAGTGCGGTCGGCTCGGTCCTTGGCCAGTCTCGCGGATGGAAGGATGTTGGTTGCCTCAAACCGTGTGTAGAAGGTGTTGAGGTCATCAGGTAGAGAGGCGGCAGGCTGATCATCTCTGCTATTTCTCCCTTTATAGCCTGTGATGTGTCGCAGGCCACCCCACAAGCGTCGGGGGTCAGAGCTGATGTAGTTGGATTCCAGCTTGTCCCTGAATTCTCTTTTTCCATCTCTGATGGCCCTCCGTAGGTCACATCTGGACTTCCTCAAAGCCTCCGAGTCACCAAAGTTATAGGCAGAGGACCGTGCTCAGAGCTTAGCACGGACATTACCGTTAACCCAGGGCTTTTGGTTTGGGAAAGTCAAGTAGGGAAGACATCATCGACGTATTTAAAGATATGTGCAGAGACAGTGTCTGTGTATTCGTTAATGTCCCAATCAGCTGCAACACAGAACATCTGCCAATCTGTTGTTTCAAAGCAGTCCTGGAGAGTGCTAATGGATTCAGCACTCCAGCGTTGAACTGCCCGTTGAACTGTTTTAGGCACTGTCTGTAGGTGGGATAAGCATAATGGAACGGTGATCCGACTTCCCAAAAGCGGGGCGGGGGAGGGGTTTGTAGCTGTTCAGATTCTTGACCATTGTTACTCGCAAATACGGGTCATCCCGGGTGGGAAAGTTAATGTGTTGATATTTCGGCAAGACTTTCCTCATATTAGCCCTATTGAAGTCCCCAACAACAATAGAGACTGCCTCAGTGAGTTAATGTGTGACACACACAGTACACTATTATATTTAGGGGTGTTGGGTACTAATTAATTTGTCTGAAGTACATGACTAAGTTAACAAAGTGCTTGAAAATAAACTAACTAGGAAACTAATCTCAGTGCATAGCATCAAAACATGGAATAAGTACATCTAAGTACATGAACTGTCATTCAGTGCATCCAGTGATATGGTGCAGTTTCTCTATACTTAATAGATTCTGTTTGTGCTATCAAGTGCACACATGGTGGCAACAAACCATCAACCTGGTGCAGCACTACACAATGAGAATAAACAACATTTTTTTTTTGGGGAATAAAAGCTCAACAACATGAGTAATTCCTAAATATATCTCAAAGAAACTCTCACACCCATCTTTCAAGTTGACCCTGTGCATTTGAATAATCTGAACATCCAGCCATATAATCCCCATCGTCTATCATTAGCATCTTTTCATCCATAAAAATCACTTGGTTTTCATTATAGCTCGGTCAGAGCTAAAGCTGATGGTACACAACTGTTCCTGTTCTCTCTCCCAACATTTCATTTTACTCTTCCATAGTAACCTTAGTGTTCATCTTTTGATACATTTGTACCGAAATAACTTTTGACCTTCCTGGTTCACTTTTCCATGTCCGGCTTTGTCCCTCGCTGAAAGGACCACAGTGCTACCTAGTGGCTTTAATATGAAGTACATTTTTTCCACTCTGCTACATTAAGTTGCATACAATATTTTGCGGTGTATTTTTCTCATTTGTGCTTTACAGGGGCAGCCACTGGGGGGTTGGGTAGTTCGGAGGATTTATCCACTCTCTGAAGACATTTCCTTCCACATCCCCTCCTCCTGTGTCCTGGCTGGCTGGCAGATACTCACAGTGGGTAGTTTGTAATTGTTGAGCTGTTCTTAGAATACCATAACTGAAACTTAGACTGACCCACAATGGAGACAATACTCTCACAAGAGGAATTGTGTTTGTTTTACAACAATAGATCTGGGCAGCAGGAGCAGAAATGGAGGCGGACTCTGGGGACCTGGTTCTGCAGGGCCACAGGAGCTGGGGCCCCATTTCTGATGTAAGGGTGGTCCTCCTGAACCCAAACCATGAGGTAACTGAGTCAAACTACAGCCCTCCGAATACACCTTTACACAGTGCTCCAATCACTGCAGTCATAATTGGTGTATATACATAATGGGCAAAAGGATGAAGACTAATGAACCTTGAGGTTGGACCATGCCACTGGGGGTCAGAAAGATTTATTTGAACTGAGTTCCCCCCAAATACTAGATGATAATTTACCTGACTTTATATTATGCAACGCTATAAAAAAACAAACCGGCCTAATAATGAAAAGGATGATAATGCCAACTTACCATGGATGCTAGCACAAAAAGTAAAGCTCTTGTCATGTGACATTACACTAAGGGTTAAGCCAGACAGGTAGGGGCTACTTGGTTGCTACCTGGACGCTGCCACACACGCATAAGTGCATATGTCCGCTTTAAAAGGACAACTTGCAGTGTGAGACAAAAAGGGTGGGGCTTCCAGGAAACTGGAAAGGTGGGATGGTGGCATTAATGGGGCCCAAAGCCTACCAATCACACATTTGGATTTATTTTCCTTAAAATGCCAGTGCCCATGGCCTTAATGTAAGTCAATGTTGTAGATCCTCATCAAAGTGATGACACAGCTTATTTTCTTTGTGTATATTTAAGTGGAAATACTTGTCTGCTTATTTTGTGCTGACTCACCTCAAGAGTCCTGTGGTAATTTTCAGGAGATGTCTGAGCGCAGGGTGTGGATGACTAACAGAGGGGACGAGGAAAAGGAGCTAGAGTTTGAAGAATTTGTTGCAGGCAGTGACATCCAGCATTTTCAGAGAAAGGTATGATACTGACTACAACTAGCCCAGAAGAAAGTTGAGTGTAAAGAGCCTTCAGATACTTGGGCAAATTCTGTAGTTTGTGAAACTTGACTTCACTTTTTTTCCTGCCCACATTGAAGCCAAAGAAAAAGAAGTGTTGTTCTGTGTCTTGAACGCAGAGGAGACAGTAGGTGAGGGGGGGCTTGCTTATCTACCCACCAAGGACTTTCTCCTCTGCTTGTCTTCTCTGAGCTGCTGTGTTGTGCATGGCTTCTTTGATACATGTTTGATTTGCTGTGGTCTTCCTATTTGACTCGGCAGCATGCTAAACCCATTTGTTATAGCCTCAGGGGTCTTTATCTGTCAGTCTGTGTTACCTTATATGATGAAGTTGCTTCTTGGCTCATTTGCTGTATCTTATCCTAACTGCATGTTCAGGCTTAACCACACTGTATATACTATGTGAGAGCAGCATGTGTTTCTTGATGGCAACTAATTTCATGTGACTTCACATTTTTTCCCAGGATCTATCTAAAGAGACAAACTGCGCTGTCATGTGATTGTATGCGCTTCCTGCTCTCCTTTACATCTGCCTGGAAAACTCTGGATCGGTTCAGGCCTCTACACTCCAGAACGCATGTCTGCATTGAACAACAGTAACACCACTCAGAGTGTCACTGTGACAAACTACAGTATGATGTTTTAGTTTGACTGTGAAAAGGCCTTACAGTTACCGTATCAACCTCAATAATCCTAACTTGTTCCCTCTTTTAACCTCTCTAGCTGCACAAGGTATGAGCTTTGCCTTGATTTGATTTTAAATGAACGTGTGTATTTGAAATAATAAATATTGTGTTTATAATAAGGGTTAGGATCATAAATGCAGAGAAAGCTCATGACAACGCACAGGAAGAAACGTGTGTGTGTGTGTATCAAGCTGAGGAACTATGATAAATATATTGTTTAGACACATGGATTAAGATGGAATCATGTAGTGTGTAACAAGCCAAATTAAAAGCTGTAAGATTCAGATATCATGCACCCAATAAAAGCATTGAACAAAAAGGCCTTAAACTCTATATGGTACAAATATACGAGTTGTATGACTAACATATCTCTGCAATAATGAGGAGCATGTTGCCACAAAGTGTCAGAAATAAAAGTAGTAATAGGTAAATACACAAATAGCTGTGGCTTTTTCAGCTATGACATATTGTGGCACCTTTTGTGTCGTCCAGTAACTTAGAGAGTTATGTGATACAACTGTACTACACAATCAAAATGTGGAAGCAAGAACAGATAGTATTTTAATAATTCCTGTAAATCACCATTTGGTAGAAAATGGGTTTTATTCATCACTGTTAAACATTCTGTAACAATTATATTGCACACAATTCTTTTTTGGATGACGCAACAATAGTAAATGGGCCACACTAAAGTCATTTTGCGTGTCCCATGATTTTTAAGTTTTCATTGGTTATTGAGAAATAAACATTAGAGAAGAATTGTGAATTCTGGGTGAGTTGCATGAAAGACCCATTTCTTACTATTGAGATTTTTCCTCCAGGGATGCAATCATGCTGCTCAAGGTTTTTAACAATTACAGTTCAAAAACATCCACATCAAACTCAGTATTGTTAGTATGACAAACTATAATTGCTGTGATTGTTTCTGTTGTGATGTCAATTTACTCTAGCACATTGGCTGTATATGCCAGGAAATCGGAAATGTTTTTTCGCACTTTGCTTTGACAGGATGACATATTGGAATGTGATATTTAAAAAAAAGCTCATGGAAACGTTGCAAATCACATGAGACATCCCAGTACTGGATGCCGCTCACTAAAAAGGTTACTGAAGGCTGTCTTGGCAACCCTGTAAGTGTTAGAAAAGCAGTTTATAAGCCAATGTTAAAATAACAGGTTTTTTTTATGTCCATGCTCACGACAAGGGATCTAATCAAAAGTGCAGATTTCATTTTCTTTCACCAACTGGAGTCCTACTGTAATTCCCACGAGTAACTATTTAAGAGGGATTACATGAGCCACTGTGCCAGAGTCAGTCAGTTTACCAGCATACACCTGAGTGATGATCAGCCCATCAGTCTTTAGTGTAGGTAACCCATGTTAGTCTGCTAACGTGCTTCACTGAAATTGTGATCGTGGGAAATATTGTCCCTGTTAATTTAAGTGTTAATGTATTAACATTAGCGTTGAGGACAAAGGTCTCTGTTCTTTAGCACAGTCTAGTAGAGCCTCAATTAACTGTGCAGAATTAAGTCAAGTCAAACAGGTAATGAATATTCAGGTGGATGGTGCACCTTAATTATAGCATTGCTGAATTTAATTTATCTCATACAAGTCAAAAACTGCATTCTATCAAGCACTTTATTAGGATCACTTGTATACCTGCTTAGCCGTGCTATAATGCAGTCATCTGGCATTAATTAATATATCAGAATGATATGTGACTATGCCATTTTTATTGGTTGAGTTTTTCTATATCTGTTGATCTCCTGATATCAGAGTTTTTACTTAGAATGGAGACCAAATCAAAACGGTCCAGTGAGCAGCAGGTCTGTGTTAATGAGAGGGATCAGAGGAGAAAGGTCAGACTGGTTTGAGCTGACAAAAAAAGCTACTGCACATATCCACTCTGTGGCGATTTTAGCCTGCAATTTCTGGTGGGGCAATTTTGTATGACGTCATGTCACTGTCACAAAAATTGAGGTAGCTGATTATTATAAGCAGTAGGCCAGTAAGATGTACTTTGGGCTGCATTTTGAGTGCCAGCAGGGAGAAGAAATCCTATTTCAAATACAATTAACATTCTTTAGCGCTCAGCGCGACACAAAGATGTTGCCTATAATACAGCATTAAAGTAAAATGATTGCAACAAAGTAAAAAGATTAGCCGTCAACATCAATACTCGGAATAAAGAGCTTTAGGAGACGTAATGCTACTTTAAACAGCTGCTCTTAAAATGCAGATATGACTTTAAATACTCACGTTTCAGTTGATCACAGTAAATCTGTTTCTGCAGAATAATAATCGGTGTAACGTAGTCTAGTCAAATGGGTTGGCGAGTGAAACAATTTACATACCATTAGATATTTTACGTGGAGGAGCTTATTCTCCAAACACACTCATCCTCAACTGTGGTCCACTCTTAACAACTGGGGTGAACACAGAAGCATCTCTAATTGAACTGGCACTATGAGAGCACATACAGTGCTGTGAAAAAGTATCTGCTCCCTTCCAGATGTTTTATTTTTTGGCATATTTGTCAAACTTAAATGATTCAGATCATCAAACAAATTTTAATATTAGGCAAAGATGACCCAAGTAAATACAAAATGCAGTTTTTAAATCATGATTTCACTTATTAAGGGAAAAAAGCTATCCAAACCTACCTGGTCCTTTGTGAAAAAGTAATTGCACCCTAAACCTAATAACTGGTTGTGCCACCCTTGGCGGCAACAACTGCAATCAAGCATTTGCGATAACTGGCAATGAGTCTTTCACATCGCTGTGGAGGAATTTTGGCCCACTCTTCTATGCAGAATAGTTTTAATTCAGCCACATTGTAGTTTTTTTTTAGTATAAACGGCTTGTTTAAGGTCATGCCACAGCATCGCAATCGGATTTAAGTCCGGACTTTGAATAGGACACTCCAAAACCTTCATTTTTTTTGTTTTTTTAGCTATTCAGAGCTGGACATGCTGGTGTGTTTCAGATCATTGTCCTGCTGCATAACCCAAGTGCGCTTGAGGTCACAAACTGATGGCCAGACATTCTCCTTCAGGATTTTCTGGTAGAGAGCAGAAATCATGGTTCCAATCATTATCGCAAGTCGTCCACGTCCTGAAGCTGCAAAGTAGCCCCAGACCAGCACACTACCACCACCATGTTTGACTGTTGTTATGATGTTGTTTTTATGAAATGCTGGGTGGGTCAGCAGTGACTTTCGTTGTGCAACTCTCCCAAGGTTACCATTTTTGCCCAGTCTCCTTCTTATTGTTGAATCATGAACACTGACCTTAACTGAGGCAAGTGAGGCCTGCAGTTCCTCAGATGTTGTTCTGGGGTCTTTTATGACCTCCTGGATGAGTGGTCGATGTGCTCTTGGAGTAATTTTGGTAGGCCGGCCACTCCTTGGAAGGTTCACCACTGTTCCAAGTCTTCTCCATATGTGGATAATGGCTCTCACCGTGGTTCACTGAAGTCCAAAAGCCTTAGAAATGGCTTCGTAACCCTTTCCAGACTGATACATGTCAATTACTTTGTTTCTCATCTGTTTTTGAATTTCTTTAGATCGCGGCATGATGTGTTGCTTTTGGAGATCTTTTAGCCTACTTCACTTTGTCAGACAGGTTCTATTTAAGTGATTTCTTTATTCAACAGGTCTGGCAGAAATCAGGCCTGGATGTGGCTAGTGAAATTGAATTCAGCTTTCCAACATTTTTTGTTAATCACAATTCATTCATGATTTATCATGGGGGGCAATTACTTTTTCACATAGGGCCAAGTAGGTTCGGCTATCTTTTTTCCCTTAATAAATGAAATCATCATTTAAAAACTGCATTTTATATTTACTCGGGTTATTTTTGTCTAATATAAAAATTGGTGTGACAGATATGCAAAAACATAAGAAACCAGGAAGGGGGTAAATACTTTTTCACAGCACTGTACCTCCCTTAAGGCCTTATCTCACCATTTTAAACAAAGTGCAAAAAAGTCCTTGGCTCTGTTCATGCCCCATCCCCAGTGGGGGGGGTCTTGGGGGGCCCCCTAACGTTGCGAAAGGGCCACCTCCTTGCCCGGGGGTCCCGGGATTTTGCGGTACGCCACTGCCCAGCCCCTCACAACTTTTCATGAACAGTAGTTTTTGCTAAATCTTGCTAAGAAACCAATAGAAAGCAAAGAATATATTTCGTCCTTTGAGGCAACAACACATCCAACCTGGAGGTGGATGGTCCTCCAGCAGCAGAGACCACACCAGGCTCCTCTCCTGTCAGCCAACAACAGAAGAGTGAGGCTGCATTGACACAGACTCACCAACACTGGACAGTTGAAGAATCAAAAACGTAGCCTGGTCTGATGAGTCTGGATTTCTGCTGAGGCTGCAGCTGGTAGAGTCACAATCTGGAGTCAACAGCATGAATCCATAGAGACAACCTGCCCTGTGTCAACAGTCCAACCTGTTGTTGGTGGTGTGATGATCATAAATTATGTTTTTTTGTACAATTTGGGTTTTCATACAAATCAGTCGTGATTTAGGTGTCATAGTTTATCTGAGTATTGTTGCTGAACATGTTCATCCCTTTGTAGGCACAGTTTTTCATCTTCTAATGGACCCTTCCAGCAGGTTAATGCTCCATGTCACAAAGTAAAAGTGTCAAAGTGGTTTCCTGAACACGTCAGTTCAGTGACATCCACAGTCAGCAGATGTGAATCCAGTATAATCCTTGGGTTATGGTAGAAGAGTGGGTTGGCAGCAGAATGTGCAGAGTATAGACACAGAAATGAAGTGTGACATGTCCACAAGGAGAAGAAGCTCAGAGGGAAATTTCTACAATCTAGTGGAATCAATGCAATGAAAAACACAGTTTTGAAAGCAGTATTACTGTGATGTTCCTCAAAAAGTGCTTGGTCAGAGTATAAGAACAGAACAACAGATCTGTTGGTGATCTTGTTCTTATTCCATGTAGCGACATTTGTCCAGTAATATCACTATTCTTCAGGAAAACGATGACACTGTGTGAGAAATGACGGAGCATCCCTGCAGCTGCCACAGTTGTTCCTGGGTCTGGGTTTCCACTGTAATGTTTGTAGGTAAAGGTTGCAAAGGCTTTTTAACCTCTTGGAGGAGCCCGAGTGGCTTCAAGGCCTGCTGTTGAGTATGGGGATGCTTCTCACCCCCCATTCATTTGAGGTGTGTTCAGTATTGTACAGTGTAGTTTACACCATAGTCTCTTTGTTGGTGGTTTTGCCGAGGCTGTTTAAGGACATGGTCTGTTGGTTGTGTGTAATGTGGCCGGACAAGGGAATCTGCAGTCGCACTCTCTGGTCAGTTTTCTTCCATGTCTTGAACAGATGCATGTGGTAGCGCACAGATACCTGAGAAACAAATAACCATCACAATTTAGACTCTGCTTAATAATTAGAATACAAACTATAATCAAAATCACTATATCAGGTTAACAAAGGTTAAAGGATTTATTGTTCTTGGCAGTGTAGAGCAAAATTCACAGTAGTGCAAGATTGATAAACAGACAGAATGTGTGTTCAAGCAAAAAATTGTCCATACAAAATTTAAGTAAAAACACAAAAGCTAGATAAAATGTTCTCACTATATACAGGTGTTTGTGTGTGTGTGTGTATGTTTAAATGTGTGTGTGAGATAGTATGTTTGTGGGTCAAAATGGGAGCTGTGACTACAAAAACAAAAGGCCATTATGGGATGGTTTGACTATGTGTTTAAGGTTGTGTGTGTTGAGTTTTGACAAGATGTGTTTGTGAGGAGGTGGCGCCCGGATTAAAGAGAGTGGTTATTCCTCGGAGAAGTCCGAAGAGAGAGAGAAAAGAGGGTGAACTGCCTTTATATGTGACATGGTGACATCACAGCCAGGAAGCCAGACTGACCAGTGGTGGCTGCAAGATGGGATAGTCCACTCAGGTATGAAAACCTGGTGGACTATGGGAGACTGAGTTCTGGATGCTCTCCTTTTGTCTTTAGGACAAAGGAGACATAACGCCAAAGCTTTATGTACACATGTAGGGCCATTTATTGTTTATCAACAGCAGGTCCCAGACACACATTTGCCAAATCAAATGATAAATAGTGTAAAAGGGGCTGCTCATTGTGATTGAATCCACAGAGAGTGAACACCAACTATACTGTGCACAAGCACTGTAGACCCTGAACTTACCAGGGTCCAGAAGACATATATGGTAAACAGAGCCAGGGTGAGGACCAGCAGCCCCAAGGCCTCCATGCCATTAGTGTAATAGAGGTCCATGGCTCCCTGAACACACAGCCATCCTGACAGGCTGGCCAGTGGCGTGATGAACAGGAAACATACTGCATCACCACACAATGTCCTCCTCTGCTGCTGCATAGATGGAGCACATAACCACTGCAGCGAAGGAGAAGGGTGTATGTTGGTTAACAGTACATCACAAGAGACAAGTGAAACCCAGGACCTTGTGGTGGGCAGTTTGGGGTCCTCTCAACACGTACACAGTTGTGTGTAAATAGAATACCTTTTTTGGAAAATACAGCGTTTGACCAAAAGGTGGTGCTAAATACTTTCTCTTATGAACGGTTGCATGCAAGAAGAGGTGGGATTATGGGTAAGGTCTCAGTGCTAGTAAAAGTGTTGAAGTCAAACGTATTAGAACCCTAAAGTAGCTTGGAAGAAATGCTTAAACTTCTCGACTAAAATGGTATCATAATGTCATGATACAAATGCACAAAGGGTCAATAAACAATAGGATCACAGTTTTTTATATTTATTCAAGCACTCTGATATTTTACTCAATTAAAAGTAATAATATGACAATGTATAGATTTTTATATGCGTAATATTATTACCAAAAATGGTTATATTACTAGTAAAAGGCATCTATGCAAAGTCTTAAATTATAATTACAAAATTACTATTACATGGTGCAGCTGCTGAAGCCGGGCTGTAAAGTGTTCGGTAATTTAGACGACAAAATCACAAAATAATTGATCTGTTCCTTACAGTATGATTGGGTTGATAGGACCATTTGGCAGAAAATGTATTGAATCAATCTTATTATTGATATTCAACTGAAGAATATGTCATTCAAAACTGAGTAGAGTACTTGGGTAAACTAAATGTACTTGGGTAATTTCTACATTCACCAGTAAAATTCACTGCCACTGGGCAGTTAGGAAGGATATTGAATCTCAATGCTCTCACAGTAAAATATGTATAATATTGATTTATTTAAATTATGTGTCATCTCCAAATTTAAATTAGAAATCATTATTTAAATTAGACCATGTTGTATTTAGCTTAAGATTTTATTTAAATCAAATGCACTGTGCAAAGGTACATGTTTTCCTCAATGAAAGTGATTAGCCCAACTCACATAATAGGTTTTAAGGACAAGAGGTTACTGAAGTTGAATTATATATTGAATCAGTTCTGAAAACATATTTCAACTGTAGAATACAAATGACCCAGTGTTGCGTGAATATAATTATTAAGAATTGTATCTCAGTGTTTTTAATGATAGCTATGACTAATGCCAAATTATCATCCAGCACTAGCACTCAATCATCTTTACATTAGCAGGTAACACTAGTTACCCTTGTTACTGTGCATGTTTAAGCATGTGTCCAGCACTGCCTGACAGCAGATTTATGTTGGTCACTGATGTAGCTTAACCTGGCAGAGCTTAATAAGCAGATTACTAGCTTTGACCACACATGCAACAGGAAAAGTAGGAAGGAGGTCTGTTCTCTGCAGAGCAGTGAGGGTAGGAAACACCATCTAATCTGGCTCTCAGGCTAAGTGGCTTTAGCAGCACAAGAGGTCCAGCTAACAGCAGCAGGTCCTCCAACGTGAAGGCAGCTACTCCCCCAAGAAGCTCCTCCTAATGACCATGACATCTGCTGTCTCATTGAGAAAAAACAGCTGATCACCTATAACATTGGTTTATTACATTTGTAATAATAGAGCTTGGGTTCACTTTGAAGAAACTATTTAAAAAACATGCTACTTCACTGTCCTTTTTAGTTTTTGCAGAATGTTGTAAACATATTAATACCAGTCTGTGCCCTGCATCGAAAGCTGGGAACCAAAATTAACCTTTGGATGTGTATAAAATCAACATTGTTTAAGTGTATAAGATGTTATTTCTCGATCTCCATACATGTTCAGCAACCCTTAGACTCACTCCAGTATCAGATTATACTTTTCAATTGTAAAGATAGTTTTACTTTTTTTTTGTCCAGGCTTTGAGTAGTTTGTCACTGCACATTAAATTTGTGTAGAGGTAGAAAAATGTAAGAATTAATGCTGAGGAGCAGTGTGCTGATTTGTTACCATGTACAACTACCACTGACATGCTGTGTGTTGCACTGGGCCTACCTCAGTGAGAGGTTTCGGCAGGTGCTCGAGTGCAAACTGGTGGTGGCAGAGTTCACAGTGGCTGCTGTTGGATGTGGTGAGCCATTGCTCCAGGCAGGCCCGGTGCACCATGGCCAGGCTACCAGAGCACTCGCAGGGGGACAGCAGTTCCCCTGAAGTCCTGTCTTCATGGCAGATCCTGCAGAACAGCTCCTCAGCACACACACTGGTACACAAGAGAAAACATGTCAGAGGATGGCAGTCTACACCTGTATGTGTGTTTCTGAGGATTTCTGTTCTAAACATTGACCTTAATTGTGTGGTGTTAGTAGTGTGAGAAAGCTTCTTAGACACTTTCATGTCATAGACTGTTATCACTCTTATGCAGATGACATGCAGCTATATTTTCCATTTCAAATTAACAAACCCAGCAGCATTGATAACTTGGCCTGCCTCTGGATGTCCAAAAACTTTCTAAAATTCAATGATGGCAAGTCTGTGTTCATAATCATGTCATACAAACTCTAGCAACCAAAACTTCTGTCTTTGATCAAAACCTCCAAGAAATCCACAATAAAACTTTTATTGCAGTAATGTTTTGAATTGCAAGTGACAAATATTGTCTGCTTATGCTTCTTTCAACTCAGATCATCCCTGGCTCCAACTGATTTAAAAATGCATTTTATCTTGATTATCCTTTTGCACTTTATACTAACTTTATCAGTCAGAGCTCCCTTCTCTAACTCCAACTAGTACAGAAAGCTGCCGCTGGGATGTTCCCCATCTCCATGCCCAAGTGTCTTTGGCAAGATACTGAACCCCTAAAAAAAATGGCCCCTCGTAGATGTTGAGTGTACTAATTGTAAGTCGCTTTGGACAAAAGCGTCTGCCAAATGACGTTTAATATAATGTAATGTTAACAGGCACCAAGTGATATGAACACATAACTCCCATATATGACAACATACAGCAATAAATAGTCTTCATCCAAATTACACTGGGATCATATTAACACCCTATGTGTCAGGAGTTCCATTCAGACCTGTGAATGGACCCTGCTGGGTATTCCAAGATCTCGGCTATTAACTAAGGTTGACAGACAGACAGACAGACAGACAGACAGACACACACACACCCCTAATATAATAAAAATCGACGACTTTCTGTATTTACCTTGAGTACCGCATAACTATCAGATTAGTTTAGGAGTGCTTTTTTCTGCAGGTTTGAATCTAACGATTTTAAACAACTTTTACAGAAAGTTCAGTCAGACAACTCACATTTACAAATGTTTATTGCAACGGTAGAACATGTTAGTGTTTGGCATCTAAACTTCGACTTCATCACTCCCCCAGATATGATTGCATAGATATGATGGGAGTGATGAACAAATTCTTATAACCCCTGTCTGAGCCTACAGGTGGATGATGGGGTGGTGGAGGGGCTGAAGCATCTGGTACCAATACTGCAGCAGCAGGGCAAGCAAAGAAGTGATGGTCTTTTGACACTTTTAAACAGAATATGAATACGTGAATATGGGTTATACAAATAAAATCTGACTGATTGATTGAATACTCTCCCAGTAGTATTTTGTGTAGAGATGCAGTTAATCCTCTCATTAAACAGTTCTACATAGGTGATAGAGTTACCTGTCCGTGAGTGCTGCAGACACCTCACTGGGTGTCTCTGTGTGACAGCACGTTACTTCTGGATCGCAATTTTGGCGTTCCTCCTTCAGCCTATGTTCAGGCAGTAACTTGACCTCCCCTACTGGGCTCAACACCCATAGGCCAACGGGTTCCTCTGCTGTCATGTCTGGTATACAAGGGGCCATCCACTCATGTGAGGAGCATCACATCTGTAAGCATACACAGAGAGAGAGAGAGGGACGGAGTGAGGGAGAGGTACAACTATGTTACAATTCAATATTTTTCTGTTTTCTTATATCATCGTCATTTGTTATGGCTGGTTATTATCAAGTCAACATATTTCATTTAAAGAAATGTGTTAATATTTGATTGTGCTATTATAAACATGTTTTCAGTGATGTTCAGCTGAGATACACAGAAAATGCTATTGCACCATATTAATAGTTCCTCTCTTTGCTCTCAAACAGCCTCACTTCATCGTAACATGGATCAACATCCATAGGATATTGGACATATCTGACATTCTGCTCCATCTTGACATGACTTTATCAAATTCATGCTCCAAATCTCCGGTTCTACAATATCCCAAAGGTTCTACTGGGTTCTCAACTTACTGCCATGTTCATGAAACCAGTTTAAGACTTCGACCTTGTGACATTGAGCTGGAAGTGTCCATTAGAAGATGGTAGAGTGTGTCTGTAAAGCAGTGATTCTCAAACTGTGTGGCGCCCCACTGGTGGGTCCTGGAGGCATAACAGGTGGGGCGCGCGACCGGGAGGGGGAAATGTGAGGTGGAACTAATATTATAGCCGAACCACCGGGGCTCCGCCCCCCGCCCCGCTCACTCGCTCAGAGACACACTTAAGTGAGATAAGAGCTCGTTCACGTGCAACAGCAGGTCAGGGACAAACAAGAGACGTTGTTCAAAAACCAAGTTGAAAAGAAAGTACGATCATCAATCAAACGATGAAGCCTGTACATGTCTTACTGTTGGGTTCACAGTCAATGGGGTAGGACATGAGGAGAGACCAGTATGGATTTTATTTCTGAAAACTCTATGAGACCCAACAAATTAAGAAGACAGTTAGAAACATAACACAGCATGTGTTATTTTTGGTTGAGCTTTATCATCTTTGTAACAAAGTAATTATAATTGAATAAATGTTTTCTCTATTTTTTTGAAAAAGTACAGACTGATGGAGGAATGTAGTGATAAATGTCCCCAAAAGTACTTCAATTAAGCTGAATTTAAGCAAAGTTATGGCACTATTCTTTGAAAAAAGCGACAAAGGTCACACAAAAATATTTGCACATCAGAAATTCCTGAAAGTAATGTGGATTTAATGTTCATGTGTATGTTATGTAAATGCACATGTTGAACTTGGCACATTTTGTTGGGGCGTGGGGCATGACAAATATTCTAGACCCAAAGTGGGGCATGACAGAAAAAGTTTGAGAACCACTGCTTTAAAGGGATGAACATGGTCAGTAACAAAAGCTGTGAAACTTAAATCAGGATCATAGAAAAATCCTGATGATTGGTGTCAAAGTCAAGAAATCCCTCCCTACATCATCAGTCCACCACCAACAGGTTGGACTGTTGACACAGGGCAGGTTGTCTCTATGGATTCATGCTGTTGACTCCAGATTGTGACTCTACCATCTGCAGCCTCAGCAGAAATCCTGACTCATCAGACAAGGCTGACCAGTCTGATCTTTTTCATCTGACCTCTCTCACCTACACAGAACTGATCACTGGATGGAGTATAAACCCAGATCTGTGTTAAAAATAAAAAACTTTTTACTTGGACACCAATATTATTAACCAGATTAAGCTAATAATCTGAATAAAACACTGCCATGTATACAGCAGATTCTGATTATTTAACAATAATAAGATCATAATCAGAACAAGCAATAATCAAATATATACATTCATACATAAATCTTAATCATAAATGATGACCTTTTGGAGATTTCACAGCATTTTGGCACATAGTGCAATTACAAACTGCTTGACAAAGCATGCCCTCAGTGTAAACAAGATGGAAAAATAAAATAGAGCTGTAACTTTTGCATTATTAGAAAGAAAACACCTAAACTGGTGTAGGGTATCATCATACAAATTTCAGGTTGGGGTTTTTAAACTGACAGAATAATGTAAGACGTAATTGCATAGTGGACATAATGATGCCAGTCATAATCAGACTATGCTTAACTAACATGTAAACACGATTATGAATGCAATATATTCTATTAGCAACTCATGTAATCACAATAATGTCTTATTCTGAATGAGATCAATAGTCAGAGTATTGATGTAATCGTAATCAACCATGTCACAGTCAAATTGACTGGGATCACACTTTTATTCATTCCATTGTTTGATATGACCAGTACCCTTGACCAACAGGATTATACAGTGCTGCCACATGATTGGCTGATTGGATAATAGTAATAACTGTGTGTGGACATTATATCCTGACTATGGACACCCTATGCTACAATTATGTTGGTTATGTTCATTATATGACTATATTTCTGTTTTAATTCACTCTTTGCCAAGTACAACATAAACAGTTTGTTGTCTGAAAAAGTCAAACGAATTAAACATGTTAATAAACATCCCCCTGCTTCTCATGATAACAAGACACATCAGTGAGAAGTAATCTACAACAACACATATACTGCAGAAACCAGCTCCATCTCAACTAGCCTCCTTCAGAGAGAATCTTTTAACCTGTGTCGTCCTTGACCTTGTTTGTAATCAACCGCAGCTACAATGTCAGACTCCAGTATCAGATCCAAGCCTCGGCCCACAGGATGCTGTGCAGCTCTAATGAGATGTGTCATGTTCAGGGGCTGCTGGCTACTGTCCTCTTTTGGGGAGGTGTAGTCGAGCTGTTAGCTCCTTTATCTAACAACTGGTATCAGCAATAAACTATGTGCTGTCATGATGCTGCAAATGCACACAAATGAGAATTTGTGCACAAAGTGATGAGATTATTATAGATCTTACAAGAAATGCAGTAAGTAGAAACATAATGCAACATTGAAATGTGTCAGCATGCAGGACAGAAACCGGTGCTCTACATGCATCAACTGAAAAACATTGTAGTTGATAGACTATGACAGGCAAGTGTAGAATCACGTCTTACAAGTGGGAATAACATTAACATAAAGAAAACATGCCCCTTCACAATGCGAGACAAGGTCTTTACACAAAGGAGATCAGCAACAATACTTACTTATCTGTTAAATTATTTCCGGTGTGGTGTCACATTGAAAAAAACCTCCTTCTCAGCACCTTGAGGACTAAAATGCTCACCTCCTAAAACTGCAATGAAAACACTAGATGTATAAATATGTACATTTTATTTCAGTCCTGATCATAAATATCAAATATTCTTGAATTATCATAGACTTATACGTTAAAGATTTGTATGCATTATTAATGTATGTTCTGTGTCAGATTAAAGTATTTCATGCAAAATGCATGTAAAGGAATAAGCTTTTACACAGTGTATTATAACTATTTCATAGGAACAAAGGTTAATTTAACTTTAATTTTAGGGGCGGCTGTGGCTGAGGGGTAGAGTGGTCGTCCTCCAACCTGAAGGTCGGCGGTTCGATCCCCAGTCTGACCCATCTGCATGCCGAAGTTGCTGAACCCCGAATGGCCCCCCATAGAATAACAAAGTGCTGTGAATAGATGCACTGTATGAATGTGTGTGTGAATGGGTGAATGTAAAACTGTACTGTAAAGTGCTTTGAGTGGTCATCAAGACTAGAAAAGCGCTATATAAATACAAAGCCAAAGCCATTTAATTTAGGTTTTCAATAATAATATAAATGCAAACATTTTAAAAGTCAAAAATGTCCCTAGGTGGCATAAAGTTAAATTAATTGCATGTTAAAAAAGATGAATTATTGATGCTTCACTCAATTATAGTCATTGTTAGAATCATACAAGTGCATAGGCCAGAAATCATTAGTTTTTCAACTGATATTTCAGAGTCCAAAATTGTGTTTAAACTAAATTTACAAAATGGATGAAACCTGACTTCTTATTCTGGTCTGTTAAATTAAAATCTGTGATGTGGTTAAAAACATCATTCATTAATAACATAATGAGGATTTGCTAATACCATAAAGTCATGAAAGGATTCAAATTAATCACATTATCACATATTAAGCTATATTAGCATTAAACTATGATCTACCTAGTGGTTTCCTCTTCTCTTCTACAATTATCAGGACTGCTCCGAATATACACTCCTGATCAAAATCTTAAGACCAGTTAAAAAATTGCATGAATTTGCATTTTGCACTGTTGATCTTAGGAAGGTTCTAAGTAGAGCTTCAAAATGCAAAAAGAAGAAATGGGAACAAGAGACCAAAAGTTGTGAGCAGGCAATTTATTGAAAACAACAATTTAATGTTCACCATCTCCCAAGACCCCTGGAGGAAGCTCTGTGTGAGGCTGCCAAGATTCCCTGAACCTGTGTCTAATGCAGTTTCTGCTCTTTTGAATTCCTGGAGCTAGCTTTGGTTGTTTAAGTCTTGACTGATCTATTGTCGGAGCGTCAGTGCTTTGCGCAGTTGTTCAGTCGGCTTTATCAGCCGATCACAAGTACAGGGACACTATATAGAGATGTAGTAGTCTTCTGAGCTCTCCCTTGACGCAGGTTTAAGAGAGGCTGGAATGTGTGTACCGCATTTTTCTCCTCTCTGGGTCTTTCATCATTACATCACTTTTTAGGTGTTTAAGGTGGACCCCCACTAACCAGAAGTGACCCTCAAAGCGCTGTTGGTACGTTCATGGCAGGCCCCCTCTCCTCCTCCCTCCCCTTTGAGCTAATTGATGCTACTGAGCAATCTGTATGTAGCCTGCTGTGGTACCAGTTTTACTGTGGTTCCACTATTGTATTTACAGTATATTATTTAAGTGTTAGCACAGCAGCAGTCTTCCCACCACCCATACATGTACATGACTGTCAGAGGCCTAACTACCCAGGAGCTCATTAGTTACAACTGAGGGCAGCATGAGTCTAATTCAATTGTGTAGTCCACCATTTAAAATAATATTACATATAGATTAATTTACTGAATGATGATAAATTCCATCATCATCGTGGCTTTGTTGAAGATTTTAGAGAAGCACAGGATGCAATTGAACTTTGCTACTCTCACTCCTTGAATTTTAATACACCCACATTTTTACTGTCTCTCGATTTTATTGCCTATACCTAGGGTTTTATTTAAAAAAAATACATCAGTTAACGTTACAGTTACACTGTACTCGGCTGTACAATGTAAACTTCATAACTGTTGAGGAATTCCTTACCATCCTCACACATTCCTGTATATGACACTATATATTATGTACATTACATTTTATCTGTACAGGAGAATAGTGCCTGTCTAATTCCATAGATACTCCTCCTCTTCATCAGTACCCAAGCTCAGGTTAAAGATAAAGGGCCAACCACAGTACATTTTAGTGTCTGCTCTCATGGACTTTCATACCTAACTCAGATGCCCCAGACAGACAGACACCAACTTCAACTCTCACCAACTTTAACTCTTTTGCGTATTTCACCAGTGGTGGACGTAAGGACACAATGTGATTTAGTTATGCATACTTTAGGCTTAACTATCCAATAGGATGTGAACACTAACATGTAACATAGAGACTGACAGCAATAATAGCCATTCATGGATGTGCTGTTAGAATGGATGATCCAAGTAGAGGGAGATATACTGGGATGCTGTGGGAGACAATCTTCAGACTTGGGGGCGACAATTGCTCATGTTACTCTGTTAGCATTTGTATATTGTTCCACCTTCTGGTCCCTTGATGCATCAAGTCTACATTACACTAAGTCTACACTAAAATGCTGCCTGAGTTCTCCTTTCACCATCTTCCAGAAAACTTCCATAACAATCCCTTAGCATCAGTCATTCAGGTACAGACACCTGTTGTCCAATAGAAAATAAGACTTGTTGGCGGAGGTTACTCACAAAAATATAGAAAAACTATTCAAACTTCTATTTCCAAATAATATCCCAAAGAGGAGGTTAGGATCCACTGATGTGTGAATAAGTTTTAAGATTTTAATTTTACAATTTTACACACAATTGCATACTTGATGATACACTCAGTGTTAGAAAGTATTAAAAACTATTAATGACTCAGCTCTGCAATTTCGCTGTTTAATGGAACCTGACTGTTATTTGCTGTAAGTTGTTTTTTATCAAATTCAATTGAAGGTTCTTATGCAACAATTATGTCACGTGAGGACAAATAACGCAGCTGATGATCAAGTGGATCAATAACCTGACTTCGCTTCAGAACCTCACGTCTGCAGCGTCATTTTCCAATCTCCAAAATGTTTGTAAGCATGGGTCAGAGTTAGTGACCCAAGTGCGCACATTCTCCCATTGAGTTTGTATTTATAAATGTTGCGTGAGTGCTGTATGCAAGTTTCATGCCTTAAGTTTCATGTTATAAATGAGACACCAGGACCTTAACCAAGAGCTGTGAGAGTCTAAACAGATCAATAAAACACTGGAAAGATTCTGGTGTTGAATACTGTACTGAATAATTGGCAGAAAATAAATATGTTGTCTGTCAACATTTTGCTGTGATGTTAATGTCAGTGTGTTCATTTACTGTGTCAATAAGTATGTACTTGTGACTAAATACTATGCAAATGGTCAACATATCAACAATAAACTGTATATGAATAGCAATTTAATCTAGTCATAATTAGTATTTTATATGGGCTCTTGCAATTTAGCTCTGTATAAATATATTTTTGGGGACAGGTTTTTATATAGCCACTCTCCACTACCTGCAAAGCAGCAAACAGCTCACAGACATTGTCAGTGACTCTCTGGTTAACATGCAGAGTCAGTGGAGACCAAAAGCAGCCAAAAAACAACTATCAAGTAATGTAGCTGTAGAATGATTGTTTTTAGCTTTTTTACGATAGAAGTGAAATAATCAGTGCGATGTGAAATGTTCAACCAATTTTAGTAAAATTGTAATTCGAGAAAATCTAGTTTTTCCTGTATTTTCAAAGAAACAAGACATGTAGACCTACATTGAGACAAAAAAGTCTGTCAAAGAATTGTGAATTTACAATGTAGACTGTAGAGTAGTGAGGTAACACCCACTTATCCACATATTGAGCATCTTCTCAGCTGGCTTCAACAAGAATCCACTCCTTTCTACACTAAAAAGCCTCTTGCACATAATTGGTTCAGATGAACTTATACATCAACTTATTTGAAATGACACACATGCTCTGTTCATCACAGAATCATAAGTACAGGCAGTGATACATGAAACACACATTGAGCCGAGCCAGAGCCAGTCACAAAGTAGAACAAAGCAAATGGGCTTCATACAACACCAAGCACAAAGTATAGAAGTGAATTTATCGTTGTAGTCTTACCAACTGCTTGAGATCCACAAGTCCTATGTGAAGGTGTGTGCTCCCACACAGTGAAAAACATCACTTTGCCGCTGTGTTTATCAGCGTCGCTGTGAAGAAGCTTCTCCTTCTAAAGCCTAGTGGCAGATTAGCGTGGCTAATGGTTGGCAGTGAGAATAGTGAGGGATTAGATGGAGGGGAAAGTAAGGGTCAGGCCAGACAAATGGAAATCACATCAGAGTGAGTTACACCAAGCAGGAGTAGCACCTCACCATATCCCCCTTAATCCTGTTAGGGGGCTACTGGCCGGGCAGCAGAGAGAGCCTGTAACGTAGACTGGAGTATATATATATATAAATGTAATTAAATTAAATTGAATTAAATTAAATTTTTACATTTCTGTATTAGTCAGTCTACATAAAATATATATATACATTTTTTTTGTATTTTACACTTCTTGGTCTGTTCTGAACTACCAAACTCAAGTAAAATGATTGACCATATTCTCTAGTTTCTCAAATTACATAAGAATAATAGAGTAATAGGAATTAAATGTACCCCTTTCTATTTTTTACTGAAATAATTCCTGTTCATATTTGTTTACCTTATTAAACACTTTATCTTACAGTCTTTAAAAGCTTGCCATACATTTTATAATTATTATTGGTAATAGTAGAAGGAGTATGGATGTTCACATCACACTTTTTTTCTTACCTAATGTAAAAGCAAGTGCATTGAGTATGACAGAAAACACAAAACAATGTCTTTGTCTGTCTTTGTAGTTTTACTGTCACTTTTTTCTTGAGTGATCAGGTTGGACACACAGTGGCTACGTATTGTATCACTTACATTATCTTGAAAAGGTGAACAACCTTTGTTTATGGTAGAAATTACGTCACAGTTCAGTAAAGTTACATTACTGAACAGCCTGGAGTACACGGACATCCAGACATTGGACCTTCCATACAGTCTGCTGATAATCCAGTCAAGTCCCCAGGGTGCAATTAAGAAATTTAATCATAAAAGTAACATTTTGTTTATAAGAATAATCATCAACAATATTTACAACCTATACTCCAACAATTATTTAGGATTAGGAAATCCTCTGCTTTGGGATTAGGTCTATTGTCTGCGAGTGTGTGAAGCAGATGAGGAGCCCAGCCTCTTTTAAAGAAAGCTTTGCATTCATATTTATGATCTGTTCTCTCTTAACATGAGCTCAGATAAAAGTCCTGCTGAAAATAACTCAAAGGAGAAAGAGAAAGACTTTTCAGTCCCTTCTCTTTCTTGCTTTTCCTTTTAATCCCGTCTGTGATACATTCATCAGGGGGAATCATCAGGAATTCCTTCTTGAACAGACTGAGAGGGTGGGTAATTCCTTTAACAGCAGCAGGGCACTGAGCCTAAAACATGCTGGATAGAAACGTAAATACACTGGGCGCCGTAACGCCAATGCAGGAGAAAAGCCAGTTCCTGTCCTCTCTGTCACTGGCGCGGCTTACGGGCATATTCGTTGCAGCCAATGGTTGCAGGTCTGGGTTGGATGATGTTGTGTCTGGGCTTTAGTCAAGGTCTGTTTGCAATCAGCGGAACCTTCAGCCCCCTCCTCTGTTTTGCTTTGTTAGATGGGACATGGGGCCTGGCTAATCCTCCTCAGGGCAAAGCGAGGGGCCACTCTCCAGTCTATCGATCCCTCGCTTCATCAGGTCCCATTGCAGCCTTTAAAAGATGGTAAATCAGCGTGTGCCTCGATCTGGGCTGATTGCAGACAAAAGCATCGTTGGAGGCTGTCTGGACATCAGCTTAAGGCAGTGATTCTCAAACTGTGTGGCGCGCCCCACTGGTGGGGCATGGAGGCATAATAGATGATAATAGATTAAAGTTTTTAGCAGCATTGATGAGGGTAAACATTTTGAAGGATAACTTCAATACTAAATGTCAAGCAGTCCTGCTGCAATCATAGTCTATGGTCAGCAGCCAGCAAGATCATGATCCGCTTTCCAGATCGGATCCACTATAGTCCAGTCATTGTCCACTGCCGCTTATTAGGATCAATCATCAGCCGCCGCCTCGGTCGTGGTCCACCACCATTATATGATGCCAACGTGACACAGGATCCGCCATTACCACTACGATCAGCCCGCACGATATAGAATCCGCCATACTGGATCCACCATTGCGACCTCTGATGCGCGATCCACAAATCGTAATCCATGGTGCGGCCACAGCGGGCCCGGATCTGCGGGCGATAAAGCAAAGGGACTTGGGGAAGGGGTCAAGTCAGTAACATGTACTGATGAGATATGACTTACTTCAATGTGATAGGGATGAAGAGGAGGAAGGAGAAGCTGGAAAGAGAAGCTCTGTGTGTCATGTGTCATAAATTCCCTTTTCGTCATCTGGGGTTTTTGCCTTGTAATCAATGATACAATGATACAGGCCGAACTTCGGGGTACACTGAGGCTCAAGGTAAATCTGACTGGCTACTGGTTTGTATGGTAGTACTATGAAAACCATTAGGCCCACTCAGTAGATTAGCCATCAACAGTGATGCCGGTAACGCGTTACTTAGTACTTACTTAGTAACGCGTTACTCTAATCTGAACACTTTTTCCAGTAACGAGTAATCTAACGCGTTACTATTTCCAAACCAGTAATCAGATTAGAGTTACATGTCCAAGTCACTGTGCGTTACTATTTTGGTAGTTGTGGATAAACCGCTTGGCACGTGCCGCGGCTGGGGGAGCAGTCGCCCTGTTGCCCTCCTCTCCAAAGTAACTGTGGCAACACTGGCCATCAATACCTCTATGCCTTTTTAAACTAAACGCTTCCCATTTTATAACATAGAAAAAGTAACGTTTTGCAGCACTAATTAGCTCTAACTATAAGCTTTATCAAAAAGGAAGGTTTTGAGCCTACTCTTAAACGAACAGATGGTGTCTGCCTCCTGAACTGAAAGTGGTAGATTATTCCACAGGAGAGGGGTTTGATGGCTGAAAGCTCTGGCTCCTACTCTACTTTTAGAGACTTTAGGGACGACAAGTAGGCCTGAATTCTGGGAGAGGAGTGCTCTAGTGGGTTGATAAGGTACTAACAGCTCTTTAAGGTAAAATGGCGCCATATTATTCAGGGCCTTGAAGGTGAGGAGGAGAATTTTAAATTCTATTCTAGATTTAACTGGAAGCCAGAGTAGCGACACTAATACTGGAGAAATGTGCTCTCTTTTTTTTGTTCTCGTCAGGACACGTGCTGCGGCATTTTGGACAAGCTGTAGAGTCTTTAATGACTTACTGCTGGAGCCTGATAGTAATGAATTACAATAGTCCAGTCTCGATGTAATAAAGGCGTGGTCTAGTTTTTCTGCATCTTTTTGTGAAAGGACATGTCTAATTTTTTAGATATTACGCAAGTGGAAAAAGGCTGTCCTAGAAATTAGTTTTAGATGTGAATTAAAGGACAAATCAGGATAAAAGATGGTCAATTGTGTCGAATGCTGAACTGAGATCTAACAGAACGAGGACAGACACAAGTCCCTGATCTGAAGCTATTAGAAGGTCATTGGGGACTTTTGCTAAGGCTGTCTCTGTGCTGTGATTGGCTCTGAACTCAGACTGAAGTCTTCATATATATTATTTTCGTGGAGAAACTCACACTGATTGAATACAACTTTTTCTAAGATTTTAGACATGAAGGGGAGATTAGATATTGGTCTGTAATGGGCTAAAACCTCTGGGTATAGGGTGGGTTTAGATTAGTGTAGATTAGTGAGTTCAGAGCTTGTTCACGTGAAGCAGCAGGTCAGGGACAAACAAGAGACGGTGTTCAAAAACCAAGTTGAAAAGAAAGTACGATGAAGCCTGTCTTACTGTTGGGTTCACAGTCAATGGGGTAGGACATGAGGAGTGGATTTTATGTCTGAAAACTCTATGAGACCCAGCAAATTAAGAAGACACTTACACCACAGTCACATGCATGTGTTCTTTTTGGTTGAGGTTTATCATCTTTGTAACAAAGTTATTATAATTGAATAAATGTTTTCTCTATTATTGAAAAAGTACAGACTGATGGAGGAATGTAGTGATAAATGCTCCCAAAAGTACTTCAATTAAGTTGAATTTAAGCAAAGTTATGGCACTATTCTTTGAAAAAAGCGACAAAGGTCACAAAAAGTTGTTTGAAAATATTTTTTATTGCGCATCAGAAATTCCTGAAAATAATGTGGATTTAATGTTCATGTGTATGTTATGTAAATACACATGTTAAACTTGGCCCATTTTGTTGGGGCTGGGGAGAGGGTGGGGCATGAAAAATATTCTATACCCAAAGAGGGGCATGACAGAAAAGTTTAAGAACCACTGGCTTAAGGCTTTACCTGTACAACCTCATCATCATGATCCTGCTGGGATAATTATACCTTGTGTGTGGCACCATTAAATGGTGTGGCTTGGGCAGTCAATAAATTTGGAAGAAAATGATTTGATGTTATTTAAAATTTATATTATTAATATTAAATAATGACTTTAATTGACATTAAAGCTGCCTCGGGGCAATATAGACAATTTAATGATTACGTCTCATGAAAGTACTAACTACAAATTTGGAAAACTGATCATATTAATAATAAAATTAATAATTAACCACACAAACTAGGCGTAATTACTATATATAGATATGCAGATGTGTATTTGAGTATGAGTGTGCTGGCCACAATTAAACAAAAGACCACCTGGGCAGATGAGTGTGTGAGGTGTTGGTGCCAGCTCAGAGAAAGTAGTTAAGTGCATGCGTATTCTATGAAGAGCATAACATAATTTTTTTTTGCTTTTAAATAACATTACCAAATAGATAGATAGATGTACTTTATTGATCTGAATTTGGGAAATCACAACAACACAAATCAAACTTATAAAATATAACATGAATATAATTCAACAGTCCTGTCCATAGCCTAGTGTAATTACCCCAGTTCTGTTACCAGTTCATGAAAATGGGAAAAGGTCCTCTTTGAGGTACTGTTTGAAGTCCAGTGAAGTGGTCTTGCTGGTTGTGGCTCCTGTTGTTGTGCATCTGCTGGTCACAGACTTTGTATCGTGGCCAATTGCAACTGCTGAAGTTCTTAGGCAGGCTATCGCGTCGCAAAAGCGAGAAAAGAGCGGGAATAGGGCTTTTATTGTCCTGATGACCACATGGGTCATGGGGCCCACAGTGATCAATAGTGGTTGAAAGTTGTTACCAGCGGTAGGTTAAAACCTAGGTGTGAATTTGAAGCACCCTGGGAGACTGAGCTCTGGAAGTTCTCCTTTGTCTCCATGTGGTTGCAGGATTTGGCCCACCTACAGTTCACAAATACTAGGTCCCAACAATCCTGCAACACCTGATCCTGGGAAAGTAAACAATTTTCTAGGAGTAAAAGCAAGATATACGGTTACTTCAAATAAAGCAGTTTATATCAATCAATCAATCAAATTGTATTTGTATAGCACATATTCACGATTTGTCTCATAGGGCTTTAACAGGGTGTATATATATATGTATATACATCATGCTCTTATGTCATTTTCATCAGTATTGAGGTGAAAAGCCTTCTACCATTGCCTCCATGATCTCTCTCGAGGAACTCAGATGCAGAGATTTCATATAGATGCTAAGCACAGGATCCCTCCAGTGTATGATGCTTCTGAACTCAACTGGTTTATGAGGAGTTGCCATGTTTGTATGTTTTTTGTCAAAAAGGCTATTTTAATAGACACGAGTACGAGATGCTGTATGTTGGACACCTGATGATATGGAAACCCCTTACACTGTACTAATTATTGTCTAAAGCCCAGATCAGTTCAGATCAGTTCCTTTATCAAGATCAATTCATTAATTATTCTCTGAACCATGCCACATCCTTCCAAAAAGTTTCATGTAAATATGTTCAGTTGTTTGTGTGACATTTTGCTAAGAAACAAACAAACCAACAAACAAACGGAGAGGGGTGGAGGTAATTAATCAATAGTGAATGCTCAGAGACCAGAGTGACTACGAATTTTCTGATGTATAGGAAATGTCCAATGAAAATCGTTGGGCATCTATATCATGCACAGACGTACAATAATATCTGTGGACCCATATTCCAAACCCAACAGGAAGAAAGCCATTTTGATTAATTTAGAGGATTAATCAGATCAACTTCAAATTTCTTCGGTGCAATCTAAACACATTGATGGTTAAAAGTAGCAGTCTTCCTGAGTTTTTGTCAGAGGGCGTGTCTGTTACATGGTGTCGAATTTGAATGTTTGCCAACTTCAGTGTACATGATTTAATCTGCACCAAACTACACATGTTTGAGAGTCCTAGCCTGAACACATCTTCATGCTAATATTCAGTCATGGTCATAGCACCCCCTATTGGCAACAAGAAATTACATGTTTTATGCTGGGATGTACTCCTCGTAGCAGGTTGACCAGATCAAGCTGAAATCTGGTCAGAAGACCCTTTAGACATGGTTGATGAGAGGTAATGCATCTTGTGAGTTTTCATTGAAGCTTTCACTGTTGATCCCCGAACTTTCTGGATTCACTGACTGCGGTTGTAAATACGTTTGTGTCATAGATGTATACGAATTGTGGTTCACAGCAGAATTTCAAAGCAGATGAAAGGATCTTTCACCTGAGTTTCAAGGAATATCTGTTGAATTTATGTCACAAAATTAAATGGTTGCAAGACTTCCTGTATGCATTTCAAAATAAAAGCAACCCAATGTTTCTGTTGACCGAATCCATTCCTTTGTTTAAGAAAAGGGGTTTTATTGTGAAATATTTGCAGGAGCAGAAAATTCGTGGCTTTAATCTTAATAGTACTTATTTGAGCACAAGGGACTACTTTTATATAAGGAATATTTATGGCCATATTCAAATCAAAGCCTATATGTAAAAACATTTTGCTGCAGTGACAGCCCCTCTGCAAAACATATTGTTGAACTGTGAAGCTACATATTGTGCATTGAACAGATGCTTATAATATTCATTGATATTAATGTGAATATTGTGCATTGAATAGATAAAGTTGCATTACAATAATTATTTGTGTATATTTATGCTCGTACATTGAGACTTTAACATAAATTCCCTAAATAATAAATATGACTCTCCTAAGTGTTTTTTTTCGAAGATATCAGGGTGGTAGATCTCGCCTTACATTCAGAATTGAAAAGTGATCTTGGGCTCGAAAAGGTTGGTGACCACTGCCCTAAACCCAACAGGAAGTCAACCATTTTTAATGTAATGTACTTTTACGAAATCCTCCTAAAGGATTATTTGGATCAGCTAGAAATTTCGCCTTGACACAGGAATTTCTTCCAAATTGACTATAACATATTGTCCAAACTGCACAAAACTTCACAAGACCAGACCCTTAACAGTGGGATGAAAATATCTTGTGAATGTTGGCCATTTTTGTTGAACGCTGTTGATATGGCAACACAGCGAATGTTGATCATATTTTGTACATTTGATAGCATTATTGGGGAGGCTAAACATACATGAGAACTCATGAAACTTGGCAAACAAAGCGGAAATGACAAATTTTTAATTCCAATATGGGTTTTGCATATGATAATGGCAAAATAGTTTGATAGCGCCCACTACAAAATTTCAAAGAAAAAAGCCCCCTGGCAAGATAACTCTCATGTATCAAAATCAGTTTATATATCATGGCCAGACTTATAAAATACATAACAGGATGTGAAATTTAACTTCAAGCACTGTGCAAATGTATAACGCAATACCAAGCGGTGTCAACCAACCTCCAGCAACAACAACACAACTGCAGCACACCACGATGTGTGTAACTTGCTAGAGCAAGGCCAAAGCTGCTTACAGCTTTCATTTTTCATTTAAGTTGTAAAAGTGTATGATGTTTCCAAATTCAATGAGTAATCTATTATATTATAATGATGACAACATTGACCAAATTAAACAAATTAAACTAGATTCATGATTTTTACTATAATCGGTCAGCCTTACTGGCAGCAGTCCTGCACATTTCTTAACAAGGATAAAACTATAGTACAAATGCATCTTAACAAAAATAAACATAATTACAGCTGCTAAATGCACAACGATGCAGACAGTCTGTGGTAGTGTGAGCACATTGCTCTTACATGTTAGGTTGGTTTTGTTTGGCTCCACCAGCTGATGTAGGTTCATTATTCCCTGTGATGAGGATTTATATCTTTTGTTAGTCATTCAGTATCATTTAGCATGGTGCTAGGTTCATTATTCCCTGTGATGAGGATTTATATCTTTCGTTAGTCATTCAGTATCATTTAGCATGGTGCTTTACCCCGATATAAAGTAAACAAGCTTCTTAGGAGACTGAAAGCCCTTAAGTAAACTTGAAGTTACCGTAATAACCACAAATCCTGCTTTGTAGTACAGACCGCAAATGTCTTCAGGTTCCAGTGACTCAACAGATGAGGGTTTGGACCAGTCCAGTTTTTTTAGATTAGTAGCAATGTGATTCTGAGTAGTGATTAAGGCAGACAGATGTCGACATGTGAGAGAGAGGAGGCTAGCTGGGTAAAAAACTTTTTTATTTCACGCTGCACCAAACATTTCTGCTCATGTCATAAATAGAATGTGAGCAGAGCTCTGCGACAGAGAGACTCAGACGGAGCTTTCCAGGACTGTTTGATGTAAGGAAAGAGGTCACTGAGTGTTTTATCTTAGGGACAGGATGATTTGATGCTAGTAGACCTTTCAAGGGTCTTTTTTTAAAACAAAGATAAGAGGACTGGCAAGTGGTTGGAGAGGAGCAGTCAAAACAAGCCCCTGGAACAGAAAACCTCATGAGACACCAGACTGAACTGCCTTCTTCTCAGTTGTCTAAACTTCAGTTGTGTATCCAGAGTTGATCTATTTTTGTGTAAAATAATGTCTGTTGTCCTGAACGCTATATTAAGTAGTACTGCTCATCATCCAAAATATGCGTCTCCATTAAAGGAAGAGCCCATTTGCTTTCAGCGGACTAATCATTGAAGAATGCTCTATCAGTCAACACTATCAGCAGGTCCTGTGGTACAGGATGGCTGATGTCTCTCAGTTTTAAAATGGATCCTAAACGCAAGAGAGAAGTGGACACGCCAAGTGACTCATGTCAAGTGGACATCCTTATCTGTAAAAGATGGGATGGCTTTTCTTTGCAATGGCTCAACTGCTTGCAAGGCAGGAAGGCAGGGCTGGCAAACACTCAGTCAGAGAGGACTGCTGGCTTCAGCTGAGGAAGGAAGGTGCTTTAATTGTAGATCCTTTAGTTTAAGAATTGAGAAAAAAATGAAAAACAGAGAGTAATGTAGGTTAAATTGGACAGTTCTCAGGGTGTCTGTAGTATAGTTTAAGTTTGAAGCAGGACCACGATAGGGCTTCAGGAGAAGGAGGGGTGGATCAGTAGAGAGCAGACTGTTCTACTCCAGGCAGCTTGTCCCTCCACGAGGCAGCCATCAGCCACAGGCCACCATGACGGAGTGGACCCTGCTCAAACGTCTCCTGGATGCTGTCCACCAGCACTCCACCATGATTGGTCGTTTGTGGCTCACCGTTATGGTCATCTTCAGGCTGCTCATTGTGGCCGTGGCAACTGAGGACGTGTACACCGATGAGCAGGAGATGTTTGTGTGCAACACCATTCAGCCAGGATGCTCCACTGTCTGCTATGACGCGTTTGCGCCCATCTCGCAACCTCGTTTCTGGGTGTTTCACATTATCAGCGTCTCTACGCCGTCCCTCTGCTTCATCATCTACACCTGGCACAACCTGTCCAAAGGGCCCCAAAACACCACCCTAAGGTTGGGGCAGGGAACAGGGGATAACCCAGGGCAGGGACGCCCAGATGTATGGCGGGACAGCGGACTGGAGGCATATGATCGGAGCTGTGACTCAGATAGCTGCTCCGTTCGCTCCCATAAGCATTTAGGACACAGCCTGGCAGATGTGCTGGAGGGAATACCCACCCAGAACCTCCAGAGGGGAGACCCCAAGATCATAGTGACCTTAAGCCAGGCCCGAGCTTGCCCATTTAGAGAAGGGAACGCAGCTGGTCATGTCGTCCCTGGAGGGGTTCTCTCCAAATGTTACATCTTCCATGTGTGTTTACGTGCTATTCTGGAGGTGGGCTTTGTCGTGGCCCAGTGGAAGCTGTTTGGCTTCCAGGTGCCGGTCCATTTCCTCTGCACCTCAGCCCCCTGCAGCCAGCCGGTGGACTGCTATGTCTCTAGACCCACAGAGAAGACCATCTTTTTGTGCTTCATGTTTTGTGTGGGAGTTTTCTGTATCCTTCTCAACCTGCTGGAGCTCAACCACCTGGGCTGGAAGAAGATCCGCCAGGTGTTAAAGATGAGGGAGAGGACAACCTGGGGAGGTTGCCAAGGTATGAGGGGGGGATATGAAACCTTTCCCCCAGACAGTCACTCTCTCACATCCTCTTTAGGCTTCAGAGATGTGACCAGCACCACCTCTCTCCCCACATTAGACCTGGTGGTGGGACACCAGCCGGACTGGACTTGTGCTATGAACTGTAGCAGTATAAGGGAGCCTGAAGAGGTCAGAGAGACTAAATTGGAGCAGCCAAAGAGACAAGACTCCCATAAAGGAGAGAGGCAGCCTCTGAAGAGTATAAGGCAGAGCAGGGGGTCCAAGCAAAGGAGTGCTCAGGTCTGGATTTAGTCTATGACTGAGTGGAAGACTGTTGCTGCAATCATTTGTTTAAAATCATGGATCTTACTGTAGAATTCAAGGTAATTTATTGTAATGGATCACCCAAATTTCTTACTTGCCCATAGATAACTGAAACCGTGGAGATAGACTACTTTGATAAAAAATATTGTGGAGGTAAATGAAATCGAATATGTGTTGTTCACAACAACGAAATATCACAGACCTGTTCAACAGTAACGTGTCTTTTGAAAAATAAGCTCTTTTAACAAGGACAATCCAGGGACAGTGCTTTCAACTGTTTTATAGATTTAAAAGTCGGGAGAACTAACCCTGTATTTTATGTAAAAACTGGCAGACTTAAAGCAGACCTATTTAAACAACTTACTATATCAACCACACAAAAAAGTGGCTGTCCATTAGGTCTTTCATTCCCGAGAGACAACCTGAATTGGACACTATCCTGTAAACAGATATTTAATTTAACATTTCAAAAGGGACATTGTGGAAATACCAGAGTGCTGCTGGGATACTTGTTTGCTGGGATGCTGGGTGAGTCTTAAAGCCTCAACATAACAAAATGTGTGACTGTTTGTGTTGACCATAGTGTGTACAGACTCCCTTTAGAGGATTATCAATGATGAGAAGGTTTATCATTTAAGACTATGTATCCCAAAGTTCCCTTTTTTGCAACCTCCTAATACAATGAAAATGTATTATACCTCATCACAGGTTCCATGATTTTGGGGCAGGTGTATCTTTTTCAGATTGTTTAATTTAAATTGGTTTCAGAGACATCAGGTTATGAAATTCAGTTTCGAATCACACAGAAATGAAAACACACACATCTGAGAATTGTCCAATAACTGAATAAAGTTTTGTCTCTGAGTATTTTGCTTTTGCTTTTTTTGTACACCAGCAATTGTCTCAAGATTCACTTTGGAGTTTGATTTAAGGTACATTTTATGGCCACAAATATGTGGACACCACATACATAAACCCTGGGTTTTAATCTGATACTATATCAGGCCACATTTATCTGGTTTTAGCATCCCCACCAGATATTGGGATGTGGCTGTAGGGAACTCTCATTCCAACATTATGGGTGTGTCCACATCATTTTCGCCATATAGGTAAATTTATGGATAAATATGCATGTAAACAAAGAGCACATGCGCTGAATACTTGCTTGTCATTTATTTACTCAATATACATATTAATATATTAATTTACAACATCTATAAAACACTATTTGCATTAATTATGCTACTGAAAAAAAATATAAAGCAGAACTGCGCAGCCATTTTCCTTCACCTACAAGTTGGTTGTAAAATGAGACTCTTGTGGAAAGGCTATCAGAGGTACAGTGTTCTTGTTTTAGGGTATAAACAAGTAATTCATAGAGAAACTGTAAAACAAATAATACTTTAAAACAGTGTAATCTTGCTTCCAGTCTCAATTCTAAAAAAGTCAAACACTTTGGAAATGAAGCTCATATGGATTCTACCAGTTGTTCTATAGAAGCTACATTTATAGAAAAAATCTCTTCAAACAAGTTTTCCCCTGTTATATTCTAGAGACTGGATGCAGGATTAAATAATCTGATGACCTTTCTTTTCTGTGAAGTACTGTGACTGTGATGCAGACAGCACCTTGTGCTAGGAGCTGCCCAGTATCCACAATCCATGATAACAATCTTTAGAAAGTAAAGAAGTAATTATCATGCAACACGTTGAACATTTTAGCAATTGCAAGCCAACAGTAAGTATCCAATACATCTTATTTATTTTCTTTCCATTAAATATAAACTAACATTTTTCCATTTACAATAGAAGATGAAATTATATCACATAGAATAAGAATGTAGTCCATCGAGTGCATACTGGGACAAACACCCAAACCTGAGTTTAGGTCTGAAGTTGTGTCTTTTCACATAGTAAGTATGTAAAGTAAGTAAATCAAAACTATGGAGAGGCACACAAGTCTGGAGGGAAAAGAAGGGCTCTGTCATAATAATATTCTGAGTACTATTCAATCTCAAATCGAAGCTGGTATTCAAATAAGAGTTGAATAAATAAAGGCTGCTCACTAGTAAAAGAAGCTAAAAGTTAAAGTGTGGTCAAAATACCTGTGCTGAGATGAAGCAATAAATACACCAGTAACACAAAAGAGTAATGTCACACCCACTACTCAGCTGAAAAGTTGTTTTTTTAACAGAAATACTTTTCATTTACCGGTACTCATTAATCCCATTCCCCTCTGCTTTGCTAGTTTTGAGAATGGACTGTCTTTGCTGCTCAAAACATTGAATGTTTCAAAGCAGGGAGTCGACAGTGCTCTCTACACACGACTCTCTGAGATAATACAATGGTTATAACTTAGGCAAGACTCTCTCATGTTGTTTTGTGCTGGTGCTCTGTGGCATGTTCTGGGTGGCTCCAAATACTACAACACCCATGAGCCTTTGCTGCTGTCGATTGTTGGTCAGAGTCAAAATGATAAATTGATCAATAAATGAGCCAAAATCTAAACAAACTGATATAAGCTGTAAATTATAGAATTCTGAACAGAGTGATTTTTAAGGACTGTGATAGTAATGCAGTTTTTGCACAAATACAAGGGAGTCGCACATTTTTGAAAATAAATTGTACAAAGTCCTTTCTAATGGCAGTTGTTAAACTTAGTATAGGAGAAAATAAACTATGAACTTTGAGCAGCTGGACAGTTTTTAATGTAAACCTGCTGAGAGAAGCTAGCAGCAGACTTCACTTTGATATATCACTAATAGAGTTATTGCTACAGATTATCCTACAGATAAACATTGTAAACTTTGAATACAGGAACATATAACAAAACAAGAAATGTTCTTCCTAAAATATGATTGAAAAAAAAGAAACATATGAAACAGGATACCATAGATAAAGAGCTGTCATTTTCTGCAGCAGAGGTAAATAAAAGCTTCCTTTCCTCCTTTGAGAGCTGACGTTAATTAAGCTCTTGCACCTTCATGTCTGATAGCATTTAACTCACCACATCTATTAAAGGAGAGATGACTGCTGGTTATCAAGTGTTTTACCAATGTATGCCACGATGGGACTTCCTAAATTAACAGCTTTATCAGCATGGCCACGCAGTTACTGTAGGCCTTTACTTATCTACTGCTTATCACTGGCTAACAAGAGCTGGACTGAGTCTCACAAGGTAACTGGCTCATCTACTTCCACAATTTGTATATGTCAGATTTAAGAGTTTTTCTACATTACAATGATTGAAATGGTAGATTTATTATAGAATACAAAAAAAAACTGTTATTATAGAAATCTAAGTATCTTCCATTTGGACATCACTTATATATCTGAGAGTGATTTTAACCACATCGAGATCAACACAGAGTGCAATGCTGAATAAGTGTAAAAACTTCAAACAAACAACAAAAAGGTGCATGTACATATATCTTTTGTAGAGAGAGAGAGAGAGAGAGAGAGAGAGAGAGAGAGAGAGAGAGAGAGAGAAATAAGAGCACAGATGGCGAACAGACAGTCAGATAAAGACAGAAGACGTGAACAGTAAGGTAAAGAGTTACAACAATAGAGGAGAACTAATATACACCATCCTGCTGGAGTGTGAGGTGATTGGTGCAAATGTTCACAAAACTATAAAAAAAAATCTTAAATAAATAGCAATGGAGTTTTGAGTGTACATATAGAGCCAGCTAAAGACAGCACACATCCATAAGTTTTAAATCCACATTTTACAGGATAATTTTGGTTCAGAACTATTTGGATGCTATATTCATGATTGTTGATCTTTTCTCTCATTTAAACTTACATGTAACTTTGTAGCTACTCAGATCGGGGAGCATGGAAACACCGCTGCCACTAAGTCCGAGGTCAAGAATTAGCTATCAGACGCTGAGACGGGCCGTAAAACAAGATGCTGATTATTTGGAGGTAAAATGTCATGCTCCAAAACTGCAAGTCAAAGTTTACAACTGAGAGTGTGGATGATTATTCTACCCGAATCCTTCATTTTTTTCTTCCTAGAATGTTTGGTTATCCTATTTGGTTATATATTTGTTTAACACAGCATTGAACCAATTTTATTTGGCTACTTGAGAAGAAAACTCAACTTATCGAGCTGAAGGGAGCTGCAAGTGATGGTGATAATTCTCTGTGGGGTCATGAGTTGTCGTTTGACCAATTGTTGATATAAAAATATCGATTGGATATTTAAAACCTGTTTGATCATCGGTCCTGCTCTCACAGTAGACTGATTTAAAGCAGTGTCAACGCATTCCTGATCTCACCAACTAGCTAGAATAGGTAACTCAGCCATGTGTCTGCCAAGTGCTCACAAAGCATCCTGAACAGTTAAAGTAGTCTTGTGTATGGAACATAATACTGAACATAAAATGCTTCTCAAAATGCAAAACAACTTCAGGGAAATGTGGGACTCTGGCAGCCATACTGGTGTCTCAATGGGCACTGGGTTGCAATGTATATATTTATTTGTATCTATTGTTTTTCACTCTTTTTTTACATACAGGGCAGCCTTCGACTCACATCCCCTTTTTAAAGGGCCTTGTTCACCCACATTAAAACAAATCATATCTGCTTAATATCTTTTATTTGTGATATTCACGTTCTTCATTGTATATGGAAGATGGCATAAATCTCAGAAACTAAAATATATCAAGATGTAGACAAATACAACAATCTGGGTAATTGTGATGATCAAACTGATTTGATCTGTCTAACCGCTTCATTCATTGGGCTAAATCTGTACTGTAGGCTGTAAGCTGTGTGTGTCCACGACACTTCACACTGTCACTATGAGTGGATTTGTAATGCAAACACCAACCTTTTAAAATTGGATAACTAAAATGGGATTAAAATCCTGGAATGTATATGATGTTCCTAATGTGACTATAACACAAAAGTAAATAAAGCCTTTCATGTAGTGGTTAAACGATAGTCATATTTTCCACTGGTGCACGTCAAGCAAAGGCAGGCAGACAGCCTAGTGCGATAAACTTCTCTCACCTGAGGGAATCATGGGAGGGACGACAGGGTCTGACAACAGCTTGACATCTTGACCTTGGTCCGACCTGAAGGATACAACGGATCCCACCAGGCAGAGTGTCGCACTTAATGGCTTGAATTTCACTTGGTTTCAGTTTCGTGAATGTTAAAAACTAAAATATTTAACGTCATCTGATCTTACGTTGGCTTGGGACAGACCTACTAGCTCTCCCGCTCCGAATGAAAATCAGCAGACCAAATATTCCCTTCAGCTTCAGGTTGATCCAGCTTTGTACATTTTCTGGTCAGAGTTGAGCTGA
Source organism: Pleuronectes platessa (assembly GCF_947347685.1). Taxonomy (NCBI): domain Eukaryota; kingdom Metazoa; phylum Chordata; class Actinopteri; order Pleuronectiformes; family Pleuronectidae; genus Pleuronectes; species Pleuronectes platessa. The sequence continues at coordinate 2,625,385 of NC_070626.1, read as the reverse complement.
GGACGGAGGCTGAACATGATGAGGCAAGACAGAGTCGGTAAAGGACTCGGGGGTGAGTCACTGAGGGAGGGAGACGATGACCTCTACGTAGTTGATGGGAAAGAAGCCAGATTCGCCACAGATCATGCCCTCATACCAGTTCTCATCTATCTGGTTGGTGAGGATGATGATGTCACCCTCTTTGAAGCCAAGCTCGCCCTCATTCTCTGGCTTGAAGTCGTAGAGGGCGCGACAGCACGGCTGGTCAAGCACCTCCGACTCTGCACCCAAACAAAGGAAGAAGATAAGATTATGCAATAACCTTTTCACTCGTGCATAATGATGAGTAAAAACTTCTTCCTTAGAATGTAAGTATTGAGGAGGCTGCAAATAAGGATGTCTTTCACTATTGAGATATACATGTATATTCGTATTTATTCAAATGATTAGTCTCAATTACAGTGTCTGATAAGATGTCTTTCAATTGTTAAAACAAATGACTTTGAGTTTCATCATTCCTGTTTGACAGTTGAAAACCCCGAAACCTTGGGACCAGCTGAGACTAATCAATTATCAAAAGTGCTGCTGGGTAACTTTCTGCTTATTCATGTTACTAACCGATACACATGTGTGTCAGTGCTGAGTCAGGGTGTGTTACTCACGCTGCAGGTTGCCATTGGTAGTGGGGCTCTCAGGCCATGACAGTACTACAGTGGTTATATGATCAACTGGGTGAGATGAAAAGACAAATGGAGATGGTGTTGAGCATGTGACAATACGAAACAAAGTACAAACTCAGGGCTGGATGAAGAAATCGTCTCTTATAATCTGTAGTGCAGTTGTTCCTTCTGACTTTTACCAGTGGAGGGCAGCAACATTTTATAAATACTGCCATGAGATAGGAGACAATGAGCCCATCGATGTTTTTCCAAGACAAAGAAAAATAATCTTGTGGTGTCTGAAGACCAATGTTGACAGGGCTTTTGACAGGGCCCAAACCCTTTCAAATTGTTTAATTGAGGATCTCAGACTTAATACATTTAGTGTCCGTTTTTAAACCATCCATCAAAATGTACTTTTTCCAAATGATGTTTACTTAGCTGTAGTTCTTATTTATATTTCTTTTACCCTTTTCTTTTGCCATTACTTTAAAAGTATGTATTATTTTATCTGCTGTCATTGATTTAGATATTGTAATATATCAATTGCTGTCTTTGATGACATGTTTTGTATTCTCGTTTTTTTTTTTACTTGTCCTCTATATAAAGCCCTTTGTATCTGTTGCTTTATAAAGTTTGTCAGGAACTGGTGTGAGTGGAGCAGACAAGATGTTATTTGTCAGTTTGCAAAGATGAAAATATTGTTTAGTGTACGTTTTTATGTACATTTAGTGAGTGAAGAAAAACACAGCTAATGCATGTGTTGTTGATTTGATATATGATCCAGCCACTTTAAATCTGGATATAAGTATTATCAATGCCAGTTGGAGGGAAGCACATGATGTAGAATAAGAGCCCAGAGGTTAAAGCCCTGGAAATTAATGAGAGGGATCACACCTGAACACTGTCTAAAAGTACACCTACTTTTCCCATTAACTGTTTGGTTGATCTGGATATCTGAAAGGGACAACAGAAAAAAAGTCCACAAAAGTCCACACAAAGTACACAATGGGGATAGTGATGAAATTTACAGTTACAGAAAGGAAAAGAAAACACAAATAAAACAGAGACAGATATGTGGCAGCTGTACCGGTGGATTTAAGTGAGGAGCTGTATGCCAGGCCGTTGTGCTGACTGTTGTCCAGAGTGTTTGTGTTGCTCCTTATCGCATTTGGCTTGAATTCTCTCTTGGGACGGCAGTTGGCTGTTGATATCCTATGGGGAGATGATAGCAGAGTGAAAGAAATAAAGAGCTTCAGGCAAAACAAAGACAATGAAGAGATGCTTTCCTGATTCACAGGATTATGTTTTTCTTTTAGGAGGCTCCAGAATTTTCAGAGGTTCTTGAATGAGCTCAGAAGAACTCAAAGATCATCTGGACCTTTCTAATGTAGGGGTGTGAAATCTGATGTTTTTAAATTGTGATCTATCTTTTTCTATTTTATAAGCCCATTGTAAGATCATGATTTTTCAGCACAGAGCATTATACAACATGGATCCATGATGAATGATCGCTTGCTAGTGGGCTGTGCTGATTGACCAATGATATCTATCATAGGGTCTCTTTCATGTGAAATGTATTTTAAAATAAATTCAGCGTAAGTGAGAAACATATTGAACCACCATAACATTAATGTAGGGACATAAGAAAGCGAAAACAATAAAAAATATGATTTTCTGCCCTTTGGTTTGTAATTTTTTTTTTATGGGAAAATAAACGACACGTGAAGTTTAAAATGTTTTGCAAGAGGTATTAGGATATTGAATGTTTGGTCAACTGGTTGTAATGAGCAGAGCCAAAAAGCCAATCGTGGGGCGGTGTGGCCTAGGTGGTAGAGTGGTGGTTCTTCAACAAGAAGGTTGCCGGTTCAAATCCCACTATTCCCCATCTGCATGCCGAAGTGTCCTTGGCAAGATACTGAACCCCTAAATGGCCCCTCATAAATGTTGAGTGTAATAATTGTAAGTCGCTTTGGACAAAAGCGTCAGCCAAATGACATGTAATGTAATGTGTGGCTCTGTACAACCACATCGTGGATCGTGATGATGGATCGTAGACAGTGATCCCCTCAATTCGGTTGAGTTCTCAGTTACATGTGGCATCTATTGCACTTCTGTCCATCCTGGGAGAGGGATCTCTCACTTTTTTAGTATTTCCTTACTCTTATTGAGGGTTAAGGGCAGAGGATGTTAAAAGCCATATGAGACAAATTGTAATATGTGAATAAGGGCTATTCAAATACAATTTGATTGATTGATTTATTGAAAACAACTCCAAGTTATGACCATAAACATAACATATTAAAATCAATAACTAAAATGTTCAGTCCCACAAAGTGTCAAAGAATCAATAAATAAAATCAATGCAACATGTAAGTGTCAGCATTTAACACTGATTATAATTTTGTTCCAACAAATTACTTGGCAGCTTGCTAATAAATCACAGACTGAAGCTCTGTCTCTCCATGACAGAGCAGTCCACCCATACTTTCATCATGAGCAGTCATGTTGACGACTGTCATCAGACTTTTTACTCTCTCCCACATGAACTTTGCCAAAGGGGTTTACTGACAGACTGGGATATGAGAGCAGGGCCTGATCTGATTCTAAGTCCTGAAGAACAGTTTCAGTACTTGAGAACATAATCAGACATTTTGATAAACTACTGTTGGGTTACTGACGTCTAAGTACAGTATGTCAATGTGAGTTGCCTTAAACAAAAGATGAAATGAAAGGATTATTTGCAACATACCACATATATTTGAATAGCTTTTTCTGGGCAGCAGATGGGTTTTCCCATGAAAGGACACAGTGAGAGTTAATGTTGAAGCTCTACATCTGAACCTGATTAACAAAGTGACAGGAATCTGGTCTGTTCCAAATAAGGGTAATCTGAATTCATACATCGAGTTGAAATGACTTATTTTAGTCCATTAGTTGTCATCCGTTTCAATAAACATAAATGTGCCATTAGAAAGAGAGCACTGCTTCTGAAGGAAGCTGATCAGAATGGACAAATCTTGAGCCGTGTATGGAGTCTCTTCACTTCAGCGGCAGCCAAACTGGTTACTAAGCAGTAAAAAGGAAAACTGAAAGTCACTTTTTTCACAGCAGTGAACGAATATACTGTCATGATACTTTTTGAATATTCTGCCTCCTCTTCGTCATTACAAGCAGGTCCTCTGAATGGGACACAGATAAACACCTCCCACTAACATTATATGGACTATCCAGTGATGTATCGAAAACCACCATAACACTCTTGAGTTGATATAAGAGAAGATACTGAACTATATGATGACTGAAACTACAGCTAAATGTGAATTTCTTTTGCAAAATGTTTAGGTGTACATGTAGCAGACTTAAGCAAATTGTATGCTTGGTTTTGATTGAATTTAAATGGCAGCAGTATACATAAAATATTAAAGAGACTTTGAGTGAACAATGTGCAAAGAAATATGTGTAACCATATGTGAAAATAAAAAGAATAAACAAAAAGGTTTTTGATGAAAAAAAAAGCTCATTTGGGTTGGCAGCAATACCCAGCACTGGTCATAGCTGCTCTCAGGTCAGTCCCACACATTGATACAAAAAAACAACAGCAGTCAGTGTGGGTCCTTTATATTTGTAAAATGGTGAGTGGTATCTTGTGAGATGGTGCCATAAACCTTGTAACACATTCATTTGAGGTTATTGGCTGTAGCAGTGCTGCCCACACACCTGCTGTCACCATTGGCATTCATGTCTCAACCATTCTGAGTGAAATAAACTTTTTGCAAAGCAGCAGCTGAGTTTGATGGCAGTTTTGTCACAGAGTCAGTACTGACAACACAGTTAAGTTTGTCTTTATAACAGCACACCACCCCCTTACCGCTTCTGCAGCTTTCCACTCAGCTCCTCCAGGATTTCACATGACTTCCGGTGGTACGCTAAGGCCGACTCGATCAGTGCTGACAGCTGGCTCACCTGCTCCACCTGAGCACAGCCAAAACACACACATTAACTTCAACATCCATTCAAATCACATCTGTGACCGTCTGTTCACATTTTCTACATTTCTACTTCTGATAATATACACCATAATTGTTAAGGGGACAAATCTGACGCAAAATGATAAAGTCCTGATTGCAGCGGAAACATGACCCTATCTGCAGTGACTTTTTTGTAACTGGGAGTAATGTCAGATAATCCGGACCCATATTTATCAAGCTTTTAAAAATCAAGGTGAGCATGAGAAACTCCTCCTATCTGTTCGTCCACTGCTGGAAGCTTCACAGCAGGGCTCTCCTCGCAGTTTTAAACATTTACAATAAAAAGAAAGGAAAACAAAAGAAAAGGACATATCATGTGTTGGTTTTGTTTAAATGCAAATACAAAAATGCATAGTTATTCCGTTTTTTATGAAAAAATATGATACCATTTCTAATAATCAGCATGGCTTAAACAATCAATGTATTCATATATTAAATCTTCCCATTGAAGAGTTTTATTTTAAATCTGCCTGCTATTGTGCCGGATGTTGAAACCCTCTCATGTTTGTCAAGTCTCTTGTATTAGCTTTTGGTCCAATCTTCACGTAGTGGTCCTCTTACATCATTCTCCAGGAAGTTGAACATGCTCCTCTCAGCCAGCTCTTTGCTCTCATCAAACTTCTCCATAGCCTGGCGGACCTCCTCATCAGGGATTTTCCCCCGACGCTTCTTCTTATAGTCAAAGTCTAACCGGCGGCCCTCCAGCTTCTTCAGGTGGTGCTGCGGACACAAACAACAACTATAAATGATGATCTCTACACACTAACTGACATGTACCTACAGACTGACAACAAGTCCCACATCCTGCACACGCAGAGAGTGCTGTATTGTCGCATTTGTTTTGAAGTGTATACTTTTTGAAACCTAATGTCATATTTTCTTACTTCTTTTTGCCTCAATGTGATATTGTATAAAACATTGTATGCATTTCATCACACAGCATGCAGTTTCCTATTAATAGTGTCCACAATGCACCAAAGGTCGGTTATTTTAAGGCTTGAGGTTTATGACTGATGAGCTGAAAACAGGAGCACAGTGTGAACACCTGACTTCTTTGGCTCAGTTCAGACAAATTGTGCTGTGAAAGCTATAGTCCACACAGTGCTGCAGTTCAAACAATCACACACAGACTCTTGATCCAGACATTTCTACGTGGACTGTGCTGTTGTTTGTCTTTCGTGAAAGCAGAAGCATTTTAAGACAGCAGATTTTAGCAGCAACTACTATTATCTGTTAACTATTATAACTATTCTATATCCATTTCTATTCACTAACAACTACTGCTATTATCATTTATTGATTAAATAATTATCTTAAGAATGTATATGTATGTAATAATGAAACATTATTTGGTAACAAGTAAGTTCTGGTACATTGAATCAATAATTCAATAATGTAAGGTGCCAACTTTACTATGTGGTGCTGTGAGATAACGTGTGTAGGGATTTGACGCTGTAAAAATAAAAGTGAATTGAATTGAATGCGCTGATAATTCAGCTGAAGCTGATTGGTTATGGTCCAGTTTGTTGGATATTGCCATTAGCAAAAAGTTACATATTAATGCAGTCAAAGTGAGCTGTCAACTAGATTTTATTGCAAAACAAACAAAAGCTATACCCATGTTACTATCAATTAAAATTACTCCAGTGAGTTCAACACAGTTTGACAGATACCAGGGAGAACAAGTTGGATAGGTGGATGATCCTTAGTAATGCAGGTAAGAAATATAGTTGATGTATTAGAAAATAGAAACGTAGTTAAAGCAAGGTCCTTATAGACCAAACTATCCAGCTGTTTATGAAGCGACTAAAAATAAATCTAATCGCAGTTGGTTGATGATATTTCTGTGCTTTTACTTAAGTGAGGTTTAGAATGCAGTTTATGGTATGGGGAAACACACTGTATGCACTCTACATGACATGACAGTGTCATTAAGGCGCTAAATGTTGACACTGATCTAATGGCAGATTTCAAACAGCATTGCAAATGTGCTGCAGTAATCTCTGCCAACCTAAAGTGTTGTCAAACTTCTCCTGTGTTGCAAACACTGGCAGCATTATTAGAACGTTAAGGTAACGTTTTGAACTTTGGACGAAAATCAATAACCTGCCACATGTTATTCAAAAATGTCACCTCATTTCATTTAATTTATATTAAAATGTACCGTGATCTCTTTGAGGTCCTTGTCCTGTAGATTCTGCAAGGGGTCAATAAAGTTTTGTTTGACGTTTATGTCCAGGGAGTCCTTCACATCTGCCATCTGTCTCATGGCCTCACCTATGTCCAGCAGCGCACAGCCTACAGGACAGAAAGACAAACCACAACGTTTCTGATAGCCTGTATTTTTTGTAGCAGGAAAATGTAACACACAAATCATGTCTCAAATCAACCGAAACAATTGAAAGTGGAATTAATGAATAGTGAATGACACCAGAATGTAACAGAGCAGCAGATTGGTGAGCAGGACATGTGTTGTGGAAATGCAGTAAAAACACATATATATATAAACTATAAACAAAAGGTCAGAGTTTGTATCAAAAACAATATGGAAAATATTAGTTTATGTAAAACTAAGTTGAATATTACATTACATTACATTTCATTTAGCTGACGCTTTTATCCAAAGCTACTTACAACCCTTTCAACCCTGAGGGTGCAAACCCAGAACAACAAGAATCAAGAAAGTACAATTTCTTCCAAAATAAAGCAAAACTACAAAGTGCTATAAGTAAGTGCCATTTAAGTGCTACTAAATTGTTAGTTTTTTTTTTTTTTTATTGAATATGACTTATACATGATACTGTTGATGATCATTGTAACAAGCCTTGTTAGTTATAGGAAGACCAGTTTATAAATAGTTATATGAGAAGTTCTGAAACATAAGAATCGGTACCAAAGACGGAGTCCTCTCCCAGTTCATGACCATAGCGCAGCATGCAGTCTCCCAGCAGGCCTTCAGTCTGAGGGTAGCCGGTGGTCTTCACCTGCCCTCGGATCTTAGACACTGTTGTCAGCATGTTGAGTTTGGCTCGAGAAGCTATAGAGAAAAAAAGATGAATATTCCACATGCCATTATTGGGTTTCTTTTTCAAACATTTTTTGTAATAGAGTAGTTAAAAAAAAGAAGAAAATTATGTATTTAACAAAATAATACACAATATGGTTCATGATTGTCTTTTCTTTTCTTTAACCTGGGTTAGGCTGGAGGTACTCTGTTGTTTTGGACAAGATGTCAAACACTGACTTGTTGGTCACCTCAATTTTCTATAGAGATGAAGACAATAAAAATAATTAATATATGTAAATATTGCAGATATTTTTGTCATTTTGAAAGATATTTAGAATATTACATTAATTCAAATCTTCAAATACGTATATATGTTTGTCCGGTGTTTATTTGTGTGTCTGTATCATTTATGTGAGAGCAGAGTAACAAAGCAACAAAGCGGCAAACATTGCAAAACTCCATTTCCATCACTTCTATCTACTTCCATCAGTTAGTTCTGCAGTTACATGTTTTCAACACAGGATGTCACTACCAAATGCAAAACAACACATCCGTCACAGAAAACTCACCCTTTCCATCTCAATGAAGTCATCATCCAGTTTAGTCCCCTCTGCCCCACTGATCTTCTCACTTAGTAGCTGCGAAGAGAGAGCACCAAGAGAATGGTTGAATTGAATAAATATTAATGATTAAAATGAACCCGAGACTGTGAGATGTTCAAATGTCTTGACACTGTCCTTTTTGACCATGACATATGGTCGATATATTGAGAAGAGTACGAGAGTAAGCCTCTAGATTCTGATGCAGTGTCAATCGTTTTCCTAACTTTTGGATAACAACATAAAATAAAATCTCTCTCTGAACCATGCCTTCAAAGAGTAATGCAGAGGTGGCACAGGTTCATGTTCTATTCTAGAAACCAAAGGATTATACTAACCACTATATGCAACCCCCACCCCACAAACACACAATTTAGCAGGGTGATAAAACATACTCCAACAGGATTTTGTTAAAACAACTAAGTTAATCTAAGATACAACCTCACTCCTGTGTACAGGTAAGCAGATACGTCTGCATGTAGTGAATGTTGGGCATGGAAACATGTTCTGGTGATTCAATCCAACCGTTCACAAGTGAGCAATACGCTATCTGAAAGTGAAGCTGAATCCAGCATCCATCAGTTTCTAAATAAATAAATCCAGATGAGTGAGAGAGTTTGGTACTGGTAATTCAGGTCTAGTTGTTAAGGTTAATGTTTGTTGTGGTTAAAGAACTGGTAATATACCACAGTCAACAATTGTTCCATAACAGCATTAACTGTAGTGAGTTGCAGAGTTTTCAAATGTGTGTCACATAGAGTAATGGGACCACTGGGAGAGACCATTCCCTGGCAGTTCTAAGGAGGATTAAAATTCTGTGTGCACAAATACTTTACTAATACTTGGAGATTTGGGGCAGTTGGCCAGTTAGGAAGAAAACTGATTTGCAGTCAGTCACTGATAAACAATTCATGAAATTGACCATGTAACTATCATGGATGCAAGGAAAAACTAATAGAACCACAAGGCAGTTATGCTACTCAGTCATGCAGAATGATGGCTATGCTTTAAGGAGCAGTTTAGTAAACTAGCAGATTAAAAATAGAGTGATGAAGTGATGATGGGGGTTTCACCACAGACTCAGTCCGACTAAAGGTCCAATTAGTAGCTCCCCGAACAGCACAACATTTACAGGAAGCTACAAAGTGGGAGAACCTCAAAATCAATCCAGAATAAAAGACAGTTGAGCAATCACGGGTAGTGCTGAGTGGAAGAGTCAGATGGGACATTAGGCGCCATATCTGTAAAACTGGGATTAATAGAACTGAATTGGAGGGTCTTTAAATTAGCAGCCAGCGTAAAAACAAAGATTCTAAAGTCAAAGTACAACTTAAACGACAACAACTTCAATCTGAGTAGGACTTGTGTAGTCTGCCCCAGAGCAGCTCACCTTTAAGTTATCCCAAAATCAAATCAGACAAAAACATTCTATGCTGGAATCTGAGTGGGATGGCTATAATTTAGATTGTATTGTATCAGGTTAGTATTCCAGCATTTCCTCCAGGATTGTGTATGCGTATAAGTTTGTTTGTTTGACTGCTCACCTCTGTCGCCCTTCAAACGGAAAGTGTCAGTCACATGTATTTAGTAATTAGGATAGGATCATGGATCTGAATTGTTGTGTCCTGGCTCTGCATGTCTCATGTTGTGTGTAGCAGGTGAACTGAGTACCCACAGACTTTTTTCACTGTGTTAAAATGTGTCCCCCATTAACTCTTGAGCAAATCAAACAAACAGATAGTAATTCCTCCAAGTATTGTAGCGGTCCTACTAACTTATGACAACCTGACAGCATCAGGGGTAATAATGAATGTGGTGGAAACCCTGTATTTCCAAATTCGACATACTGCCTTGTTGACATTTATGATGTCTCCTGTCTCATCCAGCTTAAACCATTATGGTTTCAATTCATCTCATCTCTGCTTTCGTTTCTATTTCTCCTCGTGTGAGTCAGTGTGGGCCGGGCCGGATCGAGGCATTTGTGTCAGTGTAAACTCTTCCTCGCTCTCAGACACAGAAGAATGGAGAGACGGAGCACAACTACCAACTCTCTGTTGCTGACATTCTTTTATAAATAAAAAGCAACACAATGTGCAATGTATCAAGGTCAGCCAAATTATTGACTTAAAGGGGACATATTATGAAAATTCCACTTTTGTAGTGCTTCTACACGATAATTTGGGTATCTGGCATGTCTACTGTCCCAAAAACTCAGGAAAAAAACGACTCCCGCGATATGTTGTGGTTCCTCTATGTCAGAAACGATACACTAGAGTGCATCGAATGAGATTACGACCAAAATAAACGTCATAGTCACACCATGCCCATGTAGGGAGTCACGCTACATAGCCTTGGACGAGCGAGCTAATGCTAGCCGGGCTCCACCGGCCCGGTTAGCTCGCGAGCTAACGCTAGCCGGGGGGCCTAGACTAGTGGAGCCCGGCTCCCCGGCTAGCGTTAGTTCGCAAGCTAACCGGGCCGGCTAGCCCGGCTGGCTTTAGCTCGCTGCTGCTACCCGTCATACATTTTAGTGGCCGCATAAAAAAGGGACACCTCTAAACGTTGACTCAACAGTGTGGAAGGAAGCTGCTGCTGCGCCAGCTCAAGCTCCCACTGCTCCCACTGCGGGGCTGCGCTGGGGAGCTGGGGCTCTCGCAGCCAGGCTCACCGGGGGTGAGGGTGGTGGGGCACTCAAAACAGGTCAATCTGAGGAGGGCTGTTTTAGACAGGGTAAAGAGGGTGCTGTTTTAAATGATCCTTGTGGTATTTTGACCCAAACAAGTTTACAGACATTTCATTAAGACCCCAAGGAGCCATATCAACTGTGGTAAAATGGGCATAATATGTCCCCTTTAATGTTTATACATTGTACGATAAGTTGATATAGTAATAGGCCCAATCATGAGATACAATCTATGCTGCAGTCATAAGGGGTGGCCAAGGCTCAGTTCAGCTACCCTAGAAATCCAAACAGAGAACCCTACTGCCTCCATTCTAGTACAAGTGTTGTGTATACGGTATGAAGTGTACAGTGCATAGTAGTAATGCCAGGTGTAGGAGAGTTATAGGGACCAAGTGGGTCAGAGCCTTGATAAAATTAGCAAGCTAAGGGTGTAGAAATCAGACAGCCCAATCGGCTGCCAGACTCTTTCTAGGACAGTGGGTAGGGGGAGACAGTGTGCCGAGTGGAATGAACAGGAAGGTACCACTGTACACCTTTACACGTATGCTGCAAGACCTCTCATTTCACTGAGTCAGATCAGGGGATTGATCTCTATGCGTTAAGCACAGTAATGCTGTTGGTTGCCCCATGTTGCTTTGAAAAATTTCACTTTTACTATCTGGCAAATACACTGCCAGCTTAAACAAGGTATGTCACACCGAAAACACACCCATGACTATACAAGACTAATTACCACACTTCTGAATCATGTTAGATTGTTCAAATGGAGCTCTATGTTTTCCTTTCCATCCGTTCATCACCATGTCCTAAAATGGACCTATGAAAGAAGACAGAGGATTTAAAAGCACAGAGTGTAATTTAAGTTTACTTTACTGTATATATACTACCAAACTGGAATCATCTCAACATCCAAGAATTTGCAGATGCTTTGCAAAAATTACATATTAAAGTAGATTTTTTTGTTTTTGTCAAATTTATTGTTCTGCCACTGTGTAGATTTCTAGATGAAAATTAAACCATGATTCACATTACTATGTACTGTGGAGTAAGAATGGTTGCCTGCTGTTGCATTGAAAGGAGAAAGGGGGAAGCAGCAGTGCTCACTGTGACAATGATATGTGCGTTGGTACATGCTGCAGCAGCAGGTGACAGCTGGGGCAAATAAATGTGCCGTTGGCCCCACTTTTAATCCAGTGATGTCATCTTATCTACACATTAGAGCTGCAATTATCCTGAGCAGCGAATTGAGAGTGAATACAGGGCTCAATAAACTTTGCAAGTATCATTGTAAGTAAAACCATTCCGATCAACAGGGTCTTTGGTATGAAGACTCAGTGCTAACTGTCCTGATCTTTTAAGTCAGATCAAAGAAGCCACAAGCATGGTGCATTCATTCATTGTTTGTGTGACTCCGGTGATAGATCTATGTTTCCTCTCCCTGCACTCTGAACACATGTCTCAGGTCCAACCCGAACCCAGGGTCTGGGGGAGCGGAAGGGATGTTTGCTCCTTCCTTCGGAGAGAACACACAAACACCCATAGAAGAACAATATCTTTGTCTATTTGCTAACAAGGCTAAGTCTAAACAAACAAAATAAGTACCCAGCAGCCAGACCAAGGCTGTTGTTACTTTGTATGTTAAAGGCTAATTTCCATTTATTAAACTCAGTTATTATTCTCAAAGGTTTGGCCATAATTTCAAATTATCATTATTATTAACAGCAACTGTCATAGGTTCAGAGCTATATCTTGCAATTGCAGGTCTGTCAATCTTAAGATTTCTCAAACTAGTGTTAGGAACCGTACTAACTACTCTGAGTATTGATGATGGTCCCTCTTGCAGCCTTTCCAAATTATAAAAACTGAGGAAATAATTTCTTACACAACAGTGATTTTAAGCTTGCTGCACAGGGATGACTGCCCTGCAATGCACCTTGATGAGATTGACACCTTTAAAGACTGGTTTGAGAGTCATTATCAAAAAGAAGGAGATGATACTTGACCCCAGGGATGTGAGAGTCCATCAGTTATAAACTTATTGAGGGGGTGAGCCCTTTTAAATATCTGGGCAAACAGCGGGACTGTGATCTTAAATCGAAATAGAAAGGGCCCATGGAGACCTTCTGGGTTGAGAGCTAGCTCAAAGGCTGCATTTCCTACGCAGACTTAGACTGTTCGGTGTGACCACGGCATCATGTCAATACTTTACGCTGCTGTGTTAGAAAGTATAATTAGATACAGAATGCTAGCACGGTTCGGAACTCTAACAGTCCAGCAAAAAATCCCAAAACGAGAACAAAGTAAAACCGGCTATGAAGGTGATGGGCAAAAAGACCATCTACAAAGATTGTTACGTTTACTTTCAGGCAGACGTTACAGAGCCAATAAGTGTAAGACCAACCACCTCAAGCTCCCATTCATCCCAACGTCTATCTGACTACTCAATAAGTAAATATCTTGCTTCAGCCATGCATCTCAATAACCTTTACACTCTGGTTTTTAGGTATTAATGTCATTTTTTGTTATTTCATCTTTTAATTAGTTATTTTTGTTATGGATGTTTTTTGGAAGCTGGTGAAAGGAAAACTCAGGCAGCAGCTGATGTCTTATGCAAAAGATTTTAATGTAAGTAAGTAATTAAGTAAGTTTATTTACATAGCACCTTTCAAGAGCAAATATCTCACAAAGTGCTTTACAGTGTAAAATAAGCATTTACATGCATACAATTAAGAAACACAAGAAGAACACACAATTAAAACTTGATGCATCAAAATGACCAGAAGGCACAACAATAAAGAAATGCTAGTAACATGAGCAATTGTCGCCCCCAAGTCTGAAGATGTCTCCGACGGCATCTCCATACAGTATATCTCCCTATAGTTGCGTCAGTCATTCTAACTGCTGTTACTCTCTATGTTACATGTAGGTGTTCACATCCTAGTGGATAGTTAAGCTGGTGTCTGTCTGTCTGGAGCATCTGAGTTAGATATGAAAGTTCATGAGCCTAGACACTACAATTTACTGTTGGTTGGCCCTTTATCTTTAGCCTAACCCTGGGTACTGATGGAGAGAAGAGAGTATCTGTGGAATTAGACAGACACTATTCTCCTGTACAGTGTAATTTCTTGAGAGGTCGGAATCGGCTCGTGAGGCGTGGGTGCACAAAGGAAGATGACAAGTGGTGGTTTCTAACTCAAATAATGTATTCAGGTTTTTCAGCAAAAGGTTAACTAAATTCCAGCAGACAGCAGCTAAACAAAACAAACACAGGTGTTTTCAGTTGAACCTCTCTCTCTCTCTCCAGGGCATCAGAGCGATCTCTTACAGCTGGGCAGCAGCCTTGGCCCTGGTTATCCTCCTGACTATGGGAAATGGAGTCACTTAACTGGATGCCATGAAGGGTTGTGGTCTCTGCCGAACTGTATCTCCCCTCAATGACACTCCCGCTCATGACATCACAACAGATTTAATATAATATTACATTATATACATCATTTATAGTGACATATACAGTAATGTTTGAGGATGGCAAAATATATTTTTAGTGTTTTATCATTTTAAGTGTTTTTGGGTCAGGTGTAATATTCAACCCACTTTTAGTCTGCATTATTATTCTGGGTCTTACAGGATATGTCCTTGTGTACTGTTTTTTGTTGTTCGTTGTACAATGCCCTGTACTGCAGCTGCAGACATACTAGGGGCTGGCCAGAGAATCTCCCCAGATTAAATTTGAGGTATTGGTGCCCCTAAGATGATATATCAGTGGTTTGAAGTAAAAAAAACTGCTGCAATGTGTATTTCCATGTTCTCTCTTCTGCCTCTCTCTGGAGCTGCGTCTTGAGCCCCTCCTCTGATTGGTTGACTGTACCTTGATTGACACGTGACCAGGCCTAGCACCTGTCTCATACTGGCGCATTCACTCTGGTTTGGATCACTCCTCAACTTTGCCCAAATTGGCAGGCACCGCACAGCCTTAAAGGTGCTCAGATTGTGATGACATTGATAGGGAGTTGCTGCAGCAACAAAAAAATCTGTCTGCAGTAGGAATGGGACTTTACAGGAGTTTTCATGTTCGACTCTTAATAACGTTATTGAACAATTAATCGATTATTTGCTAAGGCCACCCCATGATTTCCCCCCCACAAATCACCCCCACACGCATTAAGTTCAGACACGCAAGTTTAGTTTTCACAGCGCATTATGCCAATCCGACGGATTTTAACAGGTAGCGATTGCAACGCATCAGTGCCTGGTTACAGAATAGACTTTTGAAAAATGAATAAATAACAATAACATTGGAAAATAATTTTAAAAAGAAATAAACACGGTCTAATGACTTACATCCATCCTTTTAAACGTCAGGCTTCTCGACGCTGGCGGCACTGTAATGTAGCTCTCCGTTGTCAAGGCAGTCCAGCAGTCAGTGGTTAAAGTGACGACAACAGTAGCTAGCTTCCTTTTTAACTCAGCCTTCTTCTCAGCAAACTGTTGCTCCAAACGGTTGGTCAATGTTTTTCTGAATAGAATATGATATCCTGGCTCAATAAAAACCATTAGTATTCGGAAACCCTCGCCGTCAGCCAGACTTAAAGGCAACACGTCTTTGACAATCATATTAACTATGCGTTTGGTAATTTCGTTACCTCGCTTGTCATCACACGTTCTCCTAGCTAGTGTAGCCTGAATGGTTTGCTGCTGGTGCGCTTCGCTGGAATTTACGTTCGGATGTTTATTTCTTAAATAATATATTAGAGGAGATGTTGTACTATGGTAAGTAAATACAGCGTCACAGTAACTGCAGTGGACTTTATCATCTTTTCTTGAGAAATGGTCCCACACTGCACTTCTCCAAGCCCGCTTCATCTTTGCTCATCTGCTGTAGGAAGTCGCGCTCACGCAAGATACCGGAAGATGTTGTTCTCATAATACGCGGGACTAGAACGATTATTCATTAGACTTGGATTTTTATTCGAATGAATTCTTAATGACGAATAATCGATCATCGATTATTCATTACCCACCCTAGTCTGCAGCAATATGGATTGCCATCCATTGCACAGGAGGTGAGAGCTGTTTCCTCCGTGGCAGGAGCGCTCAGGCGTGACACTCGGGCCATTGTAGCTCACACCAGGCAGCTGTCACCAGTGTATCTGGCCCTTGCAAGAGGGATCGAAGATGGGGTATAGGCAGTGGTGAGGTCTCTCAATACAAGCAGTCCCACAACGGAGCAGTCGGGGAATGGAGAGGGAGGAGAGCGCACTGGAGGAGAAGAATGCACTGGAGACAAGCGCAACCTGTGAAAAAGAAAAACCCCAGTTAAAAATGTAAAGTTGGCAAAAAGAAGGAAATAAGAAGACTGAATAAGACTAATGAATGACAACTTAAATTTTCTTTAGGCTTGAAGTACATTTTCTCATAGTTAAAGAGTATTGCATGAAAATAAAAAGAAAGTCATACCTCAACAGCTCATGAGGAATGACTTTGAATTACATTGATGCATGCTTGCAATCCTGAAGCAATGGGTTGTTGCCCAACATGCAGCCAATGGTATTGTGTGATTGCTTCTTGTGGGTGGCTCCAAATCAGCCTTTAGCTCATCCAAAAGCTCCAAAATGGCATTGCTGGATAGGCGATAGGTCTGGATTATTTTTGCTTCTGTCGATCCAAACATGTTAACACAAGCAGAAAAATTCTTCCATGCCTTCTCCTCCTCACGACAATAACTGCAGACATCTGTGCACAATGCTGTGCCGATTAGCATCTACCTTTCAAACATATTAAATATAGACGCAGTCACGATCCCAGCATTTGTTTTCCATCACAACACGTGTGCTAAATGAAAGTATTTGTACTCCTGTGTTATACTAGAAACGCCCGATAAAGCATATTCATTAAGCACACACACCGCGTGTTATTCTTCACACATCCTCAGTGCGCACCGCTAGTAAATCAGCATGCATGTTTTTTGCGGGTGAAATCAAGTTTGCACACGTTTTTACACGTGCAAACCTTTTATTGGATCAGGCCCTAAATCAAAACGGAGATTGTTTTATGAACTTAAGCTTCTAACAAATTAAATAATTAATGGACTGCAAAGATAAGCAGTCTTCTGTTTAGCTTTACTGGTAGGTCTTGTGTAAAATTATTCCGGTCAGGTTATCAGGCATATTTGCCTGTGGACTGTGTAGGTTACAGATTAGAGCTGTCAAAAAGGGATGTTTGATTATGACTTCTTAGTAAAACTGCATTTCATCCATAAGAGAGCAACATGATAATGAATCCTTAATATAGGTAAGTCTCTTCAAAGTTGCAAACAAAAGACCATGCTTGTGAGGATGCGATCAATGAAAGTGACGTTTTGTCATGCAGTGCATTCAGCGGCTCAGGCTCAGATGAGAGCCATATTTGCTGGCAGCAAGATAGTCCAAATGTCATAAAAAAGAAAAAACAAGGTGTGATGCTTTTGAGTGTTCAGTGGTCTGTCAGTCACTGTCAGTTTGTCACAGGTCACAGTCAGGGTGGATAGGAGGGAAAGTGACACTCAATCAAACCACATTGGAGTAAACAGCTGTTTCCCCTCAAAACAATGTGGAATCTCTCTAGGATGTGAATCGGCAGCCAACACATGTATACAGGGACTCTGTTGTTGGGGTTGTCTGTGTTAGCAGAGCCTGTTATTTAACTGAGTATCCCAAAGGTGGTGTACTGAGAAGGAAAGAGGAGGGGACAGATTATCATTGATTCTATAACAATTAAAGAGAAGTAATCCATACAAACCACTTAGAATTTTGTTTGTAATTTTTTTTATTTGACAGATAATTCAGACATTTAGAAGTGAGTTCATCAAAGCTCAAAATTACTGAAATATATTCATAACAATGCATTTTGGAAGGATTTATGACCTTTCATCTGTGTTGATGGAGAGTCTGTTCAGTGGTGAGTGGAATGAGAAATTACAGTCACCCAGTCAATTCCAGCTGATATCATAGAAGTGAATAAGTTCAACAGTATTTTGGTATTAAAGCACAAATATCTTTTGTTAAGGTTCCTCACTTTTTGAGCATTATACATCACCTAAAGCACATTGATATTTCTAATATTGTAAGAGGATGAATTAGTATCACAGCATATCAACCTGAAGTCTCTGTTTGGGTATTTCCCATGGCAGCAGCTGAGTGACAACCTAGGGCTGGTGTTGCTAGGAGACAGACCAGCGATTCCTGTGTTAGCCTACACTACCAACAGGAGGTTATCAAAATATTTATCATACTAACATTGATGTAATAATTTTGATGAGTTATCAAAATTTGCACATTTTAGCAATTGGCCTTTAGTGTTTTAGGCCATTTTTTTCTTGGGTACGGTCAATAAAAGGCTGTACACTTGGCTCAAAAACACACACTTTAGTGTTGTCCAGGTAGCTTTACTGGTTCCCCAATAGTGTGATTGATAATGTCCAGGATTTCCCACATAATTAGATTCCATCTTTGTTCCCGGTGAGAGAGTTTTTAACCTTCCTCAGCAGGCAGAGGCAGGCAGGAAGAACTGCATAACACTGACTCTCCCGGTGAATCTGTCATTGAGGGAGTGCATATGATGGTGGCCTGAACAATCTTTGATTTGTCCAGAATTGAGGTGTGCAGGTCGACCCAAAAATGCAGGAGCAAGTTCAGTAGCAAAACAAAAAGAGTCCCTTTAATAAAAGGCAAATGTTCTTACAAAAACATTCAAAAAATTCACTAACAGAAAAACCCTGGAACCAGACAGATTGCCAAAAGACAACAAGGGGACAGGATCTACAGGAACGCGAGGATTGACAAAAAACTCACAAGCGAAAGATGTGAGGCCAATGACGACGACGACGACGAACTGAAAAAGACTAAGGGAAACACAGAGACTTATATACACAGGGGAAGCATAGAGGATTGACCACAGTTGAAACACATAAGGAACAGGTGCAGGAGATCACAAGGGCGGGAAACAGAACAAAGGCAGGAAATAAAGCTACAGACACACAAGGAGCTACAGGAAACACAGAACTCAGGGGGTAAAACTACTGAACACAAAACTAAACATAAGGAAACACAGGTAATAGTCAATAAAACAAACACAAGCAAAAGGTCCACGATGAAAAGTGTCCAAAACCCCCCCCAAAACGAGTCATCTCAGAGTCCAAAGTCATGAGAGATTGGGCGGTTGTAAGGGTGTTTGTGGAAAAGAGAGACAAGAAAAAAGTAAAAAGCCATATACAATACAGTCTTGACTTCCATCCCCAAAAGGTTTTACTACAATTCACAAAGTACCCCACAAACGACTCCAGTGAAACCAACAGTTGGGTGGTTCCAGCCTCTCAGGTAACCTAAACGACTCCTAATGATCCTACACATTAAATACCTAGGACTCCCAGCAGTCACCTAGAAATGAAGAAGCCTATTGGATGAGAGGTGAAACGTCTTCAAGAAACTCCACCAATTCCAGTTCACCGTTTTTTTTGCACTTGGACATACCTTGACCTAGATGACTGAGACACTGTTAATAGAGCCTTTCATTCAAGATTTACTGTACATAGTTATCTACCCAACTTCACCTGCTTCGCAGCTGTGGCTCAGGACGAAGAGCACGTCAGAAGAGGCAGACTAGAAGACATTGTGTTGTTCGTGTTTCTCGGTCCCAGTCAGGTACGCGTTATGGAAACCACTGCTCTGTTACAGGAAACTGAAGCTGCTGTTGTTGCAGAAAATGTAAATGACTTAAAATAAAAACAGCCCATCAGACAGGATGGCACCACAGTATTGGATTAATCCTGTTCTTCATCATGCTTGGGTTAAACGTGTCATTCCAGGTTATTGCCTCATTAGAGGCCTGTCCTGAGCAGGGACACACCTGTGTATTACGATAATGTCGTTAGATACCAAGTCCTGGCCAGAACTAATGTAATACCTGGTTCTTTCAGTCACGCTGCATGGTATGAATAAAACAAGAAATCAGAATGACAGCTGGTAAACTAGAAGGCAGGATACCACTGCCAGAGGTTGTTTCGGTTAAAATATTAACCATCTCCTGTTTAAATGAGCAACAATGTTTATGATCAATTAATTGTGGTGTACAGGTATCAGACTACAGAATAGTTAAGATTAAACAGACAGCTGCCATGTGTGTTATAAGCTCAATTAAATTTTATTGAAATTATGGATTTACAATTAATTAGCAATAGATGATAATTTGGAGGCATAATAGCACATTGTTTTGTTGCAAGCTACCAATTACAAAATATTAGAGAATGATGAAGCTGATAAGTTAAATTAGTTAGCTCAAAGTTAAGTCACCAACGTCAAAATAGAACTGCAATGCCCATATTCTGTCTCCTGCCTTATTCCTATACCCATTTACCTTCCTAAAGAGCAATGGAAATACTTTTCTATCAGGAACTCTCAGCCAGAAACAAATAAGGTCGGATTTTGCTTCCTCACTCTATTGTCCTATTACTTAAAGGGGACATATTATGAAAATTCCACTTTTGTAGTGCTTCTATATGTTAATTTGGGTATCTGGCATGTCTACCGTCCCAAGAACTCTGGAAAAAAACAACTCTGCCCCAGCCCCCAAGCACTGGGGCACTGGGGCTGTCGCAGGCAGGCTCTGGCCCACCTGACTCTGGTTCAAAACGATATGGTTGCAAGATTGTATCTTTGTCTCCAGTAGCCATATTTCTACAGAGGTAATGGATAGCTAAAAATCTGGGCGCTTCTATCTTGTGAAGGAGGGAGGAGGGGAGTATTGGCATCGCTACACTGGCTTCCAGTTAAATCTAGAATAGAATTTAAAATCCTCCTCCTCACCTTCAAGGCCCTTAATAATATAGCGCCTTTTTACCTTAACGAGCTATTAGTACCTTATCAACCCACTAGAGCACTCCGCTCCCAGAATTCAGGCCTACTTGTCGTCCCTAAAGTCTCTAAAAGTAGAGTAGGAGCCAGAGCTTTTAGCCATCAAGCAACCCTTCTGAGGAATAATCTCTCACTTTCAGTTCGGGAGGCAGACACCATTTGTTCCTTTAAGAGTAGGCTCAAAACCTTCCTTTTTGATAAAGCTTATAGTTAGAGCTAATTGGTGCGGCAGAACGTAACTTGTTCTATTTTCTAAAATAGGAGGCGTTTAGTCTAAAAAGGCATAGAGGTATTGATGGCTGATCTACTGAGTGGGCCACATGGTTTTCATCATACTACCATACAAAACAGTAGCCAGTCAGATTTACCTTGAGCCTCAGTGTAGCCTCAAGTTCGGCCTGTATCATTGTATCATTGATTACAAGGCAAAAAACCCTGATGACGCTAAGACGCAAAGGGAATTTATGACACACGGAGCTTCTCTTTCCAGCTTCTCCTTCCTCTTCTCCATCCATATCCCCCTTCCCCGGAATCCCTTTGCTTTATCACCCGCAGATCCAGGGCCTCTGTGGACGCACCATGGATTAAGATATGTGGATCGTGCATCACAGGTCGCAATGGTGGTTCCAGTATGGTGGATTCTATATCGTGTTGGCTGATCATAGTGGTATTGGCGAATCCTGTGTCGCATTGGCATCAGATACAGGTGGTGGACCAGGAACGCTGCGGCGGCTCATGATGGATCCTAAGCGGCAGTGGACAATGACTGTGGACTAAAGTGGCATCTGATCTGGATGGTGGATCATGATCTTGCTGGCTGCTGACCATAGACTATGATTGCAGCTGGACTGCTTGACATATCATATTGAAGTTATCCTTCAAGATCTTTACCCTCATCAATGCTGCTAACAACTTTAATCTTGATGATGTTTTCCTACACGTGGCATCTATTGCACTTCTGTCCGTCCTGGGAGAGGGATCCCTCACATGTGGCTCTCTCTGAGGTTTCTACGTATTTTTAACCCGTTAAAAGGGTTTTTAGTAGTTTTTCCTTACTCTTGCTGAGGGTTAATGACAGAGGATGTCACACCATGTTAAAGCCCTATGAGACGAATTGTGATTTGTGAATATGGGCTATACAAATAAAATTTGATTGATTGATTGATTGAGGATTGACTCAAAACTGGTCAATCTGAGGAGGGCTGTTTTAGACAGGGTAAAAAGGTGCTGTTTTAAATGATCCTTGTGGTATTTTGACAAAAGTATGTTACAGACATTTCATTAAGACCCCAAGGAACCATATCAACTTGTGGTAAAAATGGCATACGATGAGTCCTTTAATGTATTTAATGCTCGCTGTAAGCTCAACTTATTATTTCTATAAAAAATTCCACAAATGCAATTTCAATGTGACAAAATACAGTAGTAACCATTGTCACAAATATGGACAAATGGCAGAATTGTGCAAGTGTCAACAACAGCAGCAAGACATTTGCTTGAATATGATGTGTTGTAAAATACAAGTGTGAAAAGTATATTAATCTAAGAAAGTAAAGATAATATCCTTGGATAAATACAAAAATATGTATTAATTTAATTTAGTTTTTTCCTCCTAAAAATGGTGAAACTCCCAGAAAACTTAACTCAAAACAATACTAGAGCTTCTGGTATTATATTTCTCTGTTGGGAAATCCTCCATGAGAACACCCCGTTTCTGTGTTTCATGTAACAGGCTCTCATCTTGCACCACAAACATAAGGTGATCCACGTCACCATGAAGACACACACAATGATGATGAGCTGCTGAAATGTTAATGAGCTGAAGAGCTGCCTGCCAGACAACCAGGCGACTGTGGCTCAGTCTCTCAATCACGCTGTCATTAAAGATGGATGGATTATTTTCACTGAGGTGTTGGCTACATTACTATCATTTTTCTGTATCTGGTACAGGGTGCTTGCATCCACAGGTTTTTACTGACGACATGTTAATACAGCAGAACAAGGACAACCAATATTGCAGATGTGCATGCACTTGCAGTGCACCCGGACCTATGGTGATGACATGGTCTGACCTTAGCTTACACTGTACCACATAGAGGGAGTTTGGATTTCTGTATGCTGCCAATTTTAAGCCTCCAATGTTTAAAGTAATACTTGTCAAGTACGAGTAACACCGATTACAAAACTTTCCAACTGGCCCCACCATCTATTTATCTTTTTTTCTAGAAATAAAACCTATTTGGATCATTTTAATGCATCAGTGACTGCCCCCACGTTCATCAAATAAAAGACATATTGTAAAACATAAAAGACATAATGTAAAACAATGTCTCTGGAGTTGGGGGCAATAATCCAGCCAATCCTGTGCTTTGTGTAGATCACAAGACAACGTCATCTCTCTGGAGTACATATACAAAATGATGGAGAAAAACAAAACAAAAACTGCTAACAATACAACGGAGCCAAGTCGTCAAAAGTATGGGATTAGGTTTCAGCATTAAAACGTCCAAGTTAGCTCCCAAAATATACAACGCTGATTTCAAATGACACAGCGGCAGAACATCACTGTGGTACGAACCTGAAGAGAAAACATGTCGGAGCATGTGAAATCAACTTGCAGAAGTCTTCTTTAAGGTTTAAATGTTAAATGTTCACACACTTTCAGAAAGCAAGAGAGAGGGAGACCATTCAGTTGAATTAACACTATCTCTGACTTTAGTTTCAGATATATACACTTTAATTCTGACCAGCCATAATTCAAAGTCATGATATCTACAAAACCAACAGACAATGCGCAAATCACATAGACCATACAATAACTGGTTAGGTGTGTAAATAGTTTTCACACAACTACCTCAGTCTCTGTGTGTGTACCTTACAAACTGCACGTTTGTCCACTTAAACCGCATGTTTTATGTTTCTCACTGAATAAAATCTACCCGATGATTGTAATATTACAACACTGTTTTCTAGCCAATTGCCCTTCATCAACCTTGTTAGATAAAATAAGATGAGATAGGATAAGACCTAGTTTGTTTGCTTAGTCTTTCAAAACAAACCCAAGTGCAATTTGTATCTTGTTTTAGAAAAATATATGAATGTGAAGTTAATCTTTTGTAAGAGTGCTTGCTGGGAGCGCTACACGGAATTATCCATCTATCTATTATCTATAGAGCTTTACAACTTAGATTGCAATTATCAAGATCTGAACCTACATTTCATAACAGTCATTGGACAAGTGTCTAAACCAACACTGGGTAAAGACAACAGAATTTGTAACCTTAGTCAATGTATGGAGAGCCGGAGGAGATGGCAAGGCCCGCTCGGTTGGGCTAGATTCAGTTGGCAGTGCGTAGGGCGAATGAGAGAGACACAGAGAGCAGCAGTAAATTATCGACAGAGACGGTGCAAACTGTTAAAAAAAAAAAGCTTTTTTAAGGTCTAAACATATGAAAAAAAACTAAATGAATACTGTAACAGAATTATTTAAACAGCATTTGTATAGAAACAATTCTGTCTCAAGCTTTTTGATCCATGTAAACGGTTGCAGACACCTGTTGCTAATATTGTTCTCAAACTGCTCCTCCTTCCATTGAAAATCAGTGGAGGAGCAGACATCGGGTCACGCAGGCTTTATTGACTACCTCGACTTCAGGAGTATTAGTCATAAAACAACACAGACAGTGGTGGGCTCCACCTGTACAAATGACTGTGAACTTTGAACATGACACTGAGCCGTGGATACAAGGACAACAACAACAGTGCTGTTATCAAGTAACAGATAGAGGAAGGAGAGGACTGTTTTCTCTCTTTTCTAACTGAAGATTGTTACGTTTTGAAAAGTTGGTTTGAAAAACCAGACATCTGACCAGAGCTTGAAAAATTATCAGCACATCAATAATTAATGAAAATAACCAGAACTGAAGCCCTAGCTAAAAGGTACAACTCAGCCGTCGTTTTCTGCTTCATGCTTGAGTTAAAGCATGAACTCATCTTGACATTGTGTGTACACATACACACACCAATGTATCTAACCTGGCCATACATGATGTTCCACTATCCCTCTAGCCCCCTCTCCACTAATAGTTTAAAAGATTCAGATATGGCTGAAATAAACAGGAAAAGACAATGTTTCCCTCCCCACTTATCTTCCGCTGGTCGAGGGCCATTTATTTATCTGGTCTCATTTCAGGGGGGACTTCCCCTTCAGGAAGCAGGTGAAACACCAAACAATATTTTCACATGCAGTATATGGCAAACAGAATTCGAGAAACGGATCCATTATTAGTTTTTTTGGCAGGTATGAAAAGTCTGATTGATAGTCATAGCTTGTCAGGTCTCGCACCTTGTTTCCACTAGCAGAAAACAGAATTGGCTTTGACGGCTCCACTGCATGACTCAGAGGAGATAACACTGTCCATGAGTGAATATAGAAAGCCCTTCCCACTAAAGGAAAAGCCTGTACATAAATGTGTCCATATAATGAGTACAAGAAAGTGGACAACATCCCATGTTAGACCAACATAGACACCTCCATGTTATCTATTGAAATTACATACAAATATGTTATAATTAATTGTAGTTAATTATATATAATTTCTATTATAAAAAAGAAGAAAACCTGCACGTCTAGGTCCATGTCAAATTACACTGATCAAAGCATGGAGGGAATGACACCACAACAACAGTGCGGAGCAGACAGACACAAAACGGAAGGTGGCAGGTTGACATTTGTCTCATGCACATGGGACTAATTTCACATGTAATCAGATTTTCTCTCTACTGTGAGGGGACAAGAAAGTCATACCCTGAATTAGACAGTAAATCTCTAATGTCTGGCCTGATCTATGATTCAGTCAGATGCTGGTCTAAGGTTGTCAAGGTTGGCAAATTAGCAATTAGAAATTATTTCAAGGGCTTGATTTAAAACCATGCATCAGCTTTACGGGTGTATTTTTTTTGCAGTGTTTCCCTAAGAATTGAAATGCCAATGGCAGGGGCTGCCTGAAGGGTCCATTGAAATGATTCGGCAGTACAACATGAGTATTTGACAGTTGTTCCTTTTCACATATTGACGATGAAACAAAACTAAATACCGCCAGACTTTGGAACAGGGTTCAGCTGAGGTGTTCAGGGTCCTCATATACTGTACATGGGTAACATGGAGCAGCTGCTGCTCAGGGGTTAGAGCGGTCTAACCAGAACGTCTGCGGTTCAATCCTGTCTTCCCCATTCCGCATGTAGAAGTGTCCTAGGGCAAGATACTGAAGTCCACAAATTTGCCACCTCTTCTAGAGAAAATGCTGCAGATAGATTCATTGTCAGATGTTTGTGTACATGGCAAAAAGCGTACGATACAGAGCTTTACGAGACTATAAAAGCGATACAAATAAACCATTTAATCAAATCTAGTTGTCTCTCCAAGCTAATATGTGTTAACTATGCTCACGGTCACAGATCAAAAATGTCCAGCAACCGTTTTTTGCAGACAATAGTTCAGAAGCCAGAGTCTATATCAGGGGTGTCCAAACTTTTTATCCCGAGGGCCACATACAGAAAGAAATTCGAAGGACTGGGCCACTCACGCCACGCCCCCCTGCCCCCGAGCGGACTGTTGACAGTGCGCCTCAATCGCGTCGCTTAGGGCGGGGGGGCGTGGCAGCGTTCTGAGGGTACAGCTGGCAGGTCAGGGGTGAGGTGAGTGCCACCTAGTGTCAAAACTGAGAAGTACAATACAGTGGGCCATAGTCCATTACATTAGAATTAATTTAGCTGACACTTTTATCCAAAGCGATTTACAATCAGTGCATTCAAGGGTAGGGGAGAGCGGGGTAATGTGAGACATCGGGTAATGTCAGACACCCCCTGTATCTAGGCAACGGAACACATTTGTGGTCATGTGATCATTATGTTTCGATCCCCTCCCATTCCCCCCTTGCCATGAAGGATAAGTTGGTGCTGGTGCGGTGGTTAGAATGTTTTTTCACAAAAATTTGATTTTTGCATGTAAAAGTAAATTATCTTGCATCAACTGTTTTGTCAAAACAAATTGATTCAGGTAGAAAAACTTATATCATACATGTTGATGAACTTCCAACATATAAAACCATGTGATTGATGCTAGCTGAAGATTAGCCTGAATTGATAAGAGATGTTGTTTTTTCTAATATGTTGGCTGTGGGGTAAAGTGAGACAAATGCTGTGGGGTAAAGTGAGAAATGTAGCACGAGTTAAGTTTAGTCTTAAACATATTTTAGTGGAATATTACATTACATATGTTTTAATGCCATAAACATTGTAGAAAAGCCGTCATGCCAAGAAACTATACACCAGGAAGACAACCTGGAGCCAAACACCCCTCGCAGAGATGGAGAGTGAAGACGCTGAGGTCATGCAAGGAAAGAAGTCCTGAAGAAAAGCTGGAAGGGATAGAAATATTGACAAGACAACCCTCAAAAGATTCATAAAGAAAAAAGAGAAAGGGCAAGTAAAATCAGTAGCCTGGGGTGCAGTAGCTGAGGCAAAGAGAATATTCACAGATGAGATGGAGGAGGAGCTTGCCAAACACTTGAAACAACTAGCTGACCAGTACCATGGCCTTGCTCCAGTTAAGTGCCGTGAACTGGCATTTGAATACGCAGAGAAAAACAATATCCCTGTCCCTGCCAATTGGACAGAGAAACAATGTGCAGGTAAGCTAGGGTGTGCAAGAGATCACATGAATCATAATAATCATAAATGTGCTTAATTTACCTATTACAACATGTGTTGTTATGGTAGTTTTAAAGTGGAAAAAGTAAGTGGATCACCTTACCCCCTTGATTTCTCTGGTCTGTCTCACTTTACCCCTAAGCTGGGGTAAAGTGAGACACAAGAACCACTTTTTTACAAACAATCATATTTTAACTGCCCTTTGTCCTGAAGACATTCTGATCATTTCCATTGCTAGGAAACATCCTGAATTAATGGAAAATGAGTACATTTTACTGATATATGATTTTAGCTCGCCTAGAGGGGAGCAAATGTAAAAAATGTCTCACATTACTCCGCTCTCCCCTACCCGAGGGTTCTAAAATCACATGATAACAGATGTTATAAGGATTATCTTATTGAAATTGTCTACATTTTGCAATTTTAAGTGAGAACATATGGGGAAAACACCTGTTTTTTAAATTAATATTTGACAAAAAATGTAAAATTGTTATTAAATACAATAGAGGATAACATTATATTCTACATGAATTGCCTTATATATGATTATCTATGAAAGATCCTGGTTCTGACAAGCAGTTACATCATCTGGTCATGTCATTTCTACAGTAGGAATTTGTTGAATAAATTCAGTGAATAATAAAAGTCAACAGGGTCAGTGAGGCTTTATTAAATTGTATTAATTATGAAATAACCTAAGCTTAATAAATTATATTTTACACAAGTTCAATCAATTATCAATTAAAATTACACACAGGTACACATTGTGTCTTAAAATGTGTTATCATGGTGACAACAACTTTACATTAAAGGGGACATATTATGCCCATTTTACCACAGTTGATATGGTTCCTTGGAGTCTTAATGAAATGCCTGTAATATATTTTGGTCAAAATACCACAAGGATCATTTAAAACGGCACCTTTTTACCCTGTCTAAAACAAGCCCTCCTAAGATTGATCTGTTTTGAGTGCCCCGCCCCCCCTCATTCCCGGTGAGTCTGGCTGCGAGAGCCCCAACTCCCCAGCGCAGCCCCGTAGTGGGAGCAGTGGGAGCAGTGGGATCCTGAGCTGGCGCAGCAGCAGCATCCTTCCACACTGTTGAGTCAACGTTTAGAGGTGTCCCGGGGGTCCCTTGCTTAAGCGGCCACTTAAATGTCTGACTGGTAGCAGCAGCGAGCTAACGCTAGCCCGTCTGAGGCCATGTAGCGAGACTCCTTACATGGGCACGGTGTGACTATGACGTTTATTTCGGTCGTAATCCCATTCGACGCACTCTAGCGTATAGTTTCTGACATAGAGGAACCAAAATAAATCGCAGTAGTTTGTTTTTTTCCAGAGTTTTTGGGACGGTAGACATGCCAGATACCCAAAGTAACGTGTAGAAGCACTACAAAAGTGGATTTTCATAATATGTCCCCTTTAATGGAGGGTAAGGGTTACAGTCTCCAGAGCTTCTGGAGACTGTAGCTACTACAAAAAGACTTTGTAGTAGCTCATTTGAAGTCATTCAAATGAGCATTTGTTGACAAAATCAAACTACAGGCTCTAGTCTGTGTGTGCCATTCAGATTAAAGTGTAAAATGGAAAAAACATAGATAATGTAAAAATATTATTTTCATAGGAAGGCTCAACAGAGTTTCCTAAAAGTGACTACAATAAATTACAGTATTTCACGGATATTAGAGAAACACTATTTACTGAGCTTGTCGCTTAACACAAAAGAATGAAACCAAAACCAAACTCAGCAGGCTCCATGTGTTTTAAGGGAGCACCTAGAAAGCCTGTAAGGAAGCCCTCATGCCAAACTTAAGTCTAATCCAATCCATTTCCATCTGTAAAGGAGCTATTGACTAATTTAAAAATGTTCTTAAATATATAATCAAAGCTTGAGTAATGTATGAATCACCAAGAGCCACTGCTCATTTAGACCAGCAGATGATCCAAATTTTATTTTCCAAAAACACATACTAAATGTTACAAGTGGTTCATAGTTAATCACAGCCACCCACCACAGTGTATTTTGGTGGGAGGAGGCTTTAAGAAAAACGAAAAAAAGTTGTCAGGTTTAACAGATGACACCTGTACAACTTAGAACTATTGTGTAACTATCCCACGACAAGTCAACACATTAGACACGGATGATCTGACATCTGGACAGAACAGAGCGAGCAACTGTAATGCATTATACAAAATATACACCTGTCAATGGTCCGGGCAACGAGAACCAGGTCAAACATTTGGTGTGCTACGAGATGGAGACGTGATACATCGATAGCAGAGCCGAACGATCCCCTGGACTTCATTGTGTCGTAAACGCTCTTGAATCACGTTAAACCGCGAAGGTGTGTTCGAGAATATATAAAAATTGTCATATATGTCTAAAGATTTTGGTGTGACGATGTCTTCGTTTAACATGAACTTATCAGGATGAGAAGGATGTGACACACAACACGCACAATTCATCGAAACCTCACCTGAGCCGGTGTAACAGTCCACAACGACCGGATGTAATAATTCACTATTTGATTTGTATTATTATTAATATTATGAAGCCGGGTTCCGTTTGTCGCTCACCGTTAACATCCGATCAATTGTTTTGAACGAGCAGTGAGAGGCGTCTCCTTACCTGACTGGCTTTGTGGAACTGTTTCTTCAGCCCAGCCACAGACATCGTGGACCGTGTAACGTTCACCTCCGGGGGAAATGTTCCGTGGAACCACCGAACCCCAAACAGAGGAAATCTACGTCAAAGAGCCAAGCGAGTGCACTGCTCCGCACTTGTCAGTCAACACTGCAGTCAGACCTGGGGAATCAAGTCCACACCCGGAAAGACGACAACACCGGAACAGGCCTCGTTGTCATAGAAATAAAAGTGCCAAGTCCAGGACAGATTTTGTTTTTCTTTTATGGTATTCATTGGACTGTTTAACTGGTTTTAATTTCAAATTCTCTATATATGGGTAGAAGTTTCCAATCATAGTTCACCTTAACACTGTCTCACCAACAGAGGAGACATCTCCTTAATACACATTCCCCTTCACCATTCACAATTTTAAACATAAAGTACCTTTATATATCTTATTAGATCATCCAAATGTTAAATACATAGACTTTCTTATACAATATATAAGAGATATTGTAATGTTCACTGCAACTTGTAATGTGTTGAAAGATTGCGTACTGCTGTTCCGTCTCTTTTATTCTGAAAGTATATACCGGAAATATGGTTTACGTAGTCTTGCCTCTCTTTTCGAGCGGAGCGGGTTTCCTGAATCGCAGAGATGTCGCCACTTCTCAAAGCCCATTGGCTGACAGGTGCTCGTGCGGAGGAAACGGCGGAAGAGAGAAACGATGACTTCACGAGCGTCACAAATATCTTGACAAACAACTAATGACAAAAAATAACAGGATTAGCGGACCTCTGTGGCTGATATATCAGTTTGACATATGCAGTCTATTTGTCAGTGAAATAGGAGACAGATAGTGACCTAACAAATTTTCAATTTTCAAAATTTCACTGATTATGGATTGTATCACTAATGGTGAACTTGGTATTTAGCAAACCTCTCTATTTGATTGAATATTCTTCAAAGTGCTTGAACACCTACCATTGTCCAGCTTCATATAGATACAGAAGTGTATGTTTGCACACATAATCCTGCCCTGAGAGCCAATAAATAAAATTACTCAAAATATCAGATGGTCGACCCTCCCCTATCTCTCTTGCTAACATGAGCTCCCTCTCACTGACTCACTGACTGGGATGCTAGGCACAGAGGCAACAGCAATATTTCATTAATTCAATAATTTATTTTTCTTTATTGTTGTAGGGTGTTCTCATCCTGTCCAGCTCTTTTTTTTCAAATCTGCTTGAAGTGGTGCTGCACTTTTGGTGGGGCATGCACCGGGGATTTGGTATCACTTTTCAGATGGATTTCACAGATGTTTATGGTGGAATTGGTTCAGGAGTTAGAGTGCGTTGTCCACAAACACAAGGTTGGAGGTTTGATGCCCAGCTCCACAAGTCTAAATGCCTAATGTGAGCAAGACCGTGAACCGTAAGTTGTGTAATTCGTGTGTAAGAGTTATGCTGTATGAATGTGTTTGTGAGAATTAAGACTTGAAAAGGACTATAGTAAGGAGTCAATTCAGAGACAGCACGTAACATCCCATGTCCTCTGCATAATTGCAGAGGACATGGGATGTTACGTGCTTAAATGCATGATTCTTATTGAACAAAAAGCATGTTAACTTGCACTATCCTTATGCTATGGCTAATGAATGTAATCTGCAAGGAATGTCATTACAGACTTTATATGCAGTCCAACAAATGCGTAATGTCACAGTGGGTTGCCACTTTTGTCACACAAAAATCATATCTTTTAGTTCTAAACGCCCACTTAACAACCTGAAATTAGGATTTTTAACTGACTCAGTGAAATACTGTGATTATAAGAGTTTGCATATGAGGAGCTATTGTGTAATGCAATATCATACTAAAAGAGCGGCATTCATAGAACAAGCTCATATATTTGGTGAAAGGTGCACTGAACAGATCAGTTTGCAGTTTATTATAAATGTATGATGTCAGAAAGTGAAAATAATCTCCTTTCCTATCCACTTTTCCTTGACCCCAAAGGAAAATGTCTCAAGGTCAAGGAGAGCTATAATGGGGTATCTGAAAGTAGCAAGGAGAGGAGAACTGTGGAATAAACTACCACTTTCAGTTCGGGAGGCAGACACCATCTGTTTGTTTAAGAGTAGGCTCAAAACCTTCCTTTTTGATAAAGCTTATAGTTAGAGCTAATTAGTGCGGCAGAACGTTACTTGTTCTATTTTATGACACATGACACACGGAGCTTCTTTTTCCAGCTTCTCCTTCCTCTTCTCCATCCCTATCCCCCTTCCCCGGAATCCCTTTGCTTTATCACCCGCAGATCCAGGGCCTCTGTCGCCGCACCATGGATTGTGGTTTGTTGATCGCGCACCGGGGGTCGCGGAGGTGGATCCAGTGTGGCGGATTCTGTGTCGTGTGGGCTGATCGTGGTGGTGGTGGCGGACCCTGTGTCGCGTTGGCATCGGCTCCGGGCATTGGACCAGGACCGCGGCGGCGGCTCGTGGTGGGTGGCGGTGGACGGTGACTGAGGACTGGAGTGGTATTCTGGTCTGGATGGTGCATGGTCCTGCTGGTTGCTGACCATGGACTGTGATTGCAGCGGGACTGCTTGGCATGTCATGTTGGGGTTGTCCTTCGGGATGCTTACCCTCATCAAATGCTGCTAGAGACTTTAATCTTTAATCTTGAAGATGTTTTCCTGCACGTGACATCTATTGCACTTCTGTCCGTCCTGGGAGAGGGATCCCTCACATGTGGCTCTCTCTGAGGTTTCTACGTATTTTTACCCTGTTAAAAGGGTTTTTAGTAGTTTTTCCTTACTCTTGCTGAGGGTTAAGGACAGAGGATGTCACACCCTGTTAAAGCCCTATGAGATGAATTGTAATTTGTGAATATGGGCTATACAAATACAATTTGATTGATTGATTGATTGAACTGTGGTGCTGATACAATCCAACTCCACTAACAAGGGGCATTTATAAAAAACAACAACTTGCTCAGACACATATATGCATTTTTCTCTCTCCACTACTGCTTTGGGCCTGGTGAGCAGACTTTGGAAGGGTCCACTCCATTCGGGCTGATGCCAGTACCTACATATCAGTTACTTAACCAGGACGAAATCCCTGGTTTGCAGTTGATGAAGGGATCCACTAGTTGGCTCCAGCAGGTTGGCTCTGACCAACATGCCTGCAGGTGAGAGTGTGCGCCGCTACTCTCACCAATATGCTCTCTTCTGGTAGTTACGACATGCAACAGTGAGACACCATCATGTCTGTAGTGAGTACAGAGGTGCATTTGCAAAATGGGGGAGACAGGAGAGAGACCTGCGGCCACTCACTCATTTCCTACAGAAATTAGATTTTTTGCTTACATGTGCGAAGACCAATTACACACAAGTTACTGATAGTGGAAGCAGCAAAGCATCCAGGACGATGTTTTTGTAAGGTGTAGTGCGACATTGCCTATCTGTAGCATTGCTTTTCCCACAGTGTATAAACAATGTGGCACCAACACATGGAATCATGGTTCTTTCCTTGACGTAAATACAAGCTTTTGATAGTCCAAACAGCTCAGCCATCGGGCAGAAAGATCTGAATCTACAAAGAGAATGAGATCAGGATAAGACAAAGGTGTATCATGTAGGTTCGGCCATGGTTTTGAGGCAATTTCTACCACTTGAGCTCAGGAATGGGGCTCTCTGTCCCTTTCCGAAGGGAGGAAAATGGAGGGAAGTTGGATAGGCCCTAAAGGAGGACCGCTTATTTATAATGGGTGTCTATGGGGATCTGGTGACATGATACAGACAATACTAAAGGACATTTTTATCGTGGAGGTATTCAACCATTTTCAACCTTAATTAAAAAAAATATATACCTCCAGATCATAACATGCATTATCTCATTGCACTTTACAAAGTAAAGTTAAGACCTTAACAATTATAGAGAAACACAATAGTTCCAACAACGAGCAGCACTGACAACTTTAAAAAAAAAATCTAAATCTGTTTATTGAAGGATTTTCAAAATATATAAATGCTGAATGGACATTACAGAGACAGGAGGCAAACATGAGTACAACAATCAACACCAATGTGTCCAGACAGACATGAATTGGGCAATATAACTTCAGAAAAAAAAGATACAAGGTAGCAACAGAAAAATAAAAACTGAAAAAAAATGCAACGTTATACAGAGAAGAAAGAATATATCAAATAAAATCTTCAAATGGAAAATAATCCCTTCCCAGTCACTGCCAATACACTACAATAATATGAGCACATTGTCACATCTAGAGCCTGCGCTAAAAATAAGCATGAGCAAAGAGTACATAGCGTTGTTAAGCTGCACCTAATGGCCAGGTTTTCACAAAGTCTGGAATGCATTAAGAAAAGGACCCTACACCTTCTGAAATCTCCCACTTGATTGCTTAAGCGAGTATCTAACCTTCTCCAATTTTAAGCAGGACATGATTTCTTCTTGCCATTGTGCGTGAGTGGGGGGGGAAGCATCCCTCCACCTGAGCAGGATCAGTCGCCTAGCTAGCAGGGAGACAAAGGATATAGTACGTCGTTTTTCTGTGGACAACTCGACCTCCGCCTCCATGAGCCCAAAAAGAGCAATCAAAGGGCTTGGTTCCAAACTGATGCCTGACACCCGAGAGAGTGTATTGAAAATTTCTCTCCAGTAGTTGGTAAGGCTCGAACAGGACCAGTACATGTGGATGAGTGAAGCTTCAGCAAAACCACATTTGATACAGTGTGGGCTAATATCAGGGTACATAGATGCTAGTTTTACTTTGGAGATATGAGCCCTGTGCACCACCTTGAACGGAATTAAACTGTGACGTGCACAGAGGGAGGTCAAGCTAACCAGTTTAAGTATGGAAGTCCAGTGTCTTCTGATAGAGAGAGACCCAAGTCTTCCTCCCATGCTGTTCTAAGCCTATCTGTGGAGGCACGTCCTTGTTCGTCGACTTAGGAAGAATTTTTCACTTAGCTGCTCAAAAGATGCCAGGCTGTTGCCTATGAACAGGTCTTTAAAGCGTATGATACCCTTCCTGTGCCATTCACGAAAAGCAGAATCCTGGCAGGACGGTTTAAAAAGATGGTTTGATGCGATGGGGCTCAGAAGAGAGAAGCTGTGAAATCCAAAATATTTCCTAAACTGTGCCCAAATTTTTTAAGAATGTTTAACCACCGGATTTTTTTATTAAGATTAAGATTAGTTAGTCCCAAACACATGCAAAGGCACACTCATGCAGGTAGGGAAATTTAATCTCTGCTTTTGACCCATCTGGTGCAGGACACACAGAGCAGTGAGCGACCATGTACGGTGCTCGGGGAGCAGATGTTGGGGGAGTAAGTTGCCTTGCTCAGGGGCACTAGACAGGGTAGGGAGAGTCTTGGATTTTTGGACAGATCAATCCAGGTTTGTATTTTTTTGTCTTTCTGTGGAGTCGAACCAGAGACAAACCAGAGACCTTCTCTGCCCATAGTCCAAGTTTCTGCCACTAGACCACCGCCTCTCCCCAAAAAATGGATCTGAGTGAGGGAAGTGGGAGTGGGGATCCGAGAAGTGCAAGAATTGACATATTATCATCCGACTGCAGCTCCATCTCTACCCAGTCAGGGCAGTCAGGTCGGCTGTAGTAAAAAGACCAAAACGCAAGACAGCGCAAGTTAGCAGCCCAGTAATAGAAACGAAAATTTGGGAGAGCAAGACCACCAGTAGCCTTGGTTTTCTGCAGGTGGTTCTTGTTCAAACGTGGTCGTTTATCTTGCCATAAATATGAAGAAATAACTGAATCAAGGAGTTGAAAAAAGTATCCAGGGATAAAGAGAGGTAAGGCCTGGAAAAGGTACAAAAAATTTGGTAAAATTGTCATTTTTACAGAGTTAATACGTCCGACAAGAGATAATGACAAGGGTGACCACTGTGTTAATATTTGTTTAGTCTGTTTCAATAACGTGGTAAAGTTGTCTTGGAATAGATATTTGTGCTTTCTTGTAACTGAGATACCTAGATAGGAAAACTTCTTATTCTCAATTCTAAAAGGCAAATTGGCAAGGTCTAAAGCTTGTGCGTTGTTGTTGATAGGAAACAGCTCGCTTTTGTTAAGGTTTAACTTATAGCTTGAAAATTTACCAAACCGACTGAGCAGCGAAAGAGCGGGAGGTAGTGAGAGGGTCGGATAAGAAATAAAAAGCAAAAGATCGTCAGCATATAATGAAACTCTATGCTCCGTGCTATCTCTCCAGATGCCAGATATGTCCTTGCAAGTAGGGAGTGCTGTAGCAAGCGGCTCAATGGCCATATCGAAAAGCATGGGAATCAGGGGGCATCCCTGGCGGGTTCCGCGATGCAAATTGAATGGTCTTGACCGCTGTGAGTTCGTGCGAATTGTGGCTGTGGGGTGTGAATAAAGTAACTTAATCCATGAAGTAAATTTTGGGCCAAAGCCAAATTTGTCAAGCACAGCAAATAAGTACCCCCACTCAATCCGGTCGAATGCCTTCTCTGCATCGAGAGAGACAACGCATTCTGGGATATCTTCAGAGGGAGAGTAGATAATGTCAAGCAGTCGTCTAATATTAAAATAGGATTGCCTGCCTTTAACAAAGCCAGTTTGGTCTTTGGATATGATTGTGGGGAGGGCAGTCTCAAATCTATGGGCTAGGACCTTGGCTACAATTTTAGCATCCGTGTTAAGGAGAGAAATAGGCCTGTAGGAGGCACATTCAGTCGGATCTTTACCCTTCTTAGCAATAAGGGTAATACAGGCCTCAGTAAATGATGGAGGAAGTGAGCCTTCCCTGCAAGATTCAGAGAGGACTGAGCATAACAGTGGGGAAAGCAGAGGAGAGAATTTCTTAAAAAATTCTGCCGGGAAGCCATTGGGGCCTGGGCCCTTGCCTGACTGCATTGAAGAAATGGTTGAAGCTATTTCTGTCTGGGATATAGGTTCTTCCAATCTTTTCGTTATGTCTGATGAAAGACTAGGGATGTTAAGACCACTTAGAAAGTCAGAAATTGCATTAGAATCACTCTGACAATCTGAGGTATAAAGCTGGGTGTAAAAGCTCCTGAATGCTTCATTAATCTGTAGGCGATCTGCAGTTATAAGGCCATTTGGTAACTGGATCTTAGAAATATTTTGTTTTGCTTTGTGACCTTTGAGTTGATTGGCTAATAATTTGTCAGATTTGTCTCCATATATGTAAAACATGGTTTTTACTCCTTAAAAGTGATTGTTCAATTGAGTAGGCGGTGTGCAGATCGAATCTGGTCTTAAGTTCCAACCATTTTTTATACAAATCTGGACACTTAGTCTTAGCGTATTGTTTGTCAATCTCTCTGATGTAGTGGGCAAGGTCTGATGGTTCTTGGTGAGATTTTCGCTTCACTTGTGTGATGTAGGCTATAATCTGCCCCCGAAGGTAGGCCTTAAGAGCATCCCACACAATTAAACAAGAAATGTCTGGAGACATATTTGTAGTAAGAAAAAAGGCTATTTCCTCCTGCATGAATTTGACGAAGTTATCATCCGACAGCAAAGTTGAATTGAATCGCCACTGTCTGTTCCTCTGAGGGAGGCCAGGGAAAGACATGGTCAGCACAATAGGTGCATGATCCGAGATGACAATACTCTGATAAGCGCACGAATGAACCAGTGGAATAAATTCGTTATCAATAAAGAAATAATCGATCCTTGAGTACGTTTGATGGACGTGTGAAAAAAAAGAGTATTCTCTGTCATATGGATGCAAAGAACGCCATATATCACAAGCACCATAGTTAGAGAGAAAATCTTGAATAGAACGGGCTGACCTACTCGCTGTGCTGGGTTTAGTAGAAGATCGGTCCAAAACAGGGTCTAACCAGCAGTTAAAATCACCTCCGAGGAAAAAAGAATATGTATTAAGATCTGGGAGCAATGAAAACAATCGTTCAAAAAAACCTACGTAATCCACATTAGGAGTATAAATGTTTACGAATACTACAAGTGTGTTACATAGTTTACCTGAGACAATCACATACCGACCGAACCTATCAGAGATCACATCATATTGCACAAAGGGAATATCTTGACTGATGAGAATTGAAACTCCCCGGGCTTTTGCTTGGTAAGAGGAGTGAAATCCCTGTCCCGACCATCGTGGGGTGGGAACGGAGGACCCTGTAGCGCCTCCCTGAAGGGAGGAGGGCAAACAGTCTGTGGCTGGGGTGTGAGCTTTCCTTGACAATGCTGCGTGCTCTCCGCAGACATCTCTTGCTCTGGACAGCTGCAATGTGTCACCTTTCTTCCTGTAGTCCACAATGAGCTCTTTGGTCTTCTTGGTGTTGAGAGCCAGGTTGTTGTCCGTGCACCACTCCACCAGGTGCTGGACCTCTTCTCTGTAGGCCGACTCATGGTTGTTGCTGATGTGGCCAATCACTGTAGTACCGTCTGCAAACTTGACAAAGGTACTAGATACATGTACAGGTATGCAGTCATACCTAAAGAGGGAGTAGAGGAGAGGACTTAGCACACAGCCCTGTGGCCAGCGGTGTTCAGGATGAGGGTTGAGGAGGTGTGGTTCTCTAACCTAACAGACTGGGGTCTGTTAGGTTCGAGAACCACACCTCAGTGTGGTGCCTATGTCACTGAGTTTCGTGATCAGTTGCAGAGGGGAGAATTGTGTTGAAAGCTGAACTGGAGTCTATGAACAGCCTTCTTACATAGGAGTTGCTATTGTCCAGGTGAGCGAGTGCGGAGTGAAGTGCTCTGGAGATGGCATCTTCCGTACTCCTGTTCTGGAGGTAGGCGAATTTGAAGGGGTCCAGTGTGGGTGGTAAACTGGTTTTGAGGTGAGCCAGGACCATCCTCTTGAAGCACTTCATAATTGTGGGGGTGAGTGCAACAGGGCGGAAGTCGTTGAGGCTCGCTGCAGTTGACTGTTTGGGCACCGGCATGATGGAGGTGGTTTTAAAGCACGTGGGGACAGCTGCTTGGGCCAGTGACAGGTTGAATATGTCAGTCAAGACCTCAGCTAGCTGCCCAGCACAGGCCCTGAGCACGCGTCCGGGGATGCCATCAGGGCCAGCAGCCTTACGTGCGTTGATCCTGCTCAGTGCACACGTCGATGGAGGAGAGTGTGAGGGGCTGGTGGTCTTTAGTGAGCACAGCCTTGATGGCCGCTTCCTGGTTGTCCCTGTCAAAGCGAGAATAAAGGCTGTTAAGCTCGTCAGGGAAGGAGACATCGCTGTTTTGGGGGGTGGTGTTGGTGGGTTTATAGTCAGTTAAAGCCTGGATGCCTTGCCACATACTTCTCGGGTCGGAGTCGTTCTTGAAGTGCTCCTCGATCCTTAGCGTGTGGCAGTGCTTGGCCTTCTTGATGCCCCTCTTCAGGTCAGCCCTGGATGAGCTGTAGGCCAGAGAATCACCTGATCTGAAAGCGGTGTCTCATGCCTTCAGCAGTAGGCGGACCTCTCTGTTCATCCATGGCTTCTGGTTAGGGAATGTAGTGATTTGTTTGAGGCTGGTGACACTATTGATGTTGGTGCTGATGAAGTCCAGAATGGAAGAGGCATAGGAGTCGATGTCCGTGTGGGACCAGTGTGGCCTGAACGGCAAACGCCCTCCAGTCTGTGTGTTCGAACCGGAGCTGGAGTGCAGTGTCTGCTCCCTCTGGCCACACTTTAACTGTCCTCACTGTGGGTTTCACACGTTTGATGAGTGGTGTGTATTTGGGGAGTAGGAACATAGAGAGGTGATCACACTGTCCTAGGTGGGGGAGGGGGATGGCTTTGTAAGCACCAGCCATGCTGGTGTAAACATGGTCCAAAGTCTTGACTCCTCTCGTTGGAGACATGTTGGTGGAATTTGGGGAGTACAGTCTTCAGGCTGGAGTAGTTCTAGTCACCCGCGACAATAAAGGCTGTCTCCGGGTGTGAAGTCTGTCGTTTGCTAATGGCAGCATGCAGTTCTTTCATTGCCAGCTTAGCATTAGCATCAGGGGGGATATAGGCTGCAGTCACAAATGTAGATGTAAACTCGCTGGGCAGATAGAACGGTCTGCACTTAACCATGATATATTCCAGGTTAGGAGAGCAGTGACTCTCAATGGTGACAGTGTCCATGCACCAAGCCTTGTTCACATAGATGCACAGGCCCCCACCTCTGGTCTTACCGGAGTCATCAGCTGTTCTATCCGCCCGGAGGAGGTAGCGCCCCGTTAGCTCGACCGCGCTATCGTAAATGCTGCTGTTGAGCCATGTTTCTGTGAAAATCATGATGTTGCAGTCCATAATCCATTTGTGTGTGGTGAGCCGCAGCCACAGCTCGTCCATTTTGTTCGCCAGAGACCGAACATTGGCGAGGAAAAGTCTCGGTCTCGGTGAGGAGTTAGCTTTAGCTTAGCTCTTAGCCCACCTCTCAACCCCCGTCTTTGTTTACGATCTCGACGCCGCCTGTGACCACTTCCGGTCGGCGCCGCCGGGTTCGTAGCCTCGACGATCTCGAGATTGAGCCTTGGAAAAGTGGGTAGAAGAACAAGATCCGATGTCTAAAAGATCCTGTTGGCTGTAGACAGTATTCGCAAGACTGTTCTGAGTGAACAGACTTGAAATGGGTAGGCAGATAATAACTATTTTGTTAAATCTGGGGAGACGCTGAGCCTTGCGTTGTGCACGCGCCGCCATCTTGGTATGGCCACTAAATCTAAAATGGCGGGCTTCCTGTTGCGTTTTTCTTAATGCTCCTTGAGGCTTTTTTGTGCATCTGATCATGATACACAACTGTCCTCATTTTCTTGAGGATCGGTGAAGCTAAATTAGTTTTTTTTTAATTTAAATTTTTTATTTTGCCACGCCCATTTCCAAATAATTTACTGCAAAGTTAAGAAACTTTTTGAGCACGTTGAAGCCCTCAAAAAGCCAGTTCACTATGCTCAGAATAATCCTTACAATTTCAATAGGGCCTCCCACCATTCGGGGCTCGGGCCCTAATAATAATAAGAGGTAAATGTTTTTCCTGATATTTTCAATTTATGTTGTAAAGAAGCTTATGAAATCATTACTGCTCAGAGTTCAAGGAATAGACGGATCAGTAGAGCTGTGACTCTCTGTCACCCTGACTACAGCGCTGAGGAGGAACCTGGGGTTGTTGTTATTTTCTTCTATTAATGATGAATAATAGGAGGGTATTAATAGGTAATAGGTTAATAGGATAAATAATAGGCATTTTGTAGGGCTTTCTTATAAACTGTCAGTACAGGCTAGTTAAAAAGCATCTTGGTTGGTGAGATGCACCTTCCTTTCCAGCTTCCGTGATGTCCGTTTTAAAGCTTGTGTCGAATTATACCATGGCTAATCTCCTCTGATTTACTTTTTTCTTTTGTACTATTTAGAAAGGCATCAACTTGTGTGGGGGTGAAGTTTTGATAACTTTCCTGTATTGTTCTGACACATCGCTCTAGAGTTAATATTATATAATTATTTCGTTAAACTAAAGAGTTATGCATAATTCAAATTTCAAAAATTCAGAGTAAGGAGCAGGTGGACAATATATTATAACTAGATGAACTGGTTTGTGGGATTTCCGAGGATGAGGATGAAGTCCCCTTAAAGTCGAGGGTTGAAAGTCAGATTTAAAGGTTGCTGCTCCCCCTCCACCTCTACCTGTGCTTCAAGGAATATGAGTATATATAGGGGAGGGGGGCGTCACTTCATTTAAACCTACCTATTCAGCATTTTGCAAACAGGTTTCAGTCAGACAGAATAAATCAAATTGATGTTCAGTTATCAGTAATATAAGTGCAGATTTAGATCTGAGTGATTTAACATTTAATTTAATAGACTACATTTTATCATTCAATTTTGTGGTTCTGATATAGTGCTTGTGTTACCTTTATTATGTTTGAAATGATTACCCCTCAACTGTTTACTTTTGACTTAATGAATTTATGTGGTCGTGGGGCAGACACAGTTCTATCTAAACTAGAGGCATATCTCTTATCTTTTAAAAACAACAATGGCTAATGCTATTGGCAAGCAGCCATCACCAACAGCTGCTACATTCAATAGTGGGAATATTACACCAGCATTTCATTAAAAAACAACTGTTCAAATGTCTAAACTTTTAAAGGTCTTGCACACTCACAGCAAAATGAGTAACTGCTTGGCCTTTTGGAGGCAACAGAAAATGGCCAAACTCTATATTATTTGTCTGTTTCACAGTTTGTATTTGAAAGCCCTCGTCTGATCCACAAATCGTCCTTCCCATTGCTGGGGTGAAAGAAAAAGATGGGCAGCATTTCCAGATGTTAACCTCCCCCACAATTTTAAAGGTTATGAGACACTTGGGCTAAATCATGTGTACTTTCTGTCCTTCTTGATCCTATGACAGAAATGTTCTGTGCCACAATTTCAGTATTTGATTGTGTATTTTTTATTTCAAAATAATACGTGTGCTGTCAAACAGCATGCTGTATTTATTTCTGCTTTGGCTTTCGAACAAGAAGTCCTTTAAAAGACGACTTAGTTACTTTATTTTTACATTTTAAAATTATTTTTTTTGCAACAATTTGACATACTAACTTGTTATATATCGTTAAATGTACATATTCATAAGGAATATTCTGATGACCAGGATCAACATTTCATCTAATGAACATTCATTGAGGTGAAGTGTTGAGATAAAAACATCAACAGAGGATTGTGGGTGCTTTTGTCCACCATCAGATGGCGGTAGAGGCCTGCAGAGGAGAAGATATTTCCAACAGGAGGGGGCAGTTCCCATTCCTGCGCTGGTGGACCCACTGTGGTGACACTGGTGCATTATAAGATTTTAATTTGTGAACACAGATCAATTAAAGCTGTAGGACATTATTCTAGGCTACAATCCGATTTAATATTTCATGCTGTCTTTCTTAATTGTATAGAACTTCATAGTTTAGGATGTAATAACTGTGAGTAATGTATAAATGGATTTCGTGACAGAACATATTGCGGCACACAGATGATTTTGATGAACATGTCATGGTCAAGAGAAGGAGAAAACTGCCTTGTAAAGTTGAAAACTTGTACTTGTTTTTTCCCTCTGCTTTTACTTCTCTCTACCTCCACCTCCTCTTCCTTTGGTAGAACAAAAGTCATCTGCTGTCCATCTGGCTGCTGTGCAGGACGGTAATACCCCCTTATATTCCTCAGCTTCCCAAGCACCCGTGGACAATCTATTCTGTCCCCCCACCACCCCCCTCTGACTTAACCCAGCTAGCCCCCCCATCCCAGGACCTCGAAGTAGGATCCGGTGTCAGTGCCCCAGAAAGACCCCTCTCTCTGGAACATGTGGCAGGATCAGCAACATTGTTGTTCAGGGGGCTCAGTTTCACTGTTTGGGATTTTCACAGTAATGTGCACATGTCTGCTGATTCCCAGGTGCTGGCTCACGGCAGTAGCTTTTAAGATTGCAACAAGCTAATGTATTCTCACAAAAAGTATAGACGATATTTTGTATTCATGTTTGAATTTTTGGTAATTTTGACTTTGTCAGTTATGATAACAATGCACACACCACCAACAACTACAAGAAAAAGCCACAGAAAAAACCACGGTAAAAACTCACAGCTCTAGATTTTTAGCACCCTTCATTTAATTATTTTGGCTGCTGTAGCAGCTGTTATCTAGTGGAAAAGCTCTGACAATCCCAATATATGCTACCTGCCCAGCACCGAACAACTAACCCTTTCATACTGGACCAAAGACCCAGTAACATCTGGATTTAGTCTTTTGCGTGAAAGGGTGCAGTTTCCAATATGTTTGGTAATTTGAAGTATTTTATTTTTTGCTTTCTCTTTTAAACTGACAGTTTGAAACTGTTTGATGAACTAATCTTATCTAAAGAAAATGTTTTGGGAATTGGAGTGTTATGTATTTGGACTTTAGTTTGTGTCACAGATGTTAATCCTTCCAGTCAGAACACAGTTAAGGGGTTAAGCAGAATCAAAAAAGATCAAGACGAGTCAGTTTCTGGTGATAAATGCATTCAGGCTTCACTGTTCCTATTCTATCATCTTAGACGGGAGGTTTAGCACTTATTCTGTTAGTCAGTGGTCAAAATAAATCTGTCTTGTACACTGCGAGTTTATTTCATCAAACAAATGCAGGGAAGGATGCATGCTCTTTAAAAATAGCCCGAAAGATTCAAATCGCTCCATATACAGATACAGCTCTGTGGAGGAAGTTGAGCAAGTGCACCACCTCTACAGATCAACTGGGTTTTCTGCTGAATATTGTCGCCTACATACAACGTACAGGTGGGACTCAAATAATCCATTGTGCCCTCTGTGAGTGGTACTAGATTTCTGCAACGTATCAGAGAAAGGATGGGGCCACTTGTCAGAACCGTGTTTTTCAGCTCCTAAGTGATGAGGAACAGCTCTGCAAGCTTGCTAATGTACAGTAAATGTGATGGGTGGGTTGAATTGTTGAGTTATGCAAGGCTTTCAGCCCTCTGTAATAGTGCAATACTTTGGCATGTTGCGTAACAGATTTGTCCTCCTCGCTTTTTCAATGTAGGCCCAGCAGTACTTCCACTGTCCTTGGTCCATTTCCATCCATGCCCTTTAACTTTGCATAGCAGCATTACAGCGATTAATACACCTCTTCAGTAACCGTGAGAGCTTTTTTTCAGATCATGTAGTGTAA
Organism: Pleuronectes platessa; assembly: GCF_947347685.1. NCBI lineage: Eukaryota > Metazoa > Chordata > Actinopteri > Pleuronectiformes > Pleuronectidae > Pleuronectes > Pleuronectes platessa. The sequence continues at coordinate 2,580,523 of NC_070626.1, read as the reverse complement.
GCCGTTTTGAGCGAATGTAAATTTGAATAACTGCTGAATGTGACTACCTCGGTGTCTTTTGTTTTCGTGCCGGAATAAAAAAATTAGTAAAATCAAAACAACTATTAAAAACTGTTAATTGCTGTTACTTCACTTCTGTGTCAACATATTTGTTTCAGTGCCCGAGCTCTCTGTCTGATCCGGGCCAGGATATCAGCTGCGGTTCACTTGGACTCAGTCATTCTGTTGACAACTCCCATCCTCATCCTGTTGGCAGTTAACTTATGGCAGGATAACTTGTGCATTTTTTTGTCTCTCAATTAGTTTCTTCATTTCTTAATCTTTATTTGTGTTAGAACTGGATACATCAATTTCAAAACTTTAGGTTAAATTGTGTTTTCAGTGGAATATGACTGGAAAGAAATATTGGTAGGCCTACCTTAAATTAGACGAAATAAGGTAGATTGCTCCAGTAATAGAGAGATAATCTTTATGGAGAGATAATATTTTAAATGTAGTCTGTCAGTGCCACAAAGAACATAAATTAACTTCTGTTCACTACTACTACTGGAGAGAAATAAAATTAAAACTATCTGATGGCTAGATGCAAGTGGCAAGTGAGAGCATATGTTGTTTGTCATTTTAGTGAAAAATAACTTTTAGCTATTTTTTAATCGACTTGATAAGGATATCTTTGGCAGAGAAGCCTGTCTATACAGGCGTAGCTGTCCTGTCAGCAGTCCATTGCTTAATGTGTCCGTTGGAGACTCATCAGTGTTGATCAGCCTTACTGAGTTGTGCAAGGCCTCAAGAGAGTTAGCCTGGATCAGATAATCCTGCTGCCATTATGACTAAGACAACTTAATTTTTCTGCTTTAAGTTAAGGACACACATAATATTGTGTAGCTGTGAGTGTATATATATATATACACACTCACACAGATACACATATATATATATATACATATATATATATATATATATATTGTGTATCTGTGTGTGTGTATATAGATGTATATATGTGCTGAAGCAATGAGCATTACACTTCATTCATAATTATAAACATATAGAAGATTGAAAAGAATGAGGCTTGCAAACATATGGCTTTTTATTTAATTCGAATGAATATTGTAACATTAAATCAAAGGAAACATGAACACCTATCAACATGGGTGGGTTTTTCGCTCCTTTTTTAAACTAATCCAAACAACCAACAAACAGGATCTTAAATTGGGTCCACTGCATTTAAATACAGAATGAAACAAAAAATGCAGAATATAGAGAAAAACCAGAACGGTAAACCGTGGTGAAGTAATCATACAAATACAACACAATTTCTTGTTCACTCATTTTTTATTTTTTTAAAGGGAAAACGTATAATATTAATGGTGAACCTTACCTATTTTATACAGTATATTTTTTTTGGTTTCTTTCAAATAACAAATTACTCTATTCACAGAATATACAATTTAATAAACATTTTGTTCACCCGTTCCTTTAACAGTGTGATCATCATTAAAAATTACATTTTTCCATTGTTATTTCTCAGTGTCTGACTCATTCATAGTATATGCTTCTGTAGTCTCCAAATACAGCATTACTTCCGTCTGTTTGTTTAGTCAGTCAAGATACTGCAAGAAACCCCAAAGACAATACAAGAGCACTGCCTTAATCAAGTCTAGTCCCATGAGCACGTTTCATAATGAAACATCAGCAATATCCAGATTTCTTTCACCCTGATCAGTCAAAGGTTTTTGTTAATATGTTGGTTTATTTTGTGAATATCATTGTATGTTACAATAGAGCCCAAGTCTAAATACTGCTGATAATCACAAAGTAGACGAGAGAAGACTGGCTGGCCTCCTTTTAATACTGAACACCCCTCACACAATATGAGGAACCTTATATACACACCTGTGGTCGGAAAAAATCTTTGGTAAACATTAGCAGTGTGGAACAACTAAAACAGTAAAGACAGATAAGGTCAACACCATACAATAACTTATTGGTCAAGTTCACAACATGAAAGCTTTTTAACAAAGACTCTTTTGAAGACCATTGTCCACACGAATGAAACATCAGATGAAGACGTCACTTCACTACTGCGTTTGATCAATGCATAATGCACAGCTTCACAGGGACAATGTGGACATCTGACGACAAAAAAAACTGGAAAAACAAACGTCTCAGGGTACAGTGACATGATTCAACTCTTATTTGGACAATACAGCCATTTTTTTATGTATAAACTGGGCTATAAGGAAAAGGAATAGGTATAAATCAGTACTGCGTTACAATGAAATATTGAGATTCGCAGACAAAGGTGATTGTTCCAAAAGGAGATTGTGTTTGCTGCAACAAATAAAATTCTGATTGGACTTTCTTTTTTTTGCTCTTGGTTTTTACAAAATATTACATCATGATATTACAGACTCTAAAAAGTGCTAATTGGTTAGCCTTTTTAGGCGCCCCAAAAGAAAACAACAACATCAACAACAACAACAAGACAAATAGAACAAAGGAAATCAGTCATGTGGGAATGATCTTAAGACCCTACTCCTGGTCCATTAGGGCACCTGAACTGACAGCAAGGTTCCTGTGCAGGTTCGGGTTCTGGCTGTGCCTGTTTCTGCTTCTCACAGAGGAGAAAGAAGTATCACAGCCAGGGACTTTACACTTGTGAAGCAGTCGTAGATGGACAGTCTTGTAATGGGCTCTGAATGTGCCCTTGTTGCTATAGACCTTTTGGCAGATGTGGCAGGTTATTGGAGATCCACCCCCACTTCCCTGAAGCCCGCCTTGTCCTCCCACAATACTGCTGAGGGTCCTCTCCCCCCCGAATGACAACTCTTCGCCCCCAGGCCTTCCCATACCAATCCCATCGCAGCTTTCATCACTGTCCTCCATGGGGAGAATTTCCTCATTCTCCCCAATCCCTTCCCTTTCCTCACTGCCGGCTCCATCGGAATCCCAGGAAGATCTTGCACTGCTGCTGCCACGGGGTGGGGCAGAAGAAGAGGTGCTTAGGTCCAGGACAGCCCCATCCTCCCCACTTCCACCCCCTCCCCCTCCTAATCCGTCCATCTCTCCTAAGGGCAATGTCTCTGCACTGTCTGGTGCAGTACACATTTTGCTCATAGGGAAGACCAGACCCATTCGGTTGTGTCCTCGGAAGATGACAGAGGTGTGGCTGGTTGGGTCTCGATGGGGTAGGTCTCTATCCCGGTCCTGGCTGTAGTCCAGGCAAACAGACTCTCTGTCTCTACTGTGGGATGAGGGCAGGTATAGTGTGCTGGCTGGGCTAAAGGATTCTTTGGTCAGTAGCTTGTGGTGCAAGTTCAAATTTGCACTGTGTCTGCAAATAAAACAATATGTGCTTTAAATATATATAATATATAGTATCACAAACCACATAGTGAATGACTTTAATCCAATACATATACAACTCAAGTCATGCTCAACTGAATCTCAACATGCCTTAGGGTTAGGGTTACACACTAGAATATCCAAGAAACTGTTTTTAAGACACACCGGGCACTGAACTACTGTAGATTAATTGATTTCAGTTCCTCCTTCTTGTCAGCACACTCACATGTTTTAGTGACACAATGATTAGAACTGAACTGATGTGATATGACTGATATCCAGTGTCTTCTAGGTGGAACCAAACAGAACTTTCCTAATGATGAGCTAAATAGTAAATCATTTGAGAAGTTTTTAATTCTGAAAATCTTTGCAGGAACAAATAGAATATATGGTTGCTTCTCACCTGTCTCGGCTCCTGCGTGAGGGGAAGGTAGCATTGCAGCCATCCACTGTGCACATATGCATCTCCTTCAGGTGGACATTTTGGTAGTGCATCTTGACACTGTAGGGGTTCTTAAAGGTCTTACTGCAAATTTCACAGTGGTGTGGCAGGTCAGCATCGGGTTCATAGTGAGATAACCCTGAGTCACTATAATCATCAACACACCCATCAGCCTCTTCCCTGACTTGGTCTATGAGCTGGAGAGTGCCCCCATTTTTCACCCTATGCTCACCCTCGTCCCACTTGAGCTCTGAAAATGTGTCAGGTGCATGTAGTGAGTTTGCATGTTCCCTGTCTACCCTTTCTTCATTGGCTTCATGACATAGTAAATTGTTTTCACAGTGGTTCTCCATCAGTCTGTTTTCAAAGGGGGAGGATGCACGGGTGACTACCTGTGTTTCAGCTTGCCTTGGCCTATCATCTTGGTTGTTCCTCTCTTTCATTTCTCTATCTAAGGTATGGTCCAACAGGTTTTTGGGGATGTCCCTCTCCTTTACTTCACAAGTGTAAGCCCCGCTCAACTCCTTCTCCTCTCCACCTGCTCTTGTACACATAGGCCCTTCAGCTTTGATACTCTCACACTCTTCCTGGTCCCTGCTATGTAAGGGAATGTCATCCTCAGAGCTGCTCTCCTTATCTATCCGATCATCTCTTTCGACTGCCTCCTTTTCTATCTTTATTGGCATGCTCGACTTCCGTGACTTTTTCTTTGGTATCGGGTCTGTAATGCAGGGTTCAAGGGCTGTGATGGGTTTGACTGGTACAGAGGAGGACAAAATAGGAAGAGAGGGTAATGTTCCTGGGGTGTTGGCAAGCTCTGCTGGAGTAACTAGACTGCGGTAGAAAGGCAGAACTGGCTGCACTGTTTTCAAGTTGGGAAAGAGGATGCCACTCTGGCCCATGCTGGGGAATGAGCTACTGTGGAGCTTTGAGCCAATATCTACATGGCTCACCATGTAGCTGGACACAGATTTATGGCTTTCTGCAGAGCAGACAGGGATGGGTGTGCCATATTCAGACCTCTTTTCTCCTTGAGAGCTTTCATCAGGTGATATGCTGCCCCGCAGGTCTTTATCACGGTTGTTGCGATTCATGGGCATATGAAGCCGTGGGTTTGGGTTAGCACTATGGCGATTGCGACTGCGCAAGGAGCTGAACACCATATTGCAGCCCTCAATTGTACACTTGTGCTTAATCTTTAGGTGCACTGCATTGTAATGGATTTTCAGTGTGCCTTTATCATAAAACGTTTTCTCACAGGCATTACAATATACACGACCCTTCTTCAGGGAGCCTATACACCCACCACTCCCTGAGACCCCCACACAATTGCTCCCGTTCCTGTCCAAGCAGCGCAGTTTCCCCTCAGGTGACATTTGTGTTACATCAGAGCTCATGGAAGGTGTGCATGGCGTGGAGGGTCCGTCAGAGTAGTTGTCGCTAGTGGAGAAGTCTTCTGCCTCAATCTTTGTGGTGGTGGAGAGGTTGTTGATAAGTTTGTCTCCACCTCTTTCTCGATCAGTTGTGAATGAGAGAGAGCTGGAACATCGCAGACTGCTTTCTGGATGTCGTGAAAGAGTGTTGTCCTTCCCTAGGTCATCCTGCTCTAGATCATCTCGTCTTTGACTCTGCTGCTCCAAGGACCCACAGCATGGCTGCTGGTGTTGTTGGTGTTGCTGCTGCTGCAGTGGCCCTGTTGGTGAGCCTAGAAATGGTGCAGGAACAGAGCCTAATAGTTGGAATGGCAGCATGAAGGCCATGCTATTGATAAAGTTCTCAAAGTGGTGCATGCTGTTACTGCTTAATTTATTGGCTTTGGATGTGGAGAGGCTGGCAACAGTGCGTGGGGTGTTGCGCTCAATGAAAGTGCGGATATCTGAGTTGGTGCGGGTGCTTGGAACCAACACAGCCTGGCCTTCCTTGTCCTGCAGAGCCATCAACTCTACAATGGACTTGGTCTCACCAAAACGCAAAAACTGTTGTAGGGTGGCGATTTCCTCCTCGAACGTCATGATAGCCCACCTGTCTAGTACCTTTCCCGCGACATCCTACAGACAGGGCAGAAAGAAAGGCGACAGCACCAGGGTGTAGGAAAGGGGAGAGGGCAAGGTGATGAAGGAGGAGGAGAGGATGGAGCAGGACAGTGATAAAAAGAAGAAAGAAGAGAGAGCAATTTCATCATTATCATTATAAGTGTCTGTTGGGTTGCTCATACATATTCACAGAGTAGGTTAGATGACACACACTATAAGACAGACTGGCAGAGCAGCTAAATAAAGGAATCAGATAGAGGGTTAATATAAGCAGGCAGTGCAGAACCCTGAGAACCCTCATTAAACAGACACTCAGTGTTTCATCTTGCAGGTCATTTCTCTTCATATAAATCATGTGTGTTTGCCCACTCTGTATCAGTAGAAGCCCATAGAGAACACACACACATCTCAATAAGAACAAGCATAGTATCAGACTTGTAACTCATATGCACACTCCCAAAGGCATACAAAAATAAATATGTACACAAACATACCAGACACATATAGACACACAAGTAAGGGAAGGGTGATCATGAGGCACCTCGCATTGATCAAGTGGGTCCTCTCCCACTTAAGCCAGCAGCAATCACATGTGAGTTCAGATGTCTTTGAAAGTGAGGAGTGGCTTCGTGCCATAACCGTGATTAATATTTCATCACAGAGCATTCATTGGGCGCCTGTCGAGGATTCTGACTCTAGATTTGCCATTAGTTGAGCTAACATGAATTAAACGCAGTCCAACTTGAATACTTGATGATGTACTAATCGAAGTGAGAGCTCATGTTGACATATTGCCTGCAGCTGGCTTGGCTCTGGCTTGAAATGAAATCTGAAGCAAACGACATAATGTTTACAAATCTACTCAGAACACCTAGATGGTGGCACGACAGAAACAGGCAGGCCACACCAGCAGCAAAATAAGACAGTTTGTGGCATAAGTTGCTATATCGAATCCCTACTTTCTCCTGTTTTCATCTATGCTTTCATGATTCCTCTCTTCCCTGGTCCTTCCTTATCTTCCCCAGAAAGTCCCTGTGTTGCTTCCATGATATACTCTCAGTCACTGGGTTCTGTAGTCCAGGACAGACTCATCCTTCCCACTTCCACCCCTCCTCCTAACCCCTCCATCTCTCTTTCTCAAGACCACCCTGACAACGATAGAGCTAAAACACAATGAACTGTTATAATATTCAAATTAATAGCTCGGCATTTTGGTAATCCTTACAAGATTCAGACGATATAATTTACATCAGTTGCTACATGTTCTACATGATCATGTTCTACATGATGTATCTGAAACCCATATATGCACAGAAATAACACAAAGACTAATGTTGCAATTGTTGGGGTTCTTATGTGTTAAAAATTCGATGAAGAACAGTGTCTGAGGTCTGTAGTACTTTTGCGAAGCATCTCTAGCCATGGTGCATGTTGCCTGATTTTTAGTGTTGGGCTTTGTACAGGGACAATGGCCAGTGTACCCGGATGTTGTTTACCTAAAAATTACTTTGAGCACATATCTTTAGAGCTGCTGCATACCTGGAGCACGTATCCTCGAATGTAGTCCTGCAGGGTCCAGTCAAGGGCATTGAGGATCTGGATGACCTCCTCCTGCTTTAGAACAGAGAAGAGCCGGTCCAGGAGGATCTTGAGGCGAATGGGGATGGCTTGGGTTCCAAACAGCATCAGGCTGCAGATGTCGAACACCACGTTGGAGTGCACAATCTCCACCTGGCTGCTCTGGTACATGTGGTGCACCTTAAGTTTGCTCAAGGCTAGAATACGCACATTAAAATTGATAGGATTAGATCACATGAAACTATATCTATCTCTGCACTTACATAAATAGAAGACACAGAAAAAAGATATAAAACAGTTTTTAAGTGTGTGTGGGTGTTCAGAAGAAAAATACAGTTTGTAAATGTAAGAGTAGCCAAGTCATCTGAGCCATCACCCAACAAGTATGAAAACATTGAGTAAGTACTCCCTCAGGTATTATGGGCCATTGGTACTCCATTGTGGCTTATTAGAGAAAGTGCAGTGAGAGTGAGGGTTAGGTTACCCCTTGATAAAAGTATTTGATGTCAAATATTCTTTAGCTGCTAACTAATAAATCAGAATTTCCTTTTTTTAATGTTTGCTGCCCATCATAAAATAGCCACATATATTCATAGAACCAGTGGTACTCTGTAATATGAATGCTTGGAGAATCATTAATTAAGGTAAAGAAAATTCACAAATGTTGGAGTCATAAGTATAATTATAATAATAAGAGATATCTCTTTTGCAGTCTAGTAACAGAATACTTACTTACTAATTAAAAAAACTTTTCTACCTCTCTCTCCCTTTCTCTCTCTCTTTGCGACTAGAAGTGACTGGTTAGAAGATTAATTGTTGTCACACAGAACTACACAAAGTCTTGGTTCAGATATTTAAAAAATATATTTATGTATTTGTCCATGTTTTGATGCGTATGTCTTCTTCTCACACACACACATATATATATAGGACATATATATATATATAGGGCAACAGATGTGGTTCACAAAAAACGGCAACATGCAAAACATTCAGACATGACTGTGTTACAAGAGTACACCAAGATGGAGCCTGATATTTTGATTTTAAACTTAATGTCTACCTGAAATGAATAAATTACATATTTTAAACAGCCCCCACACCTGGTAAATATCTACTATTAATACAAATGTTTTTTTAAATGCCATTACTTTTTGCAAATGCACAATGACCTTATATTTGTATTAAGAGTGTAACAAATTCATGGCTTCATTCAGATCATATCCATCTTGAGTTAATCAAACCAGCCCTACTTATACCATGGGGTGTGATCACTTCATCAATACTGGAACCAAATAGTCACACCACTCAGGAAGTTGGAAGACCATAAAATAGGTGCAGTGTGTATTTGTAAAAAATATATTGATCTTTCCCAAACTTAAAAAAAAATTAGAATTTTGTGTGTAAATTTTGATTGTAATTGTAAAACGTACAATGAGTTTTGTTTCAGTAGTAATGATAGCTCAGCAGGCTACACATTCAGCCATGGTTATAGGTTGGGATGTTGTGGTTCCATTCTCTTGCATCACAATTTGAGATTGTAGATTTATGAATCACAGATTTTAGTCTCAGGTTAATTTAACAGACAGTTAAAAACTTGGGCCATGAAAGTAGAAATTTAGCTGTGAGCTCTCACCGTGTGCTACCCAGCCATGCTTGCAGTTTTCGCACTGCCTTCTTTTCAGCTTTCCGGGCTTAAAGCTGTCACAGTTACAGTTCACCAAAGTGCAGCAGATAGCCTGTAAAAAAATAAACAGAGGACGAAAATTCATTCCCTTTTCATGTAACTGGAAAACAACATAAAAAATCCTCCTATTTTCTTCTTAGATACATTTTTAAATTTTTTAAATTTAAACTAAGACACTGTTATTCTATTGATGTCCATTTCATTTAAATAAGAATATTGTAGATGTTTCATATCATAATGTCAACATTGTGCCAAAAGTCTGCCAGAATACCATGTTGTTGGAGCTGGCAAGTATAAAAGGCCGAAGTTCTAATAAGGAAGAGCACATTTCTACATTTCTGACATTTGAGACTTTAGAGACATTATTAGCCACATTTGATTTTTTTAACAAATTCATATGTTTCATATTTGTAAGGAAAGCTACATGGTAGCTATAATATAAAATCTGCCATTCTGTCCTTCTGTGACTGTGCAGTAAAAGTGGTTGTAGTTCTGCTAATCTAACACAGCTACATGAAAAACGTACGACAGTCAGTTTAGTTGTCCATGGAACTGAGAGTGTGATTGCCTGAAGTATTTTTGCTCTCCCTGTGTATCACTTACTGGCCTGTTGACCCTGTGACAGTAGCTCTAGCATATGCATGTGGATGTGAGTGTGTGTCTGTCTGTCTCTGTGTGTGTGTGTGTGTGTGTGTGTGTGTGTGTGTGTGTGTGTGTGTGTGTGTGTGTGTGTGTGTGTGTGTGTGTGTGTGTGTGTGTGTGTGTTTGTGTGTGTGTGTGTATGTGTGTGTGCGCAAATGTGCATGTGAAATGTGCATGTGAAAATGTGGATGTGTGTCAGTATAGCGAGAACGAGAGGTCTCAGACACACCTAGAAAAGCAAAGCCATCTCAATCAATCAGTGCCTTAGGCACACACACACACACACACACACACACACAGGTCAGAGTACTCTGACTATTGGCTAATGGCCTTTTTCTTTTCCGGAAAAACATGTAGAGAAGCACACTGAAGCATAGCGTGTAGACTGACAGATGGAGACTTGAAGTGAGGAGTTAACAGCAGCATAATAAGTCACATTTTCTGGGTAGCTGCTGACTTGGCACCAACTGCAGTCAAGATTCCAGTGCACTAATACAGTAAAATGACCCCGCTTCCCCCCTCTCTCTCTCTGCCTAAGGACAAAAAAAATCATTCACACACCAGGAACCAGGGGAGAAGCATCATCAGATTTATGATCAAAGCCAGTGTTGTTAGTGTTACATGCTGAAAACCTTGGAGTGGCTGCGCTAAGGCATCTCTTTCCCTCTGCATCTATGATGCATGATCAGTGGGGTTTTAGTATACATGAGCGGCATGCGTAGCTCCTTGCTGGAGCTCACTCCCTCTCCACAGGCGGAATAGGAGAAAGAGTGTGGGTGGGTGGGTAGGGGGCCTCCTCTTTCTCATTTAGTCATTCGCTTGGTTCTGTGCTCGAGGCTGGGCTTGTCCTTGAGATCTGGCATCACATTATTTAACCTTACAATAACCTCTCATCATTAGGACGGATAAACTGACCTGAGATGAAGGTGGTGGCAACTACCTGGCCTTGTAACGTATGGTAGCTCTGGCGTTCAGTCCCATGACATCCGTCTGCATCGCTTTCTCTCTATCGCCCTCTCTATTGGGTGTTATCTCTGACTGGGCAGCTCTGCCTGCTCCGGACAGCCGGGAGGGGTAAAAACCCTTTTGCTCATCTCTCAGCGACATAATCCCATCATTATAGAGCACCAAGAACCAACATGGCCCAATTAGGCTAATCCCATCCCACTGTGGGTACATAAACTGCTGCTACTCCCCTTATGTACATCTCAGGCAGCTTGATCTCACATATATACACATACACACACACACACACACACACATATAGAAGAAGAAGAAAAGATAAGGCAACGCCGGGCAGACCAACAGTACGCTGGCTTTTGGTAATCGAGCCCGCCCATCCCCCCCACCACCACCACCATTCCTCTCTTTACTGTTGTCACAACAAAGCTACGGCTGTTCACACGCATCAGTGAAATCGATGACAAGAAGACTAATTGCACAAAATGATGCGGCTGTGTCAGTCTTTTTGAAGACAAAGCTAACGCTAACACACTGTTGCTTCCTATATTTCATTGATGTATAACAGAGTTGCTAAATGTCCTCCCCACCATCCCCGCCACCAGTACACACCCTCTGATTAGCATTTTGGAAGTACATGTTAAAGAAATTACAAAAAGTGTATGCGGCGGAAAGGTCATCAGTTGATAAGCCATTATTTAACATAATACAATGACTAATATAATATAATTACTTAATATACAATTTATGACTATGTCCCTTTACAGTATCAGCGCAACAAACAAACTGAGATATGGTATGTCAAATTCGATCACTTAGAGCAGAATAAAAATCCATCTCTTTTCTGCTGCTGGTAAAGTTTTTTCCTGATAGACTATATTTTCATGATAATTAAAGGCATGCCGATGAACAGGTAAACACTTTCAGAAACGTCGATCCCCTCTCACCTTTGAGTACATTCTTGACCTCGAGACTAATAATCGGACAGAAATAAAACTAAAATTCCACTTACTGTACAAATATGTCACATGATGAGAACTAAACAGAAAACATGACAACTGAGCATCTTACAAGAAAATATGTGACGCTGAAAAGTGGAGAGAGGAATCCAATGCTGCTCAAAACATTTCAATCAATATCACTGAATAAAAAATACATTTTATATCTGACTGCGTCTGCTCCTAACATCATGAACCTATGCAGCCTTGTCTCTCTCTGAATCTATTTATGTGTATAGTTTCTTTTTGTGTATGAATTCCATGGAACCGGCAGCACTCCTTTGACGAATCTTAAACTTTCTCTTTCTTTATTGTGAATTTCATGTATTCAGTCTCCTTGCGTATGCCTTGATTCTGCCACCGCTCCTCAGTTCCTAAGTGTCTGTCTATCTGTTGCTGTTAAAGGCAACTTAATTGAGAATGTGAACTCACAGGTCACTCTGCAGGATGTATGGAGGAGACTGAAGGCAGGTTAGAGGGAGGAGGTGAGCTCAAGGAAAAGAAGTGAGGTGAACTGAAGGCAGCATTCCAATATCATGACGACCCAATCAGCTAGTGTGCATGAATTAGCCTACCTATCCACACAGCATGGAAATCATACACAGGAGTGAAACATCAACAATGTAACAACTGGCTTCAGTAACAGGTTCGCCATCATAAAAAAGTAAGCTGATGCTGAAATCCCAGTGACAGCTTAAAAGTTTGTATTTATGTGGTGATGTATAAAACACACAGTTGGCAATATGAGTCAAAATCTGAAAGAAAGTTAGAAAAAATTCTATTCACTTTCTAGTCAAAGTGGAACATCATCTCCATCCCATTGCTGGGATAAACACACACACACACACACACACACACACACACACACACACACACACACAATAGAATGAAATAGTCTTGTCTGGCTGTTAAAATAACATTTTGCAATGGGTCTCGAAGAGTCACGGGGCTTCCGAGATTGAGCAGAAATGAACAGCTGCTTAGACAGGGACCGCTCAGGGATCGACAAGGACTTGTTGGCCTAATGCAGTGGAAATTTAATAAATTAGCAACAACCCGGCACTAACTGACACTCAATGGGGAAACAAGCAGTGCTGGTGCCAAAAAGTGAGTAACAACAGTGCTATCAGCAGCTCTGAGGAAGACGGAGATTGATGGCCAAGGGAGGGCGGATCCGATTTTACTAGCTGCCATTAATCAGTTAACAAGACAATTATGGCACAGGGGAAATAAAAGAAGGGAGAGTTTTCCTGTCAGAGAAATATAGATCACTGAACTCCATCACACATGCTATTACCATTTACATTTTTGTACAATTTAAAACTTTAAAAATGTTTTGTTGGAAACAGCTTGATTCCCTAAAAGCACCCATGGGCTGGGATTTCTGCTTGTAACTATTGTCACACCTCATCTAGAACAATTTTGAGTAATTTTTTTCCTTGTCAAACCATTATTGTCCCCGGTCGTAGTTTGAAATACTATTATTTGTAAATAACCTCATGAATGTCTTTTACACATACATACATTTTGCTGATACCATTTTTCTATTAAGGCACCGTTTATTGGGGGGGTTAATTAATTGCAACGTATGTATTTATGAATGATTAATAAATAATTTGTCAATGTTTTGTGAATCAGTTATAAGACATTCATTAGAAAAAAATATTTTCAAAGGTGGTGGATGTTGATTCTGCTAACAGCCTAACTCATTGATTAAGCATCTAGAAATTATTTATAAGCCAAGAATAAAGCCAATTGCTACATTTTATAAATGGCTATTTTATTTTCAACAAAGACACAAAGAAACAGTTATTCATTGAACTTATTTATCAAAAATAAATAAATACATTTTTTAAATACACGCACGGGTTCCAGGTTCTCAAATGTGTAAAGTTTAAATTATTTAATATATTTATATTGCTCAATATAATTTTGGTGTTCATGTCTTTAAAACCCTTTTTAAAAAGTAACCTTAGATTGAGGGAAAATGTAATTGACAAAATTTATTTTTCTGCTGGCTTTTCAATGACAAACCAACAGATAATGAATTGTTACTTTAAACACAATTAACAGAATAACAGCGAAGATAATCACTCTATAAAATACAACAGTTTTTAAATGAGCATGAAATGTTTGTGAACCTAACTTTTCATTCAATTGACTTAGAATTAAAAATGTTATCTTTTTGTTTTTTTGCACATTGCAGCTGTTGAATCAGCACCTTAGTGTTGGTTGACTACAGCGTCATATTCAAAATAAAAGGGAAATACATTTAAAAGAATGAATTCAACAAAAATAAAAAGAGCAGCACAGCAATCAAGAAAATGTTTCACTCTGACACACATTCACACACACACACAGACACACACAGAATAAATAAATATTTTAACCCAGCCAGCACACATAGAAAATACTGAGGAATTTAGTGGGAGGACAGTTCTCCTGGTACCACTCAGATCCTGCTAATAATGTGGACTTCCACCAAAAAAAGCCCCTCAGCAGCAAAACTACACCTGGCCCTGCCGCCGACCACAGGCTGCGTCTGCACCGTGTCTGTGTGTGCATGGTACAAGCAGAGAACAGTCTCATGAATAAATCTAGCCGTGGACCAAGTTCTTTATGTGACAGCGAGGTAGTAAAATGTTAATTGATGACAAGTGTTAGTTAAAGTGAGGTTACAAAACATGAGCTGCTCAGCAGAAAATGTGATTCTGCCTCAGTTTATGATTCAATGCCACTCCACATTGAAAGAGGAAGCACTTAAACACAGAACCAGATAAAAATCATTCACTTGTGATATTGTCTTAAATGAATACATTAAGTTTTACATGAACTATTCAACTTTTTATACACAAAGTCTCAGCTGCAAAGACGTCCAGCCTATGTGTTATTTAACAGCTTCCTTTAGAGTAGGCTACACTGCACGCCAGTACTAGTAGTTCATAAAATTAATTTAAATTAAAAAAGAAAAAGAAAAAGAGAACTAAAACCATGAGCATTCCTTTAACACTGCACTGAACCTGAAAGGAGAAGACAAGCCCAGGAAAGCCTGGGCGAGTGCAAGTAGTGACAGGCTGTGTTTGAGCCTATTAGGAGTCCATACAGCCCAAAGACAGTGTGAAAAACTCATTATTCCAAACTCATCCAGCAGTCAATCACAACCAAGCACACACACACACATGCAAACACACACACACACACACACACACACACACACACAAACACACACACACACACACACACACACATACACACACACACACACATATACACACACTACATGCTTCAACACTCAAGCAGACAAGAATATGTAGCAAATCTTTACCTGAATATCCATGAGAAAATAGTTGGCTTCTTTAAGGAAATTAAAAAAAAATCTTAAAAGACAAAGAGATGAGCTTGTGGGAAAATGGGTGGTGGTGGAGGGGGGAAGAGGCAAGCCAAAGTTTGGTTGGCTTCCTGGTGTATGCGGCTCCCCGTTAGGAACTCTGAGGGAGTGTTTGGCTCAGAGAGGGAGTAAATGAGGGGAACATGTTAGTACACTGAGTCTGAGAGAGTTTGGCTCCCAGCTACGCTCTGATTAATATCAGATCTCCCTCTTTCCTCGCCTGCCTCCTGACAATCTTGTCACATCTGGCTGACAAATCCTCACAAGCCTTTGTGTGGCAGCGCAAAGCAGACGTAAGGGGTGGCTGTTGAGTGTGTGTGTGTGTGTGTGTGTGTGTATGCGTGTGTGTGTGTACGTGTAGAGGTTGGGGGGTATTAGGGGGTAGGCTGGGGCCAGGAGGGGCGGATCACAGCTCAAGGAGACGCTGAAGGGGGTAAAAAGGCTGGAGCAGACACACGCATACACACCCACCCATCCTCTCACGGATGGACCATCATGAACCTAATGAAGCTGACGAGGTTGCAGTCTTCGTCGCCACTGTCAAAACACTACCACATACAAAGTGAATTATAACTCTGTAAAAGATGAGCAAGGGCCCATTTTCTTTTTCTATGTGTTTGTGTGTGTGTGTGTGTGTGTGTGTGTGTGTGTGTGTGTGTGTGTTTTGTGCCCTGGGGCCCTGTAGCAGAGATGAAGAACAGAGAAACACCCATAGAAAGAGATGGAGGTAGAAAGAGGAAACAAAAGATGGAGAGAATAAGATGCGGCAGGAATAGACAGGACATGAGTGTGTTACAGGAACCCACAGAGGGCCATTCAACTCACAACTTATTTCTGTCAGACACACAGACACAGACACACACACACATGCACACAAACACGTGTTTATACATAATGTTAAATCACTGTCATGGATTAATTTCCTTTCACACATCAGAAAATGGAAAAGGCCTGTTTGAAGAACATTAACTGTGTGAGGAAGAAAATACAAACTCACATGGTAAACCTATGGCAGTACTTGATCCGAATTCAATACATGAATTTTCATAGAATAAAAAAAAACGTATTATCATTATGATATATGTAAAAAACTGATTGAAAACCAATATAAAATAGTGTCTATTTGACATATCAAGTTACTGATAATATATCTTTTTTTTAACAACCAAAGAAACATATTAATGATTTTTTCATTCTTCGTTGTGATTATGTAAAAGTTTATGAATAAAATCAAATTCAAAGTCTGTAAGAGAGTAATTCCAAATACCTTTTCCAATTAACTTTAAAAGGAAGATGGGCATTTTCTAAATCAAAAATAACTACATGCAACTTTACAGCTCAGTCACCTTCAGTGAGAATCTCTTCACTTGCTTCATTCATTAAATTTATTTTCAGCACATGTTGTGGAAGTTAAACTGTTTGGATTCTGCACTCTGACATGCAGGGTATTAAACCACAATTGTTTCTCTTCCAACTGTTTAACACACACACACACACACACACACACACACACACACACACACACATTGAGAGATTGTTTGCCTCCACCGACGCCACCACCACCAGCTAATTGTTACATTATGGCTGTAACAAAACATTAAGCTCCTGTTAAATTACATTCCAAAAGACTGCAGCCAGGAGGCTGCGTGAGTGCAGGCTGCTCTGATACTACAGATGGTTATATATACAGAAGGAAAGAGGGACAGACGAGGGGCTGGCAGGATGGAGGACTGACACGCAGGTAAGAAATGGGGGCTGATTTTCAAAAGTAAAAGTACACAATTTAACTTAAAAGGGCGATGAAATAGAATAGAGAGTTTTTACTGATATGCATGCATTGAAGTAACTGTCTTTGTTTATGAGAGTTGTCTGATGGATTCTTGGAAGGCATGTAAGGACATCTCTGTCAACACTGACTGGGGCAAAGACGCCTTCATTGTGTCTTCCTCATCAGTCACACAAGGACTTCAAGTGTCTGAGCTAGACTCAAAGTTATTGAAATGTGAGCACTTTGGATGACTTTAGAAAACTTTTACAAAATCACAAGCTTCATAAAAGGTCATTGACCAACTGTGGCATCAAAGATTCTGAATTCTTGCATTCAGGTATTCTTTGACTGTTCCAAATTGAAATTTAAACTTGGCAAAAATCTTGTAGAGCTGCTTGAAGTGAGGGGACATTTCACATTCGTGAGCTCTAGCCACTTTCTTTATTAATCAAAAGTGTTGTAGAAAAAATGATGATCCTTAAAACTAAGAATCTTAAAAAAAGAATAAGGCCAATAAATCCCAACAAAACAACTTGTAACAACAAATCCTACAATAATTATAGATAAATCACAGAATGACAGAGCAACTAAAGTCAATATGTTTTTTACTCATGAAATGTACAAATCAGATGCACTCAATTATGAAATTAAACACATTGAAAAAAAATTCTAATCTACACAATTTAGAATAAAAGTCTGCACTGCTCCTGCCTGTCACTCCAGTCGACATGGACTGCGTCCAATTTGTCTTTGTTAAGCGTGTCCTGATCATGTTTGCAGGGAGTGTGTGTGAGAAGAGCCCGAGCAGACAGAGAATAGCAGTAAAAAGCCACCTCTCTTACCTCAGCCATTATCATTTAGTCGGATGTTTCCAAGGATACCGTGGAGTTTGCCATTCCTTGCGATTCCCACAAAACAACGGTCTCCAACTCTCCTGTCCGCACAAGTACTAATGCAAAAGAGCCATCACACCCAGCAGCGTCTTGTTCAACAACATAGACACACATCTACTCTGCTTCTCTCTCCTCTCTCACGCAGACACACTCAGCCACCAGCCCTCACCAAAAAACAGAAGTCACTTTGCTTTAACTCTCATTACACACTCATACGCACACACACATCCTCTGCTTTCACTCCTCTCATGTTGTCGTGGACTGGCTCTAAACTACTCAAGATGTTGAGTGTGTGTGTGTGTGTGTTGAAACTGGGCACAGGGGATTGGAATGAGATCCTCCCACTCGGCATTCTCACCTCAGGAGCTGCTTGCTCCCTCCCTAGCATGTGCACACAATACACACACACACACACACATAGAGGTGCGCATGTGCTTACTCTCGCTCTCTCTCTCTCTCACACACACACACACACACACACACAGACTCACGCACACACACACACACACACACACACACACACACACACACACACACACACACACACACACACACACACACAAATACACACACGTCTGCCCCCTCAGAGTCACAGGGCAGTCCCCTCACAGCTGGCTGGAAGAGGGCATGACACTCATCTTTCACAGAGATTTGATCAAAAGGAATCACAAAGGCTGGAGGCTCTCCTAATGCAGTCAGGGGAGACTCTCCCTCTTTTCCCCTCTCTCTCTCGCTCTCTGTCTGAGTAATGCCCTAAATCAACGCTGCCCCTCTTGGTTCACACAGCCCAGTGTGTGTGTCTGGATTCACCTTAACACAGTCCTGTGAACAGCCTCCATAACAAGTTATGCCTTGTGCCGTCAGGAATGTGTCAGTGTCTGTGTTGAGTGTTCCTCAGGAAGAGTGGGACTTCACACATGACAAAAAAACAAATCGCTGTTACCTTTAACCTAAGGTATCAAACCTCCACACCTTTTTTGGCACCATGCAAAATGTTAATATAAAAGCTTTTTGAAGTATCAAAGCATATTAAGCTGGCTAAAATTGACCAGGTCTTGTAATGAATTAAACATTTTTATTTTATTTACATTTGAAAACTTAATCTTCGATTGCTTTTGCAGAAAATAAAAGTCATATATCTTATGTATAATGAGTAATACATTTGTGGCAGGTGTGAAAAGAGAAATTGCAATCAGGTGTGGACTGAAACAACGGCACTGAGCCCCTTTAGAGGAGGTGGTCTCACTCAGGTAGGAGAAGATAGTTTGTACAGGACTGACCAGCTTGATCAAGTTTGATTTGACCCCAGGAACCAGGTGACTTCTGCAGGTATGAACCAAACAGCTCCTGTAGCAGCATATGCTTTCCACAGAGCAAAACTGGAGCTGTGCTTTGTTAAATTGAATGGTAAATTATCACTCAATAGTCTAGATTCCATTCGTTTTCAACTTGAGGTAGGCAATGACTTGTGGCTACCCTGCCTCTGATAGGTTATTTATTTCCTTTGTTGGTTGGGTAGGGTAGCTTTCGGCAATAAGATTGACAACTGGCTTGGAATAGGGAATGAATATTGTGGTGAGCCAATCAGAGGCAGGGTAGGAGTGGTTCTTATGTTCAGAACACAGGAACTTGCTGCTGAAATTCGTGACATTTTTACTCCTTCAAATCGATATTAAAACACAAAGGATTAATTGCAACATTCAGGTCATTGAGGACAGCGATGTTCATCAGACAATGCCTTAAAATGCAGAGATGCTTGTTTATACTCTGTGTACTGTGCATTGACAAGTGCAGTATATTTTTCAAATGGATGTCCATGGATCCAAAGAGACCAATATTCTCACATTCACATGAAAAAAATTGAAGAATGATTATTACTCATTTCAGATTTAGGTTTCCTCATGTTAATGTGTAGACTGTCACAAATAAATCAGATTTTTACATCTTGTCCTTTACTCTTACTTTTGTGTCTTTTTTTCTTTCCACGCTCCCACACACACCTCCCTTTCCTCCATGTGGCAGAAGGAAAGCTCTGATGATTTTCGCCATTAGAGGCATATACTAATCCACAAATTACACAGCAAGTTTAAACAGGTACACCTGGTGTGCTCTATCTGTTACAGCTTAAGGGAGAAAGGGGTGGGGGTGGTGGGATGCCACCAGGTGGAGACACACTTAAAGGTTCACTCAAAAGAAAGTGCAAAACAAACTTAACTTTTCTTTTTTTTCTGAAAAACTCATTTAGCCAGAGAGTATCCACTGACCACTTTTCACACAACCACATTTATATTATTCAACAGATTAATATATAATCAAATTTTCCCCACTTTCTTTCTTTTTAAGGCCGTTGGGGGTTCGATGTCTTGCTCAAAGGTAGCTCAACTGAAACGAAGTGCTGTAGGGAGGGAAGAGTGTTATTTATCCGTTTTCCCCACCCACATTTTCCCTATACGGAACTCAACCTGACAACCCTCCAATCATAAAGCTGCTTCTCTCACCTCTAGGCTAACAACACCCCCTGACTTGACATTCAGAAATTTGCCAAGCAGCCTTGCTAACTGATAAAAATGCAGCAAATGGCCCTTGAAGTTGAACATTAAAACTGCATTACTTTCCACAGGAGATCAAAGCTGTTCTTATTTGTGAAAAGCTCAGAGTGTTATGAGGTTACATATATGGATAAGAGACATCCCGGCAAGGCATATAACGCAAGGTTGGAAAGCCCTCCACTCTCCTGCAGTTGTCCAGGCCAAGCAGATCTGCTTACCAGCCTTGTATTTATTCCATACCTAAGGGATGCATACCAAACACTGCCCCAGACCTGGCCTGGATTAGGTCTGCACTGCTTGTCAGATTGCTGCTCCCTGGGCTGGAGCAGCGCAGACGTATTTGTGCCCCCAGCAAATAAACTCCATGTGCAGCAGAACAGGTCACGCTGCCTACTTACATGTCTGTCATTAGCCTTCCTGCAGGGGAGAGCGAAAGGGGCTTGAGTACTTGAGCAGATGAGCAGCTTTGGGAGAGCAGTACAAACTCTTTACACTGTCTTTATTTGAGAAATACAGCAAGTTTGCACACTTGAAATCTGTCATCTTGCTTTTAATGAGACACTTGGCTGACAGGGACTTTGTTTAACACGAGCTGTGTCACCTCAACCCTATCTCCTAGAATTTATAATTCTTCACTAATTAACAGTGTTTCATTGTGTTAACGACAAAGGTTCCTGAATTGTATTTTGTGTTGAAGTGCTAAGAATATGTTGTTGATTTATGTATTTGACAAATTGCAAACACAGTGACTCTGAACATACAGGTATTATAGTAGTATTATTAGACATCATATCCATGTAGTAGTGTCTATAGAAGTATCCCGGTTCTATTCAGACACTCACAGCTCTTGGTTAATTTAGTGAAAAATCCTAGTCAGGTTTAATACATAAGATCAACCTGTTTATTTACATTTAAATAATACCAACATCTTTAACTGACCTTAAAGAATTAATTATCCACTTTGAGGACCATGCTTTTTTTGCACATATGATCAATTTGTAGTTTTGCATTGTCTAGCTCTGATTTGAGATGATTTAACTATTATCTCTCCTTGGTGACTGTTGTTCAGAACCTTCCCCAACATACACTTGCATGTCTTCACGTGTGTGTGTGTGTGTGTGTGTGTGTGGGTGGGTCCAAGCGGCCTGCCTTTCCTCACTTAAGCTGACAAAAGGCCAAAAGGGGAGCTATCGCCTCCCCTCTCCCAGCAAACGGTCCGTACCATGCTCCAGTCACCACGCCACAGTTTACTTGTCATTCCTCGCTATTATTCAATGCAGATGCTCTCACTGCACTGTAAATCACATAGAGGGCAGATGGCCCCCGGTGTCCTCTTTAAACTGAGAGGAGAAGGATCTAAACTAATGAAGGTTTTTGGTGTGTGACGTGGCTTATTACAACATAGGACTCAATTGTTTACTCACGCGCATGTGGATATTCAGAACGTGATCTAGTCATTTACCAGTGTGTATGTGATTATGCGTGAAGGAGATGGAAAACCAACGAGAACAAAATTGACGAGAGCGCTTTTACCATGTAACAAGAGGGGAGGTCAGGACTGTTCATGTGTGGGAGGTGCAGGGCTTTCATAGAGATTGTTTTTTATATAAAACAGCATTAGTGAAAGCAGCGCTAGGCACGGAGTGCACTTCAAGTGATACCACAAGATCATAGGATATGAGTGCTTACTATGAATATATTCTTCTCTCTGTAGTCAGGAGCAAAGTGTGGAGGACATAAGGGAGCCATAGTGATGGTATCAAGCTCAGTGAACACATGGCATATTGAACATAAAGACATGTTAATTAAGGTTTGTGGATGTCAGTTTTGAAGCAACTACTGATTAGATTTTAGAGGCAGAATCCTTTTCTGTTTCTTTTAAGTCTTACTGCTGAGGTGTTCTTACATTCCATTTTCCATAAATCACTTGACAGTCATTGCCAGTATCTACACCTGAATTACAATGTTTTTGTTGTTCAGATTACCATCAGACAGAGCTTGACCAAATGAGAGTACAGGTTGAAATGTGCCCAAGAGTCATTGAGAACAGATTCTGATCCAATCATGAGCCAAACCACCTCTGGAGGTTATAAGAGATGTATTGTAACTATATGAACACAAAGGTAAATTAAATTGTGTTTTTCTTCACCCACAACAATGAGCAGAAATACACAATTCAAGTGCCTCTGTTCCAAACCAGAGGAGGTAACAGCTAGCAGCTTTTAGCCATTAAATAAATCTATACTTCTGTCTGTTGTTTTTTGTGATTTTGTGGAGGACTTGACGTAAGCTAGACAAATGGATCTGATCTCAATCAAATTAATTTTGACCAGTAAACCAAAAATAACAACAAAAAAACTATACATAATTAGGGTTTGAAAGGCATGTCAATGCCAACTGCAATTTGAGTGTATGTGCACAGTATTTTGTTTTATGAATTTTGTTTGTGCTGGTGGAGCTTGGCTGTGTACGCTTTGTTCTTCATCAAATGAAAGAAACGGAGCAGATGACATAGCACATGACTGTAGCTCCACAGCAGCTCCATATACATCAGAGAATTTGCTTTTTTTTAAATAGTAAATTACTCACAAGAAGTAACAGCAAAATAGATTTTATCGAAAATAAAAGTAACAGACATGACTGAAATTATATAAATAATATAACAAGAGGAATATACAAGTTAAGAAAGTAGAGAAATTTAAATAATTGAATATTATGATATAATACCCTACTAAATCACTTTTTTGTAATTGGTTAAGATGATAATATTGTGAAGTTCAATATGCTTGTTGTTGTTCAACATGACACTGGACAGAGAAGAGATCAGGAGCTCAGATGATCATATAAGGATTTACATCAGTTCTGGACCATGTGACAAAAACAGCTGTTCAGTTTTTTTCTATATTTACATGGATCTAGCCAGGAGCAACTATGGTGCATGTCTCTTCAAATGTTGCCACCACAATGAATTGTG
Source organism: Pleuronectes platessa (assembly GCF_947347685.1). Classification (NCBI taxonomy): domain Eukaryota; kingdom Metazoa; phylum Chordata; class Actinopteri; order Pleuronectiformes; family Pleuronectidae; genus Pleuronectes; species Pleuronectes platessa. Next base: position 2,557,266 of record NC_070626.1, on the reverse strand, counting down.
GGATGACATCATAAAGGATGGTTTGATGTTTCCTATGCTAAAGGAGATTAGATAAGAGGTCAAATGTAAAGCTCATTTTCTTATTATTTACAAAACTCCAATTGCTCTCATTAAGGCTGCCACTGAAATACTTCCATGTAAGTTCACTAAATTAGGAAACTTTCTAAGCCAAAAGGTCTATTCCAACCAACCCTAAGTCTCTGACAAGCTAGTGAGCAAATGGGATTGAATTGAAAAGTAGTGGGCAAGTAAAATGACCTGCTGTTTTTCCTTTTCCCAGCTATGTGTCCTTTAGGTTAGGTTAGCCTGAACCCCATATCACTCACCATTATGTGTGAAAAGAAAGAAAGTACACAAGATCCACTTTTAGACAAGTATTACTAGTCTGTGCTTATGTATGTGGCTCTATAAAGATAAACACCAGTTGTCTCTGGAAAGATGACATGTATAATAAAACCATGTGCATGTCTGCTCAAAGTGCCACTGACGTGGTGTGAGGACATCCTTCCACATGGGACGCACCTGCAGGTAAAGGCATTACCAGGAACAAATACACCGCAGCTGTAGGACACATGTGGACACACACATCAGGCTATATTTTCAGATTGAGCTCATGAGGCTTGCTTCAGATGTGAAGTAAATAAACATGCATCATACTGATTTATTGATCTTTGAAATGTGATGAAGAGTCATATGGTTATCAATGGATTATTTAATTCAACCAACAATTCAGCAAATCTTGGTACATTTATTGTTTTTCTATTGATTTGCTTTCCATTAACTAGTCAAACCATTGTTAAATTATTTCAGTACATTTATAAAATCTGAAAAGTTAGTAGCATTCATCTTAACGTAATATATTTTTGACCACCATAACTTAGTATTTAAAAGCAACATTTTAACATTGTGGTTTACAACACACACACATCTTACTGGTTGAGAATAGTGTCTATTAATTGGTCTGTGAACAGTTATTACTATTTTCTAAGGCATCCACAGCTGATACATAACCCTTATTTAGCATTAGCACCACACAAAAAAGAAAATCTTTACGCTATGTAATTTGGTCAACACAAATAATGATAAAAACATTCGTTGACAATATTTCATCCCTAATAAAAGGTGACCAAATTTGAAAATTAAACAAAGAATAAAAGTGTTTGAAACAGAAGAAAGATTCAGCTTAAATGCAGTAAACATACAGGCATGAAGAATCACACTTTTAGCGGCTGATTTGTAAAACAGTAACCTTAATCTCTTAATGTCTCCAGGCCAGTGAATCTAACAGAGACATAATGCAATAGAACATTAACATAGTATGACTGGCCTAGTATGACTATGACTAGTATGAGAAGGCTAATATATAGGTTATAAAATAAAAGAGGCTATGACAAGAACTAAGCTAGGTCAGAAGCACAATGCTATTTATAGCTAGCATATTGTAAAGCAGTAAATAGTAAAATATTAAATTTGCCTACCAGGAGACTAATAGCTTTTTCGCACCTGATAGACAATTTTACAAACCAAGGATCATGTGTAAGGTCTAGACCAAATTAGGTGTGGAAGCGCCTTCAGTATGGTCGAGATAGATGTCCTGGTAGGTATCCTTGGGCAAGATACTGGACCCCAAGTTGTTTGATAGAGAAAGTGCTGCACATAGAAGCATTGTATAAACATGTATGTCAATGGGTGAATAGCGAAAAGTATACTGTAAAGCGCTTATCAAGACTAGACAAGCTTTACTATATAAAAACAGACCTGTGCAGTCTATGGCAAGCAGAGCGGATATATATATTTCGTTTATTTAATGTCTTTGGGTCCCTTTAATTCTGGTGGTTTGTAAAAAAAAATCCCAAGATGTCTGTTTATAAATGTGCTCAAAACGCCAATTATACTAGAATGCTATATTGTAGTCTTTAGCACTCATCCTGTTTATACTAAAGTTTTTGCTTTTTTAGAGGAAATAAAATGTCAGTTAATGATTTTTTTAAATGATAAATCCATAAATACTTTATATTGGTTCAAATTGTGGTTGTGGGATTACCATAATGTAATGTTTGAATGCGTATTGTCAAATGAATCAAATTTTGCATCAGAAAAAGTGTCCTTCCCACTACTCTGGCCATCCCGGCTATCCCATGTTGTTGCGACAGAGCATTCAGCTGGTAGATAGATTGATAAAACTACTCCCTTTTCTCTGATGCTTCATCTGTTCATTCCCTCCCTGGAGTCTGGTATTGATCAGACATGTCCACATTAGAGGGAGCGGAGACGCTTTTATGATAATCCACCAACCCTCCCCGCCAATCGTAATAGCTGCATTAGAAGCTCATCCCCTCTGCACCCGACACCTGGCCCTCGCTCTCTTTGGACTTACTGTTTGCATTACAATGCTGTTTAATGGGCTCTTTAGAGGGGCTGAGGGGGCTGGGGGCAGGGGAGGGCAGGAAACTTTCCAAGAGTTTCCAGTAGATGAGGACCTAGCAAGGAGCCACTAAGAAGGTCCGGTGCTATAGTGATAGATGGCACCAAGTTGAAGTGGAGGGCGGAGGGAGCTGAAAGTGGGGGTCCATTACCTATTTCTGAATGCCCTCTCTGTCTAGCCACGCCGCTCGGCTGTCTGTCTGATGGCTAACAAACTGGGAAGTGGAGCTTTGGATGACCGGACCCAGAAGAGGGGCAATCAATAGCTTTCTCTCTCGCATTACTTTCCAGTCAAGACAATCCAAATACTTTGTAACGCAAATGTAAAGGGTTATTTTACGAATGTGCCAGAGCTTTTACAGGAGTTCCAGGCGGGACACTTGTGCTGGTCGCACCAATGACAGGAATAGTATTAGCAAACCAATAGCATGAGGATCTATACTATCGCTCAACCTCTGCATTATTCACAAGGCTGAGTGCAGCAGAAAGAGGTGGGACTCTCAAGATGCCTCGCTCAAGAAAAAAAAAAAACTCAAGACCGAAAAACCAAAGGAAAAAAAGAAGGACAGAAAGAGCCACCTGGACACCATCAGTCTCAGTGAAGGTAAACATCGCCGACATTCCTCCCGGCACATTGGCCTACAGGGGTCATAGGTCATGATGACAAACGAGTGACCCAGGAGCCCTGAGAGGCCAAGAGAGAAGCCTCTGGAATCTCTCAGCAGGGGGACGAGGGACACAGAGACACATTCACTGGCCAAGGGGCCATGAATAAAAGGGTAGGGGCCTGCAATGTCTCAGGGCCACGATGCAAGACTCAACCTGTGGCTTTTCAAGAAAAGGGACCATTATTTGAACAAATGCTTCAAGAGAACAGCAAATATGTTGGACTCATCCCCAGATCTACACCTCAACCCCCTGTATTCCCCCTTTGACCCATATGGAAGCTAATATTTAGCCATCATATCTTTCAAAGGTCCCCACTTGTTGGCTTCAACAGTGGGCCATTATCGAAGAAAAAGAAGTCTAGGAGTTAATCACCTCAGATGAGAAGAAAGGATAGGAAATGGGTTACTACAACCCCTTAGACAATTTCTAGGCTTAGCCTCTGGGTGTAGTAGGAAGTCAGTTGTAACTTAGGAATGTGGAATGACAATATTTCATGTGTATGGTATGAAGGGCATGTGTGTGTGTGTGTGTGTGTGTGTGTGTGTGTGTGGTGATGGTGATGAGACACAACTGGAAGCTGTGCTAAACTCCCCCCATGTGCCAGCCATCTATACTATAAGCATTCATGTTTGTATTATGCTTAATGTCTGTGAGTCTATTTAAATATATATATAAAAAACATAATTTATAGTGTTGCAGCACAAGCTTCCTCTCACAGAGCTTGAATTGGGGAAAGGAGTTTGTAAACACATTTGTTAACTCATGAAGTATTTTTGAATGATCTTTCTTGCAAAAAGCAGGTAAAACAAATGCAGAAATTCACCTCCTGCAGTCTTATTTAAAGTTACCCTGTTTTGACCTTTGGTAGCAGAATTGGGCTCTTTTGCTTGTCAAATGCCTGTGCTGTATTTATTATCAAATATTTTTTGCATTTATAACAAAAATTATTCCAAAGCTTGATTTGTTGAAGTAGATGCATGTATGTTGTTCTCTTAGTTCATCTGCTATTTGTAAATCAACCCTACACAGAACACGTACACACAGCTGGCAGGACAAATGTGTTGCTAAACACTTAGATTAGCCAGAACTATAACAGCAAGTTAATCCACACTGAGTAACAAGGTATGAACCCTCAGAATATCCAGATGTAAGTGCAACAAGAAGATCATTATCGTAGCAAAATATGGATCAATACATCTTTGCTCTGAGCACCCTTTGTAATGTTTTGCCTTTTGTAGACTATTCCTTCGTCCAAATAACAGCATTTGGCAAAATGTTAAGCCCTGACGGATGCTTGAGACTTTTTCTGACATGAACTTTGGAGGAAGTCAGGAGAATTCGATGCAGACTTTCTGCGGAGATTGTTCTTTACATGTTGGCTCCTGCGGACTTTTTGTGGACCAGCTGGAGGCTTTCAGTTGAACATTTGCATTCACACATATAGCCTCTCTGAAGAAGGTTTGAAGGATCTCTAGAGTTCAGTGCATGGCATAAAGCAACTTTTTATTAGTAGAGTCTAATGACAAACATCATCATACCCACAACGTGTCAGAAAAACAAGATGTATCATACTTTGAATACGCACATAATAAATAGTTGTAGGATCCTTTCATTGTTTGCTTCTGCATGGGGGATTTGTTAACAATAAGACAAATACAAAAGGTTTTGAGCAGCAATTATTGTCTTGGATTTGACACATACTGTATCAGTTCCTGTCAGTACAAAATTTAGCTGTCAAGGACACTGATTTTTGAAAAGAACACCATGACAATGAATCCCTTTTCAGACATTACCGGTGGGTAAAATCCATGGATTGGATGCAGCAGGCAGAGGAAGGAAGTGACATACTAACTCCGCTGCGGAGATTAAGTGATCATGTTTACAGCACCCTGACACCTTCGTCCTCTCTTTTCACCATAAACTATCCAGATATCTTTCTCTGTGTCTTCTTCATAAATGACACTGTTTTTTTACAGGGAGATTTTGGTTTTCTTTTAGTTTTTTCATTATTGCGACAGTAGCGATGTCATTAAACCCCACTCGCTTGCTGTGAGTTCAGAGGAGGATCCCCCTTCTTTGTTCACACATCGAATTCAGAGTTTCTACTGACTTTATACCAGGAAGCCAGGAGGAGAAAGTCTGCAGAAATTGCGGAGCCTTTCACTTGACATTTGCGTTAACACATGCACCTCCTCTGGAGAAAACACGGAGGATCTGCAGCGTTCGGTTGATGTCTTAAAGCAGGTTTAGTAAGCACCTAACTTGTTAATAGTGTGTTAGGAAGGGCACATATAGTGTCTATGTTAAGCATAGCATATAGTCAGCTAATAACACTCTTATCACATTTAACAGTATTTGTTTTTTCTTAATGACCCAGGTTCAGATGAAGTTTTATAGTTATAAAGCCCAAAGGGAGTGCCTCTACCCCACAGAAAAACCTCCTGAAACATCTGTCAGAAATCTGGCCAATACTTCTGCATTATTGTGATGACAGGCCCCCTAACAAAGCCAGGTAAAGAGAGAGAGCATAGGCTGGCATTTCCGATACTTGCTGGAAGCAATTGACCATTCACAACAGAGTGGGCCAGCTGGCCAATCAGAGCAGATTGGTTTTACCTTAAAGAGACAGGATCTACAATCAATTGATTTAGACAGAGGATGAAAAGAGGTGCCACAGCAATGGAAAGTATGAGGAAAGTGAAACCTAAACCCAAATTAAGATTATGAATCCGATTATCACCATAATTTGTCTAAATCAACTGTCCTTGAGTAAAGGCACAACCAGTTCCAAGTCTGTCTCTGTTTAGCTGAGCCTCAGTCTGACCTCTAGCCTCTAACATTAAAAGCCTCCTTTTTACTGGTACTGTCATTCAATGTTATCTGATTGTGCAAACAGATGGCAGAAGCTCGTAACACTTTTAAAAAGGGTACACAAAAATATCAGTAGTTACCAAGGACAACCACATAGAAGCTAATGATGAGTAACAAGGACGGATTAGACCATCATTTTTTGTCAATTTGTTATTGTTGCTAGCCTACTTACCTCCAGTGACTCATTGTATGAGTTCCATTTCTAAATTCCACTTTGATTACTTTGATTATTCATGAATATTTAAAAAATAAATTAATCTTGCTCTAAGTATTGCTGTTTGAATAAAGAATACTGTTTTAAGACCTACGTTGTTCATTTCATCTTAATTTACAAGCTGTAGTCTATGCCTCTCCATCTATTTTCAGTTTTTAACCTTTGTTTGTGGGTGCGGTACCCTGCCAAACCCCAGTAATATGTTGCTTTATCACACTGGTGAGAAAAAATCCATATCGTCCCAGCTGTTATCGAAGCAGTGGTTAATTGATGAAAACAACCATGAAAACAGAAGAAGATTCAGACTCAGAAGATGTACCTGCTGACCCGCTGACCAAAGCAAGTTTGCTCATTAGGAAGTACTCAGTGACTACTCTGTATGGTGTGTCACTTCTACTAACTATCATATAAAGGGTGGAAACCTCAAAAGCTGTTATTAAAATGTGACATGTGTTACGTGAGATGGGGTGTTGCCCCTGGTGCCGGGATGTAGGATTAAGCAATAGTAATCCCTGTCTGTGATTCTGTCTGGGCATTGGTGTTTGAGTGCTGGTGATGGATGGAGGAGGCTTCATTGAAAAATAAGAACTCTGAGTAGTTAAATTAAAATACGGTATGAAAGTGAAAGATATGAAGCTCGTTTTTGAAACGTGAATCAGTTAATTTATGAAATGAAGCTCTTTTTAAGGGTGAACTTGCCCAACACAGGTTATTATTCAAGTTAATGCATTGGATCATGTTTTTACATTGAAATGTTACAGCAATGTCATTTCCAGTTAATTCCCAGTGCCTTGTCAATACCCAATTCACCTTTAACCTCTAGGGCGGAAAATGTAAGTGTGGAACCTTACAAAATAAATATATGTTTTTATTTTTTTTAATCCAGCGGGATATCTTATTTTAATCCAGTAGCAAATGAAAATGGATCTGAATCTCTGTGACAAGTGTTTTAGGGAACACTATTCACTCCATTGAAACAAATATGTAAACAGTCTGAGTGAGTGTAGCAAGTAACCTTCGTTACCGTTTCTAATATATGAAGTTTGAAAAATTGTCAAGCTGTGATTTTGCAAACTTCCCATTCTTTTATAAAATTTTGAATGCAGGGCAGACATTTCTATAGACAGGACGAACGTTACATTGAAATAACCAATGTAAACATGCTTACTGGCTGTGTATTGATCAATAGATCAATTTGTCCTGTCTGACCTTTAGTTGTCAGACATGTCACTATTATTATGTTGGTTGATAACGGTTGATAACGGTTCAAAAATTTACCTGATGGTTTCACTGGAACAAAGGGCAAGGTCATACAGAGAAGCTATATAACTAAATAATCTATCTCTTAGGTGCTTAGGGCCAAGAATGACAACTTCTGGTTTGTCTGAGCATAATAAGGAGAAAATTGCAGGCCATCCAGGTTTGTATTTCCTTAAAACATTCAACACTTCTGGTTTCATAGAGAAGGATAACTGGGTATTGTTCACATAGCAATTCAAGTTAGTTTCTTCATAATGATTCCTATTGTAAGCATATATAAGGTAAATAAAATGTATCCAAGCACAGAACCCTGAGGAACCCCGTGATTTACTGTTGTGCGCACAGATGACTCAAAGTTGATTTGCAGAAATTGGAATCAATCTGATAAACAAGGGCTCAAGCCAGTCTGTAGTTGGCAAGAACCTCCATGTCTAGAGTTGTTTTTTTGAGGAAAGGATTGTGAAACATATCCTGCTAAAAATGATAGATTGATTGTTTTCAGTAAAGTACTATTTATTAAGGGTGGAATTTCTTTGAGTAGCTTTGGTGGAATGGGGTCTACAATACAAGTAGAACTGCTGGTTTAGCCAATGAGATGATTAAGGTTAGCTGATCAAGTTTGATCTGAAAGAAGCTATTTAGATAAATAACAGGATTCCCAGCTGCTCCTGAGAGTGAGTGGAAATGTGAGTCAGGCTGAGATCACGGGAGTCGGTGTGTGCTGTGACTAGACACTCCATCCCTGCTTGACCTGTGAACTCCATCCCAGCTCTCTTACACACCCTTACAAACACACTCATATTTCCATCCACATTAGTAAGGAAAGCTCATGATAATGCATAGTCAGTTACTCAGGGACATGTTTTAACAGAAAGTAGCAAAAATGAAGGAGAAGGGTCATGAACTATTTAAAGCCCCTGTAGCTCTAAACAAAGAAGGAATTTTCAGAAACTGTGACCTCATGAGCTCACATCTCAAATTCTACCTTTATTGATTAGAGTTATCCATTTATTTTAATCTTTTCTTAGGGGATATATACTGTAGATGCTGCTCATTCACTTCAGGAGACAGTTCAGGATGTTTGTGCGTCTTATATGGAAGACTCCAAGGTGCCTTTCATCCAAGGTTTTCTGGCTACACCTAACCTAGAGGTGACTAGGGGTCCACCCAGAACTTGCTGGAATAATTTATTTATGATTTACTTAATATTTAAAGATAATATTTATCCCAATTGGCCTGGTAGCCCCTCAGGAATCCCCAGGCAGACCTGCAATTCCTTGCTGGGGAGTGGAATGTCAGGACATCCTGCTCAGCCTGCTGCTACAACATCCAACCTTGGATAAGTGACACATATACACACACACAAATATACTATATATATTTGTTTGTGTGTGTGTACGTACGTACTTAATTTATGTGAAATCATGTCCAACATGTTCTTAAGTGTTCCTCTCTTTACTGTTCCAAATCTTGGTGATTCAATAAAATCCAGAATTTTCTCCCCTTTTTCTTACGCACACAACACATCTCCAGCCCCTCAAAAAAAATCTTATAAACGAGGAATGAACTAAACCATTGTTCAGAAACTGATGTCTGAACCCAGTATTAATAAAGCCAAAATTTCAGAACTAAATCAATGGGTCCAAAATTAAATGTGAAAGTAAATAAACATCCTATCAATTCAACTCCTGTGTTATGGACTGTAAACATATTTTAGAATAGCTAATATATAATGTCTGTGGATGCCTGTGTGGTATTAAATAATATTTCAACATTGCCTTGTTTAACATCCATGCTGCACTGTTGCTGTTCCTGTGGCTCTGTGGTACTATCAAAGGTACATATGGCCTACCCAGCCCTGACCACGGGGGAAGATCAGGTTTGACAAGTAGCACCGTCCTTCAAAAAGGGGAGTCTGGCTTTTGATGGGGAACCATCTCATTCATGTCTGTCCCCACCTCTTACAGCTATGTGATCTCAGCTAACTAAATTAGCAGACACGCTTACAGCTGGCTAATGCTGTCACAAAGCAACTCACAAAGGGAATCATTTTAATATAAGCAGCACTTTTCGTAATCTTTCACCTGGGGTCATCACATCAAACTGGGGCAATGGTGTCACTACAGTGGGCAGAGGTTGATTGAATGAATTCACATTCACATAAACTTTACATTTTGATATAGGGTCAGTCTTGGTTCAGTGTTATTTACCACTGATATGATGTTCTTCAATTACACAAGTCTGTCTCAAGTGTAACTAATCCACCCATCCATTATCAATTCCTGCTTATCCTTTGCAGGGTTGTGGGTTCTACAGCCTTTCCAAGCCAGTACTGGGCAAGTGGCAGGTTTATACAACTAATATTTGATCAGATCACTACAGAAAGTTGTGGAGGTAGCAAGACAGCTAGAGTGAATTGTTTGTCATAAAAACTAAACAAAATGTCAGCTACCAAAAGCTTCAATCAATAGCCTTAATATGGACCTTTAAAGGAACTCAGTTTTTGCCAGCAGTTTCATCTCATTCACTCAACATTTGAGGAGAGTAGCACAGACAGAAATGTAGCACGACATGAGTAAAAGTAACAAAAACAAAGACTGAAATTACACAAAGCATGATTAAAAATATGAGCCGAGCCCTTGGGGATACACACTATGCATTTTGGGGAGAAACAGTGAATGTTAATCTTCCTTGGATCATTTACAAGAAAACTCTACAGGTCAGCTTAAAGCAGAACAAGAAAAGCAAACACATGATCTACATAGTTCACTTTGCATCACTCAAGCAACTAGGCTAAAAGTTTTGTGCCTAAATCACACAAGCTAACAAGCCAGTAAAGACAGCTGCTCTGATTATGATAATGAATATGAATCCTTTCAGCCAGTCAATTGTGAAGTAGATGACTTGAAAAAGGGTGATTTAATATCTGGTGTATGTATGTTTCAGGTAGTTCTTCCATATCCAGATCAAGGATAAAAGGATAGAGGATGTCATACTGTAAAGCAATTGGGATTTTTTTGTGTTAAATCTGTCACAATTAAACCACAATAAAAATGATAGAAAACACAAAAATATGAATTGTAAATCTGTTTTTGGAATTTCTTAAAACACAGACCCTCAACGTCTTTACTGTTCAGATACAATAAGAGAAAGAAATGCTCATTTTGTTAATCAATGTTATATGAATATTTAGTAGTTGCAGTTTTATAAATTCTACTGTTACGGAGTTGCTGGGTGTAAATGACAATTTTCCTTTTTTCTGAAAAGCCCAGTTATCAGTCTTTATTTAAACTCCCACTATCCTGTCAGAACATGGCAAGGCCTTCTCAGTGATAGTTGTACAGGAAACACTAAGAAAATTGTATCTATAATAGATATAATGGGACATTGCCTGGACCACAGTTTGGATTTGTTTTCAAATCCAACATTTTAGTAAACGCTTCCTGCAGATAAATCCTAGTTTGACGCTTAATAATACAGAACAAAGATAAAAATGCACTGTCAGTATTGGAGTGTTGACGGTGTTGCCTCAGTCAGCAGACCAGCTGAACATATGCATAGCTTTGTGTTTGACTGCTTTATTGATACAGAACTAGAGGAGAGTAAGGATGAACTCAAAGATGAAATTGGTTGGAAAGAAAAATCAAAGTAAAAACATCCTCTTTTCATGATCATCTCTGCTCTTGCTTGATCTTGAATGCCTCAGGTCATACAGGCCTCCAGGGTATTTTTAGAGGTAGAAGGTGGTGCAGAGAGGTTAGATGTGGGGGGTGCTTACCAACAGGTTCATCTGCAGGCCTTTGCTGCTGTGACACATTGTGACCTCCCCTGGGCTTTGGGCACAGTGAGAGCTTGGAGAAAGGGAGGATCAGAGTGGCAAAGAAGAAGAGAGGGTCTGTGCGTGTCCTGATAGTGTTTAGTTGTGATTAGATTTAGCAGCATCTCTGCGGTGGCTGTACATCCATCTGGCACTCAGGGCTGAGCAGTGTGTTCCTGTTGCCACCTTCATGACCTCAGACCTAAACACACCAATTAACCACCACTGGACTTTCCACTTTTCCTCAAACTCTGGTCCAAACAAACACACCACTACATCTAACCCCCCTGCCTCTGTTCATCTTTGATCTGCTGGCTCTCATTCTGACCCACATCAGAGAACATCACCCTCTTTTAGCAAAAAGGAGATGCAAGCCAGGAAGCACATTCACTTGTACCTGTAAAAACAGTCTCTAAAATACAGAACAAGTATCATGTGTTCAGGATTTATTTTCAATTGTATGTTTATTATGGGCTGATACATTTAATAAAAATAAATGATGTTCACAACTTGTGCATTTGTAACCTAAGATTTACATTTTATACTATACAGTTATATTTTATATAAACTGTCGGGGTTATATTCACTGGCAATGCTTTTTTTCAGCACAGGAAGAATTACATCCTTTTACCTTGTGGAGACAGTAAGGATGGGTTGGGTGGGGGTGGGGGGGCATCCAAAGTGCAAGACTCTTAAGTGCTTTTAACCATGCTAATGGTGTGGTGCTAGAAATGCTAATGCTGGCGGGTCCACAATTTGGTCCAGACTGAAATATCATCATAAAAATATATTATTTTAGATGGATTGTCATGACATTAATGTTCCCTGGGAAGCCTCTTGTTCCTCGGATCATGAGACCGACATTTGTGTTTTTTTATTTGAATATATTCATAGCTTATGTATGGATGGATTGGTTCATGGTGCCCAGAGGATATACTTAAACTAAATTTAGATTATATATATAACACTACAAGTATACACAAATACATAGAAACGGGAGTTTGCATGTGGCCTGGCCATTATAATACAAATTCCCCCATGATAATTGGGAAACCCTTTTTCTGAGTCAAACTGGCAAAAAACGGGATTCTACGGTGGCCCTGAAAGCTCAACGAACGGCAACTTAAGAAAACACATGCAAGTTGACAAAACACCAGCAAAGTAAAAAAACATCTTCATCAATTTCACAACACAACACAACACAACACATTACAGCAACGCGCTGCAAAAAGAGAAAAGCGCTGCAAATACCGGAACGCGTTGCAAAAAGCCAAACGCGCAGCAAGAAGAGGCCACAACACAACGGAAGTGTTTCCATGGGACAGCTAAAAGTGATGGACACTGCTGCCACAAAAACGTCCAATACACCATAGAAATTCGGTTCCACACAGGGTTCGGCCAACCGCGGCTCTTCGGCCCCTCTGCAGTGGCTGTACATTACAATGTTGTGCATATGTTTAGCGAACGCTGAATTTAACGAATCAGTTTTCATAGTATTAACGTGAACGTAACGATGAACGTGAGTGAACGTCACGTACATTTTTTAAATCATCACCGTATCAGGCCATCATGAAATACCAGGAGCGGGCGAGTGTGTGTGTGTGTGTGTGTGTGTGTGTGTGTGCGTGTAGCGAGTGCTCCGGTCCCGGGCATAAACTGTATATAGGTCCCGGGTCCCGGGGCTCCGACCCCGCCCACTCGCTCTTTTGATAGTAAAGGTTTCCTACCCCTGCACACTATGGACAATATATTGCCTCACAAACAGGGGCTTGCTTGTTAGCGCTGTTTATTCAGTTTAACAGGAGAAGACGACATGTCTCTAGATCGAACATCTTCCGTGATCAGAGCTCACTGTGGCTCTCTCCGAGTGAGTGGGCGGGGTCGGAGCGCCGGGGGACACACGTACACACACACACACACACACACACACACACACACACACACACACACACACAAACACACACACACGCACACACACAGACTCGCCCGCTCCTGGTATTTCATGATGGCCTGATACGGTGATGATTTAAAAAATGTACGTGACGTTCACTCACGTTCATCGTTACGTTCACGTTAATAATATGAAAACTGATTCGTTAAGTTCAGCGTTCGCTAAACATATGCACAACATTGTACTGTACAGCCACTGCAGAGGGGCCGAAGAGCCGTGGGTGGCCGAACCCTGTGTGGAACCGAATTTCTATGGTGTATTGGACGTTTTTGTGGCAGCAGTGTCCATCACTTTTAGCTGTCCCCTGGAAACACTTCCGTTGTGTTGTGGCCTCTTCTTGCTGCGCGTTTGGCTTTTTGCAACGCGTTCCGGTATTTGCAGCGCTTTTCTCTTTTTGCAGCGCGTTGCTGTAATGTGTTGTGTTGTGAAATTGATGAAGATGTTTTTTTACTTTGCTGGTGTTTTGTCAACTTGCATGTGTTTTCTTAAGTTGCCGTTCGTTGAGCTTTCAGGGCCACCGTAGGATTCACACACATCCTACATGCACTTGTGGCATACACTTTAGACCAGGGTTGTCCAAACTTTTTGTCCCGAGGGCCACATTAAAAAAAAAATCCGAAGGACTGGGCCACTCACGTCGCCACGCCCCCTGCCCTGGAGCGGATTGTTGACAGTGGGACTCAACCGCGTCGCTCGGGGGGGGGGGGGGGCGTGGTGGCGTTCTGAGGGACGTGGCAGCGTTCTGAGGGACAGCTGGCAAGTCAGGGCTGAGAAGTGCAATACAGTGGGCCATAGTCCATTATATTACATTTCATTTAGCTGACACCTTTATCCAAAGCGACTTACAATAAAGGCCGGCACATGGTTCTGCAACTACGGCTGCAACTTTTCACGTAGTTGTGTTGATGGACTCGTTTTAATGGTTCTCCAAGGGTTGCGCGTATTGCAAAGCAATTCACCGCCAGAACACTAGGTGGGGTAACTTTTTTGTCGAAGACGACGTTAGAGATGCCTTGTTTGTGTGTGGCAGTCGTCTTTGACTGTTTATTACTTTATTACTTTTTCTGGAGAACTAATTTGTCCCTGATCTTTCTCCACAGCTTCTTACCTTCTTCGACCTGCAAACCGACGTTAGCCGAGATGTCCTTTCAGGAATTGCAGGCCATCTGCGTGTCCTTGTATTCCGTCAATGACGGGTTATACAAGTGGTCATACTTTCGGACCTCTTCTGCGAAACGCTCTTCTATTTGGTCCATATTCGTTCTTCTCAATCTTCCATGGTTTCTGCCGGTATTATGAGGCATGAAACCGGAAATGTGACTCCGGAAAGGAAGTAGTTAGCGGTGTCTGCTGTGGCAGCAGTGTCCATCACTTTTAGCTGTCCTCTGGAAACACTTCCGTTGTCGTTTCTTCTCTATTTGCAGCGCGTTTCTCTATTTGCAGCGCGTGTGTCTATTTGCAGCGCATGTGTCTATTAGCTGCGCGTTTCTGTAATGTGTTGTGTTGTGTTGTGAACTTGATGAAGATGTTTTCTTACTTTACTTGTGTTTTGTCAACTTGCATGTGTTTTCTTAAGTTGCTGTTCGTTGAGATCTCAGGGCCACCGTTGCTTCATGATTCAAGTTAAAGTTTTTAGAAGTCTGTGAGCATGTGGAAGCAGAGAGACAGATTACCTTAGGGCCTGTGTTGTGGCATGGCTGGGTCAGGGTTGTGTTGGGACTTGTAGCAGTAGAGTCTTGACACTGAGCCCAGCAGCACCCAAGGGCCCCTAAGCATGCTACGGTGGCCTGCGTCAGGGCTGACGCGATGAGATGACAGCGCCATTCATCACTTTGTTTGCAGGGACTGAGAAAGACATTTGTTCTAAGGGCTGGTAAAAGATAGTTTGGTACAAAGGACACCACTGAGATACAAATGTAGGTGGTAAAAAAATAGAATTGTCACTCTGCAAATTTGAGAACTGAGATAGCCAACCACTATTGAGATAGATATTTCTACCTCCATCCTGAGACATAGGAGTTGAGTCAAGCTGTGTTTGCAATACTCATAGTTTTCATGGTGAATATTTCTTTCTTCTTATAATATTATCAATCAAATTCACATTTTTGGCTGCAAGAATTTCAGTAATAGATTTGTCAAAATCTGGATGAAAACAACAGATAGGTCAACATAGTTACCTAGAAATGTGCCCACACTATGTTGATGGTTTGGTTTGGTCTTTTCATTTGATTTAATATTTAAAATGAACAACAACCATGTTGACAGAAGCTGATAGATGACAAACAAATAGCAGTGTATTGTGTGTTAATGTCATGTTTTCACCCATCCATCCAGACGAATACGTCACTGTTCAGATCAAAACTACATATTCATACAAAAAAATTAATAAAAAATTATGCTGTAGTTAGAATGCGCAGGAAGAAGCACAAGGGTTCACAGCATTGGTTCACAGGTACTTGCTTTTCTTCCAAAACAAGCTTGACCCAAGATGGCATCAGTGTGGCATTTAACATGAATACAGCAAGGTAGAAAATTGGATTTTGGAGGCTGTTTTAATAGTCTGGACTGATCGATGCTCACATGGCGCATGCACATAAAATCTTCTTTGAGGCTATCATTTCAACAGAAGAGACAAGAGGTGCCTCATTAGGAGGGATGCCATTGCAGAACTAAAGACATAACATAAACTGATCAGTAAACAAGACCCATTTCAAGGGTTTTTTATCGAGGACTCAACACAGCCAATTTTGACTTTGTTTCTTCTCAGTAAATGTCAGGGCAAATGTGTTTCAGGCCCTCTTCATGAACAGACAAAGAGGTAATCCCAGGAGCGTGGGCTGGATTGTTTACTACACTGCCATTCTCTCTACTTGACACTGTCACTCACAGGGTCCAGAAAGCAGATCTGTACGGCACACACACACACACAAACACACACATACACCAGTCTCACCCCAGTATGCAACACTCAGTGAATTAGAACTAAATTAAAGAGCTAATTGATTGTTCTTAATGACATTCATTAGCACATGCACTACAGCATTTTAAATAGTAAAACAATGGTAAAATGCCACATATAATAACACATACATTCACATGATTACACATGCATCAACCTCATGGACTAATATGAGTCCCACTTCATTTTTTTTACTTTTTTCCTCAATTTCAATGTTGCTCCCTTTCTCCATCTTTTTTGCTTCTTTTGTGAAATGTGACACTCCAGCATGCAGCATTCCTCTCTAAATATCCTAGGAGAGAGAGAGAGAGAGAGAGAGAGAGAGAGAGAGAGAGAGAGAGAGAGAGAGAGAGAGAGAGAGAGAGAGAGAGAGAGAGAGAGAGAGAGAGAGAAAAGACTGTACATTTTCACTTATCCATTCTAGATCTCCAATTAGACACCTAGAAAACAGAAAGAATAAATGGTTGCCCACTTGATTAGCCTACAGTCTGACACTCATGCTTTGCAGCTGCAGCATGGCTCACCAGTTTCTAAACAGGAACACATTTATGTTAAACCTAAATCTGAACACACATATGTGTGGCCTCAGCGTGGTGTGTCAGCGGTATAGCTGACAAGTCCACCGGGACTGCTGCCGTTAATCAGAGCAAGATGTTTATTTTCATCTCTTTAATGATCAGGATAGACCCATTCCACACGGACACCAACATGTTTTCCACCAACATACATCTGTTTGTGTCATGATCAATCCACTCTGCCACATGCAACTCCCATCAGTCGACCCCCTCTCCTCCTCAGGGCAACACACACACACACACACACACACACACACACACACACACACACACACACACACAGCTGGGCCTCCCTAACAGCCATTAGGCTAAGGGACATAATTACCCAGACTGCTTGTGACATTCCTGTTTAAGGGTTAGGGGGGTCCCTTCCACCCCTTATTCCCTCCTCTTTGCACACATGCATGTGCATGTGCACACACATTCATGGCTACCTGAAAAATGATTCCCTTTCTCATACAGATTATCTCTGAAAGACATATGGACTGCAATGTAAAAATCGGACTTAACAGTAGGTTTTGTTTGGGTTTCTTGCCATCTTTAACTAATTAGTATTTAAGTTGCCATTCTCCCAGATCTCAGCAATCAATATATTGATCACAGCGTTCTTATTTCTTTCCTTAATACTCCACAAAATAAATTACAATTCATACTAATTTGACCTGTAATCCTGTCTGTACATATCTTCAGGGGTGTTGTCAATTTCGGTCATCTGTCTTTCTAAACCATGTCACCCGGAGTGCAGAGGTGGGGGTGTTTGGGGCACAGCAGGGGTCAGTGAGTGGTCGGGGGCCGCAGAGGTGGTGGTGGGGGTTGATGAAATTGGAAAAGCATGTGGAGATAGATGTGACTAGGAGACAGATTCAGACACTTCCAGATGCCCAGGCGCTGAGGGACTAAGGACCGCAGCAGAGCCACTCTCCCGGGGGATGTGACTCACCTGGAAGGAGGGCCAAGCGCTGCCAGATGTGGAGGAAGCTGCCTGAGTCCCTCACGCCAAGCCTGTCTAACACTGTCTCGATTGTGCTACAGCATATGCTTCCAGTCAAGAGTGAAAAATGCAGGCACCAGCACATGCCAGAAGTCTTTCAAGCATAGCCCAGCAGTCAGCCTCCAGCCTTACACCCACACTGATCCCCACAAGCATATGCATAGACACAGAGACACACACATCGTGTCTCTATTAGTTCAGAAGACATTACATTGACTTAACATATTAACATACGCCTAACCCTGTCCAAACATTAAAAGACATTTAAAATGTAATGATTCATGTCATGGGGACTTGCTTTTT
The DNA here is from genome assembly GCF_947347685.1 of Pleuronectes platessa. Classification (NCBI taxonomy): domain Eukaryota; kingdom Metazoa; phylum Chordata; class Actinopteri; order Pleuronectiformes; family Pleuronectidae; genus Pleuronectes; species Pleuronectes platessa. The sequence goes on along the minus strand of NC_070626.1, from coordinate 2,539,232 downwards.
GTCCCCAAAAGGAACATAAGTGCCCATAATGTGGCTATGTTAACAGATTTAGGTCCCCACAACATGAGTAATACCTGGACTACACACACACACACACACACACACACATATACAAAAACACACACAAGGAGCAGATCCTCCCAGTCATCCCATCAGTGTAGTGCAGACATGTCACCACACAGCAAGTCAAGGCTGGTTAAACTGTAAAGCAGCTTCAAGGGACTCAGTCCAGACACCCAACCCTGGAGATAGCACTAGACACCACTCAGACCAACACACACACACACACACACACACACACAAACACAAACACACACACACACACACACACACACACACACACACACACACACACACACACACACACAAACACACACATACAAACACACACACACGCACACACACACAGAGCATGCTCCACCTCATCTTACCTCTAGAAATAAGTAGTAAGTAAGCACGTGCTATGTCTCATTATGTTAATACTAGGAAGCTGAAGAGTCAACCAGGAAGCAAACAAACACAGATGCCACTGAATGAGCTGCCTGAGTCAGACCAGATGACTTCATCACCGTAGTAACATCAATAATGTACTAATGGACCCCAGGGTCCAGCAGAACCAGCGAAGCCTTGATTGTATCTGAAACAAGAGTGACAAGGTCGGAGAAAACCCAGCCTGCCCCACTTAACCTGATGCCCACTCTCACACACACAAGACGCTGATTTTGCAACTCTGGAGAATCGTCACTGTGCCCATCTGTGTCTTTCTCTTGCTGTGTGTGTGTCTGAGCCTTGGAGGTGTTTCTGAGAGTGTGTAGGGACACGCATCTAGTGAGCACATCCCTTTCATAGAGCAAATCTCCTCCAAATCCCCCTCACCTGCAGCAACACACACACACACACACACTTTTACACACCCACTCTCTCACACACACAGATGGCTACCTCCCGCCTGTAAAAATCAGAGGGCCCTGTACTGGAATGTGTGTGTTGCACAATGACCTCATTGTGCTGTGATATGGCTTGTCTGAGCCGTGCTCTGTGGCAGAGTCACACCTGTTCCACCTATGCCAAAGGGCTGACAAAGCCAGAGATACATCAGTCAGCATTTAGAGCACATAGACACACACGTACACGCACAGATGAGAGATGCAGGCACACACATGCAGAGACACACGCAGTGCTGATGTGGCAGTGTCTACGTCTGAAGTAGGGTGGCTCCCCCTGAGCATTATATTGAATGAGCTGGGATTTGATATAATGCTTTAACATGTTTCTAAAGGCTTCATTTGCTTTGACTTGTTGGTTTTTTAAATAAGATCACGATAGACAACACAGCGGGCAAAAACATTTGTTTCTCATGACAGCATGTCAGTCTAGTAATTTCCTTCTTAAAATGAACTTCCACGTTCAAATAACCATAATTTGTTTTCTGTGGATGTTCACCGGATACACAAGAAATTGTGCGGCAGTATCCAGGTTTCATTTTAGCTCAGAGTATGTGACAAAGGTTGGCATTTAAAACTTCTGCTATTGTGATTTTTCACTATTTCACAACTCAATTAGTTAATAACAATCATAATTATAAAAAATTAGTAATTTTTAATCGCATGTGGTCTGACAATGAGAGGTTATGAAATTGGGGTCTGATAGAAGGATTATGTGGAAGTACTATTATGTTCAATTATGACACCATATGATCTAATGTCAAAATAAATGCGACACTAATGCTGTCATTTTTATTGTCAACATGAACATATGCAGCAATACACCACGCAAACATGAAACAATGTAGTTTTTAAGTTTGTGTTTGCACAATGTAGACCGTTGTGCAAACACAAACTCATGGAGCCGGTGCATTTAGAATGTGCCCGAATCCACTTTTGTTAGTTTAACAGCATGAACAAATACTTTGCTGCTCCAGTAGCATTGTTAAAAAAGGGTTGTGTATATAGTGTCTTAATAAATCATGGGTGTGATTGAATATAGCATGCAATTAACCAATCCTAATGTCATCTCCAATTCCCTCCCAGATGAGTTTACACCTAGGTGGATATATATAATATTATGTCAATATTTGTATAATATTGATAACAATATGATGGACTTGTTGTGTATCTACAATATTATTATTTGTGGCAGAATAGTGTATTCATATAAGCAGGTCCGTATAGTTTTGCTCCCTTGATTACTCAGCCATCATTAGCCAATCACGTTATGTAGTCACTCTATAAAAACTCGTGGTTGTCTTCTGAGCTCCCCCTTGGCACACCTGTTTCCTGTCCATCTGATTACCAGAATTGTTATATAGCTTGCTAATGTTGATCCCCCTCTGCGAAAGTGAACCCTCTTGCGGACCACTGTTGGTGATAGTAGCGAGCTGGGCACCATCAGCTCTCTCCTCCTCCCTCCCCTGAGCTATCAGACGCTGACTGATCTGGACTGTGGGCCTGAGATGTCTAACTGGCGTTTGGCAGCTTCACTGGGGGTGTTCTTTTTTTTTATTTTAACATTGAGCCTCTAGTAAGTCTAATTGGTTAGTCAGGTGTTGGCTCCTCCCACCTGGTGCTCCTGTGTGTGGCGTTATTTCATTCATAAATTTGTTTAGTGACACCCATGTGGCTGCCCAGTTTGTTTGGTTTATCTTATTTTGTGTATATTGTTTAAATTGGCTTTCTATGTGGCTTTCTACTTCATGTACAGTAAATAATATAGTTTCTGTACCTATATTTTGTGTACTTTGCGTATGTCTGGTACATGGTCATCTACCGTATGTAAATAATATTTTTTGTGTATATTAGTTAGTTTGTTTAAAAATGTAATTCTAACATTAATTTGTAGTTTATTTTGTTTTTGGTTTCTAATTTCTAAATTAGTTCTCTATCATCAATCAATCAATCAAATTTTATTTGTCAATATCATCTAATACCAAATTAATCAGTTTTAGCAGGTTTTCTGTAGACCTATCAGAACGTGTCCTCCTTGCCTTTCAGAAGCTGAGAGCCTAAAGTGGTGGAGGTATCTCCTTCCTCTGTGTTGTCAGTGTGCATATCTGAGATACCTCCTCTACTCTGTTAGCCTTCCTCTACGCTGGTAAGCCTCAGCTCTGAATAATTCCCCCTGTGCATGTCTTTTTGGTAATATTGTTAAATGAAGAATTATTTTTGGATGGAGACATGACTTGTCCTCATAATTATAATGAACCTGAATGCCTCTCGCATTACTAGTACTGGCCTTTGATAAACATTGCTCCCCGGGTTAGACCCTGCAGGGTGGCATTGTTGGATTCTCATAGCTTATACTGATTTATGCCCACCGAACCAACCACCACAACTTTGCCACATATTATATATATTACTACAATGAATGTGCCTAGTTAAAGTTAGTCCATCTCCTTCAAATGCCTCATGATAGCAATGCACCGCACTTCTTTCTAAGACCAACATGTCCAGGGATGTTCAGAAAGAATCTTCTATTTAGACAGGAGGCTCTGTGAGCAAATGTTGTTGGTCTGAAACTAGCAGAGACATCATAGTTGATCATCTCTTTCTGTGGAACTGAAGGCCGAAAACATTCTACTGTGAATCTCAGTCTCCTATACTGCTTGTTTCCTCTCTTTCTAATCCCTGACCATGACACAGAGTCATTAAGGCAGTTGCCACAGTGTCATTTGATCCACTGGCTCAGTGGTCTGACAGGTCCCCAGTGCCGGAAGAGAGCTTCCAGGAAGCCTCTGATACGCTTTGTGATAAAGGCTTCACTAGTGGACCAAAGTGATGTTTCAGTGGAAATGACTGCTGTTTGTCACATTATCACCACCACTCTGAGAAGAATCAATCAATACCCATCTTGTAAAGGTCCATCTGGGAGGGTTGCTGCTTCTGCTGATGATATTGATGATGCACACTAAAGCAGATGAGAGCACTCACTCATCCCACCTTCAAAATGAACACATTAAATAAGAGTAGAGATCAAATAATTTGAATAATAAGCTCCTGAGAACTAGCCAGTGACTCTTTTTATAATTCAACCAGTTGTTTGTTTCCATATTTATTAATCATTTTTATCGGAAAAGCTATAACAGATCCCGAAAGTGCTGAAACTGTTCACCTCATCACCAAAACCTGGCAAATGTGATTAGTCAACAACTGTTTACAACACTACAATTAAATAAATCTCTGAGAAATGAATAAGCTCCTTTGCATCACTGAAGCCTCCATTGCCCAACTTCCCCACATGAAGGGAACATTCACTCCTGCCCCGACTCTGAAAGATGCCAAGGGGTGTACACTGTGCTCTACCAACTCATTCAACAGTATTAAATACTGTGCTGACCAGTTTTCACGCACACATACTCACACACACTCACACACACACTAACACACACACTGGTGGTCGGTCTCTCAGTCCAGTCATCATAATATTTTAATTTACAAGAAGACCCTCACTAAGCAGCCTGAACTCTTGACATTAAGGACAGTGAATTTTACAGTATTGGATGTTTTGCAGGAGCAACATCGCTAAACTGATGATTTTTTCAAATGAAAATGTTCATTGATTTAAGAAGTAGAAACGGAATACTCCGTTTTCCCTTCTTTGTGCTGCGATGGGAGCAGAAAGCTTAGATACAGAAAAATAAAACCCAAACTATCTGCATGCCAAGATACCACTAGGGGGAAATGAGAAAATATAACCGACCCTTAAATTACATTGGTGAGTCTTTGTGGACACAGGTACTGTCACTGATTAATTGGATCTGGCAACCACGATATTTCAATATGGTGTAACTGTAAAACAACACACATGTCTAGGCTCCCTTCCACCAAAGTGCAGTACAGTTGAGTGAGCTGGAGCAGCTTTGCAGACGCTGAGAGTGGCCAGATTCTGAAACAGTGATCTGGGTGGTTATGAGAGCACAGTGGGTTAGCACTGGTGCTGTGGAGGCTGCAGCTGAGAGCTCAGAGCTGTGGGATTGTGGGATTGTGGGATTGTGTAAGGCTGAAAGGGGATCCAGCACAGGCCAGAGAAACACAGCAGCTCCTCCTCACTGCTGGAGCACTCGGTTGTCACACTGCCAAGTTCTCAGGGCTACAAACACACACACACACACACACACACACACACACACAGTGCAAAAGTGCACGCACAAGTGTAAAAAGTATATATTCATACAGTCACAGGGCAGTCAAACATACACAATATTTCACACACATCCATGGTCTTATACATTTGCATAGAAAAATGCATTAAAATATAGTATCCTCAAATACACACAGATGCCTCCTCACACCCACATGAGAACAACTATAAACAAAAAAGAACAGACTCACACTTCAAACTACAGCTTTGCTGAGTTACAAAAAGCACAAATAATATCCTTTATTACTACAGAGAGATGGGAAGGAAAAATCACCACCTAAATGGATTTCCTTTGTTTCTGATCATCACCATACTGCATCACATGTTGCAGTATGGTATTACTTCAGTATACTAACAAATTCTGATTTGAAAAGTAGTAGCAATTTTTAAACCAAGTTTCTTATGAGCTATGCCGAGTTGAGGTTAGTCAAGTTATTATAATGTGGGCAGCAATTGAATATATTTTTGTAATAGGAAGTGTAATATTGAGCCCCATGGTGGAAGGAGACATGACTCAAAATCTTCACCTGGTGCTTTAATTGTATTGTTGTTACCAGTCAGATGTGCAAGCGTGCAGAGTTGAAACATTTTTCTGGGGGAAATACTAAAAGGGTTAGGGTTAGGGTAAACCTGTCAAAGAAATATCACAATGCTATATTATTGGCACTTAAAGAGCATTTCTGTCATTGCTGTTAAACACCTCTCTGGTATGGCTTTCATGAGGTACACTACAGATTAGTAAATCTGTGTTTTAAAGTTTATTTCCAACTATTGGTTGTGGACTCTGTGTAAGTACAGTTTAGTAAGAATAAATGGTTTATGTGAGTTTATGTTAGTGCTAGCTTAACATGCTACCATGCTGGCTAATGCTACAGCCATGCTAATGCTATTGATACTGAGCTTCTGCAACCAGTGTTGTTAACATAGCACAAGACAAGTATAACTGTATGTCCCTCATTTGTGTATGTTAGGTGTTTGCCATCTTATATCTTACAGGGTATGGGGTAACACCTGACAGGAAGTATACTTTCTCTTCCGAGCTCATAATAAGACTAGACAATCAGTAAACCCCAGTACTCACTTCCATACAACATTAAATGCACCAACATTTCAGTTGTTGTTTGCTCCCATTCTAATCATTATCGTCACTAGGTCACCTAACATTAAAACGTAACTCCAGGTCGGGTAAGCTGCTCGGCAAGAAAGTCTTTATTGAACCTTCATTGTTTTCTTTTACGTTTTCCTTTTGCATCTGACAGTTAAAGTTCAACTGAACTCCTTCAGAAGTAATTTATGTTCATAACTCCAGTATACTCTATGAATGTTAGTAGTTAATGACCTCAGTCAGTTGAAAGGAATGACAGATTCAGTAAATATGAACTTTCATGGCTTTGTTTGGACAAAGTCATGCACTTGGCTAAGTTAGGAATGATCATGGTTTTTTTGGTGCATTTTAAATACAATTAAAGAGAGACATCAATCGTGCGGGCCACACAGTGATGCCTGGTGTGCAGTGTTGTGATGGCCTACTCAGAAGGAGTGGAGGAGATTGATAGACAGACAGACAGAACAAGTCTTTTGGTTTGGTTCATTAGCCTTCTTGCTTTATATGGTTCTAAGAAGAACTTTCAGGGCTAATTCCAATTTTATCCCATGTACCTGATCCTAGGCAAAGGGGAGCGATTGTGAAGAAGTGAAGAGTCAACGAGATTGTGAGGGAGCTGCAAGCCATAAACAGCTGTTTCTGCCGATTTTGAGTGATTAATATGAATGCTCTGATTATTAAATCCAAATTAATAATTAGTGTAGATTTGTTTAGTTTTTAGTTATTGTCCAATGTCCTCCAGTCCCTGAATTCTTGAATTCTTTGTTTCTCCCCTGACCTGCCAGAGCGACACCCTTTGTGTTCCAAAACCTACAGATCTACTGACGGACAAGACACAAATTCCACAGAGAGAGATTTTTGAGTGTATGATGTCAAGTTTTTAACTCAGGAGAAGACCACAGTTGCTCCTTAACCCTTACCACTTGTATATTCCTGTAACCTTGATGACAAAGGCCTCAAATCTTAATCTTAGAACTATTTTCAGCTCAAGCCATCTGTCCTTTCCTAACCGATGTGGGTTTGTGCCTAAACCATTCAACAATCATTTATGGTAATGTTAATAATGAATCTAGTCTGAGACATCCACCATCCACCCCAACCTCTTACATATGGTTTCATGCATTAGAAATAACTATCCCAGTACATTTTTTCCACACAATTACATTTCCTCGGACATCTATAAGGTAAACATATTTATGACATACACTAAATATTGTTTTATCGACACAAGTAGGATGTGAATTTTAAATACACAAATGACAAAATCTTCACAAGACTGAATTTGTTAAAAGATGAGAGGGGGAAAAATGTAGTGGGTTGGGTTTGAGTGTGACCTGTCCGGGTGAACCATCGGCCGTCCAGTCAATCCAGTTCACGTGATGAGTTCCAGACTGGGTTTTGCTCTTGTCAAGCCCCCTCACCCACCCCCCCAAAAAAGCCTGCAGATCTGGAATGGACTGCCTCCCTTTCTTTACTGCCTTGTGTCCCATCGCCGCACATCATCAATACCACTCAACTTCTATGTCACACACACACAAACACACACACACACACACACACAGACACACACACACACACACACATACACACACAGGGACACACACACACGTCACCCCTTCAGCACCCCTCTGTAAACTCCTCACTTCAAAAGCCTGCCAGCTTAACATGTCATTGATTACAGCAGGAGGGTTCTGCAGTCTGGGGGTAGGGGGACTTTTCTTCAAGCTATTTATCACTACTGGGTAATCACAGACACCATCAGACAATCAAAAAAGCACTCAGGTTTCAAACACATATCTATCATGGCCTGACTGTCTTCTCCAGTGCACAACATTCACAACATCCCACTTTTATTCAATTATCAGTCCCAGAAACAGATAGAATGCAAACACTGATACAAGCTAAATTTGCAGTAAGTCATCACATTGTGCTGAGCATCATCTATCATTGGATAGTTTTTCAAGTGGAACTGGAAATGGTTGCTCCTCTCTGCCCATGTGTAGGTGTTAGTAGTGGGGTGGCTGAGGGAGTTTAAAGGGAGGAGGTTGTCGTGGTGAGTAACACCCTGGGGTGGTCTGCTAAACGTTAGTACACCTGCACACATATAGTCACGGTCATGGACAAAGGTATGCTCACACACACACATACACACACACACACACACACACACACACACACACACAGTGTAAATACACATGTGCCAAATCAGCCAGGGCTCCTGCTCCTCTTCTTTTAAGGCACATCTGGAAACTCCATTAACACAGCATAGGAGAGAGTTCCTCCCTCTGTCTCTGCCAAATCTGTGCTTGCCCTCTCCATCTAGACCACACTACCTCAACGAAGGGGATAATTGGTCAAATGAGATGTTTGTGCACAGCCCACAGTGTATGTCAACAACCTATTTAACAGCGATTATGCCTTGAGCAATGATGTTTTAGCACAGGTTTTCCCTGGCTGCACTCTTCTCTACCGCACTCTCTGTCATACACAGACACAGTCTCTTAGTTCTGTTTAGGCTCTGGATCAGTTTAGCTGTGTTCTAGAGCAGGGGTTTTCAACCAGGGGTCCGCGACGGCATTGCAGGGGGTCCACGAAATTTGCTTTGATATTTCAACACATTTCCAGATTACTCTTGAATATCTAAATAAATAAATATCTAAAATAAGAAAAATATGTCTAGAATAATATAAAGGTGATGAGGGTAACCTTGAAACCGGCTTGGGTTTGGAAACTGACAGTAGTTTTCCCCTGTGCATGCGTGTTAAAGGTAGATGTAGAGGAGCAGTTGAGCTAGGTAGAAAAACTCTCTGGAGGTCTTGGAGAAGTAGTTTGTATGATGGGAATTTTTATTTTCCCAAAAAGAAGGCCCAAAAGGGCAGAATTAATAATGAAAATATTAAATAAAACAAAAGAAAAATAAATTGGAATAACTTTCTTAGGAGAGCTCTAAGACTTACGTCTATCCAGTAGCAGTTCTCCCGACAGAATGAATAGACACGCTTAGACGGGCCTAATCATGCCCCTAAAATTAGCACAAATCAAGATACCACAATAAACAGGGGTGTCCCAGGTACGTGAAACCAAGAAGCTTTAACAGCTATGGTTAGGGTTAGGATCTTTAAAGCACTTGACGATTTTTTCAAAGATCACAATATCTCATGGCAGAAGTGCGTGGCATTATGTAGCGATGGGGCCAGAGCCATGAGTGGCAACCAGACTGGACTGCACATGTAAGGAGGAGGGCTCCGGGGAGAATCTGGACACACTGCCTGATTCATAGAGAGTCTCTGGACTCCAAAGATCTCAGTGTTGAGCTCAGTGATGTGTTTGGTGTCGTGGTCAAGACTGTTAACTTCATTAAATGTAATGCATTGAATACACGCCTGTTTTCATCCCTATGTCAAGACTTGGGAAGTGAACACAGCTCTCTCCTTTATCACTCAGAGTTGCGATGGCTGTCTCGCGGCGCGATGCTGCCCCTGTGTTTGAACTGCGTGGCACTATCTATGATTTCTTGTGTGGGAAGAAATGTACTGATCTGGCCTCTAAGTTCAATGATAGCCACTGGTTAACTAAGCTGGCGTACCTCACAGATGTTTTTGCGGAGCTTAACAAGTTGAACAGCTCCCTAAAAGGGAGAGATGCAATCGTCATGCAGCTCTACGAAAAGCTTGACGCATTCGTCAAAAAAATGTCAAGGTGGATAGAACGAGTGGAGAGTGGTAACTTGGCGAAGTTTTCTTGTGCGTCAATTCCAAAAGTATTTATTTGTTTCAATTCTTAAGCACTGAAAATTTACAGTTTTTTTGTTTTTTAACACAGATTTTTCTAGATTTGTTTGAGGTTTTTAAATAAAACCAACATGGAAAACCAAATGTTAAAACTTCCCTCTATCCACATGTACGCACGCACACACACACGTAGGCGCGCACGCGTAGGCACATCAGTGGGCCGTGGATACTTTCTAGTCAGAATGGTGGTCCCTGGGACAAAACCAGTTGAAAACCCCTGTTCTAGAGTACACATTAAGGAATGGAGGCTGTTGCTCCCAGGCTCTGCTTTTTTAGACATGTAGATCTGTATGTGGAGTGTGTATCATGTTCATGAGGCAAAGTATAAGCTACTTGAATGCGCCTAAACAAAGTCTGTTTATGCATAAAACACTAGCAACCACAAAAGTCCACAACACTTCCACTGAGTTATCTGTTTCAATCATTGTCACAATCCCATCTGTGCAGATCAAATTGAGTTTAAATTCAGGCGGCTTGTCTTGTAACAGTCTATTCTATGCTAGGCAAGAGGTGTTAAGTGAAAATATTTTCCCACAAACTGATCCTGATGACATTTAAAGTATGCTGACACCGTCTGTTTTGGTAAAATTTTGTATTTTTCTTTTCTTAAATAAGTAGTGCAAAAGGAAACACGGTCAAGCACTGGGCCGGTTGAGAGAACCAAAGGCAGAGTTGGTAACTCCTACATGATTTCATCTCGGTAAGTACAGTCAAAATAACAAGAGGATATTTTGAACCGCAGTAATATTTATCTTCAAAAATACCCAAAACACTAAGCACAGAGTGATTTACGTTGCCACTGATTTCCCTTCCCACAGTATAGTTAAAACTGATTTTAAGTTGTGGAAAAGTCTGCTCATAGCAATGATATAATACATTAAAGCAGAATACATATTTATCGAATCAATTAGCGCACAGTAGAGATGTACATTAGAGCCTACAGGTCCTGATCTTAAAGGTTCAGTGTGTAGAATTTAGTTACATCTAGTGGTGAAGTTGCATGTGGCAGCTAAATATCCCTCATCTCACCCTCCCCTTCCAAACATGAAAGAGAACATTTGGCAGCCTTAAGTTGTCATAACAACTCAAAAGGTGTTAAGTTTGTCTAGTTTGGGCTACTGTAAAAAACATTGGCGGCCTCCATAGAGAAGACCCCCTCCATATGTAAATATAACGTTTTTAAATATAAAGGGCCCATTCTAGGGTAAAAAAAAAACAATTTGTACAATTTAGACAATTACCGACTAATGAAAACATCACTCAGGGTATTGATGTTCAGTTTCCCTTTAACCTTAATCTTACACACTGAACCTTTAAAGGTAGAATGTCTCATGCATAAAGAAAATCTATTACTGACATTCCAGCGTTGAGCTCCTGAATGTAAAAAAAGTAGCATAACCTTTACCTTTAGTTTTTATTATTGCCCAAAAATACACATATGTTACATATATTAATTGCTTTTGCTGTAATTTCTTCAGCAAATACCTGTCTATTTACACATCTGGCAGACTAATATTCACAGTCACATTTTGGTTTCCACCACCGTGTCTGTCTGCAACTGGATGCCTTTAATCTAAGGCATGTTACATAGTTTTATCAGAGATTTTCCACTGAAACAGCTTCCTGGTTCTGGTAAAGCTGTGTGCAGTTAATTAAAAACAATGGGCTAAAATGGCAGTAAAGCGCCATACGTTAAAGGAACTGCAAAGTTGTTGATTCTCTGTGGGTCCATCAGTATGAGAGATTTCTGTCACATTACATGAGCGTTAAATCCATTGTTTATTAGAAAATATTGACTATTGCAATTTTAAGATTTCAAATCGTGATGGTCTACACTTTTTAAAAGCAGAAATTACAACTACGTTACTAAAACTGTGATGTCAAAGGTTCACTATGGATGCATCGAAAATGGGTGCTATTTTAGGAAACACTCCTTTCGATTGGGAAAAATGATCTATATTGCTATTCCAGTCTGAAAACATATTGTTTTAAACAACTACTATTTTTTTTTTTTTTTTAATTCCAATTTTTTTTGGACTATCCTGATGACTTTTACACAAACCTAGCCAAAGCAATTTATGCTCAGTAAAGCTGTTGAGCCTGTAGTTACTTCTTAGAGAAGTTCCTCAGGATTCTAGTTTACATTCACAATGCACCTTATTTGCCAAGGAACTCCAGCCAAGTTCCCCAAAGAGCAGTGTGGAGCTAGAGGAGCGTATGGATAGAGCATGTCTCTGGGCTAAGCCATCAGAGATGTTCACCACTCCCTTCAGTGAAAGCGCTCCAGGTCAGTGAAACCAAAGGGGAGAGAGAGAGTCAAGCTGACCAGACCCTGAGCAACTTTCATCTCTGATTACACAGCTTCTCTCTCTGGAGTGTACACTTCTCCACCCCGGCATACTGATCAGCTCGATTCAGCCCTCCATGATCACTGCAGCTCACAGACTGACTGACAAGTGAGGCCCCCACCCCCTCCCATCTCTATCCTTCTTCCTCCAGCCCTCTCCTACAACACCTAGGGTTCTCGTCAGAAGTCTATAGCCCCTGCGAAGTCTCAGTAGAAATCAGCCAGGCTGGATCAGTGAGAGGGCCCGGGCCAGAGAAGGCCTAGGAGGGGAGAGGAGGTGCTCTGGCTCTTCAGAGACTCCCCTCCCGGCTTTTTGAAGGGGGAGGGAAAACGGAAGGAAAATCAATAGGCAAGGATCAGGAGGCCTGTGATGGGATGGCTAATCGGGTTTCTGCATTAATGTTTCAGATGCTGCGAAAACGCGTTGCCCGGCTTGCTGTACTCTGGGCCTCCGAGCCTTACACAATAAGCAGACAACACATGCACAGAAAAGACAGCTGTGTAGCCTGTAGGGTCACACACATTCACTCAAGAATGGTAAAGAAAAGGACGTAACAACAAGTACCCCAACTTTGTGTTTCCTATAATATTTTTGACAGCAAGTACCAAAAACTTTTTGCTGAATGCTGACTTTGAACCATTCCCATGAACACAGTCACAAAACACATAATTTGGGCGTTGTGACATCAGTTGGGTTTTGCATGATTTATGTAGCATTTCACACAAAGAGCAGAACAACATGCTAGAGATCTATAACCATCACCTGAACCAGAAAGAAAGAGGCGAGGGAATAGTAAAAAAATATGCTAACTGTAGGTCACTGTTGAGATAAACCCTCACAACAGGAGATTGCGGGTGTGTGTCAGCACATGTGTGTGTGTGTGTGTGTGTGTGAGAGAGAGAGAGAGAGAGAGAGAGAGAGAGAGAGAGAGAGAGAGAGAGAGAGAGAGAGAGAGAGAGAGAGAGAGAGAGAGAGAGAGAGAGAGAGAGAGAGAGCAGGCATAGCTGTGTTGGAGGAGCAGTCCTCCCAGACACAAAATGATAATCTCTAAGCTCTGCTGGTATTCAGTGTTTATGCCACAGTTTCCACATTGCTTTCCTCTGACATTAGCCGTGTATAAATCAGCCTGCGACAGCTCCCTTCTGGAGGCTGGTACCGAAAGGGGAGCTGCCACAGGCAACTTAAACAATGATCTTTCAGAAATTAAAACTAGTTTGGGTTCAATGTTGTGGCAGATTAGTGTACATTGATTGAGTCCAACATGGGGAGATTTATGTCCAACCTGCTTTACAAGGTTGACTTGACTATGATATGGTCAAACGTGCTTAGGACTGCTCAAAAAAAGTTTGACTGAAACCACTTTCACAGGCTTAAGTATCTACGGCACCTGACTCCTTCAAATTAAATGCCTGTTAAAGATATAAAGAGAAACATGACATATATCACCCACAAAGTTTTTGCAGGGGGTAGCTCTGGTATTACGCAACTGCAGCTCAGGTGACAGTTGAATCTCCACCTTTATAACTGAGGTGTCGCTGGACGGATACAAGCTTTCTACTATCTGTTTCGAAAATACTGTTCCAATGTAAACATATGACAACATTGTTGTTTAAAAATACATAACTGCTTCAAAAATAATGATCTTAGCAACATAGCATGTATATAGCATAATATCTATTATTATGCTTCATTCATTTTTCTGGCCTTCTTTTTTATCTCTTTTATCCTGAATACTGTATCCACCAAATAGTCTTTTATAAATTAATTTTCTTATCTCTCGCTATGCCAGCAACACTTGTCTCTTTGGAAAGTCCACCACACTGATTCACATGAAATACACTATTTAACTTCTGGATTTACTGCTGTGAACACAGTTATTTTTTTGTTCCTATAATAGTAGTTTACCATGTGGTATGTTGGTGTCCAGATGGGCAGTATATGGGAGGTACAGACTATTAATTTAACAATTTTAATTTATACCCTCTGCAACCAATGTTGAATTAGCATCATAAATGTACACCAATCAGCATTAAAAACACTGTTAGGTGAAGTTAGTCACAGTGATTACCTCATTATGTGGCCTGTACCAAGGAGTGGGTTGGTTTAGGTAGCAAGTTAACATTTGATTCTTGAAGTTATTGTGTTGGGAAAATGGCAAATGGGCAAGAGAAAAGATCTGAGTGACTTTGACTAGGTCCAAATTATGATGCTTAGATGGTTAGAGCATCTCCAAAACAGAAGGTTAGTACCTACAAAAAGTCTAAAAGGGAGGACAACCCGTGAACAACCTGCCACAGGGTCATTGACACCCAAGGCTCAGTGATGCAGGTAGAGGAGCTTGTGTCCACTGTGACTTCCCCCGTCTACCACCGAAAGTGCCAACAATTGACATGTCAGTATCTGAACAGGATGCTGTGGCAATGGCAGAAGATGGTCTGGTCTGATGCTTCAGGTTTGCTTTCATTTCATGTGCACGACTGGTTTTGTTCACATCGCTTACCTGGGAAAGAGATGCACCATGGGGAAAGAGATGAACCATGGGAAAAGGCAACCATCTAATCCCTGTGAAAGTAATGAATTTGCCGGATGTCAGTGGCAGGATAATCGGCACCACCACACAGCAAGAAATGTTAAGTGATGGTTTGAGGAGTATGACAAAGACTTCAAGGTGCCTCCTAGCGTCTGACCAGGTATCTATGAGATGTGCTGGAAACAAAAATGTCAATCCTTTACGAACCCACCTTGCAACTTACAGTTAAGTATCTGATGCTAATATAAAATAACAATTTGTCCATGTTGCATGACACCTTTATGTCCTGCTGCATAAGTAAATCACAAAATGTGTATATTGGTGCTTTTTTCTTTTATCTGTTGACAAATTCTGCATTGTGAAAAAAATCCCTGAAGCCATCTGAACTCAGCAGGAGAGTTATGCTGATAAATCTGCAACCTCTGACTTTCAGTAACCCCTACTGTGTTCCCTGATCACCACACTGAGCAGGTTCGTTTTTGATTTTTAAATCCCTACAATACCCGTTGGTTTTGGGGTATCCCAGGCTCAAGACCCACAACCACCGCATTGACTGGGAGACAGGTCAGATGGCCCAGTGGGGAACTAAGTGTGCCAAGAACTGTTTTGTTACTCATGCCGAGCCTGAATCCATTCTATGAGCCATGTCTATTACATTACATTACATTTCATTTAGCTGACGCTTTTATCCAAAGCGACTTACAATAAGTGCATTCAACCATGAGGGTACAAACCAGAACAACAAGAATCAAGAAAGTACAATTTCTTCAAAAAAAGCCAAACAACAAAGTGCTTTAAGTAAGTGGCATTAAGTCCTACTAAGTTGTTAATTTAAACTTTTATTCAAGGTATAGTCAGAAGAGGTGTGTGTTTTAGTTTGCGGTGTGTCTTAAGAACATGAAAACCTGGATGACCCGCAATTTTCTCTTATCAGAATCAGAATCAGAATTATTTTATTTGACAAGTATGTTTGCACATACAGGAAATTGCTTTGGTGTCGTTCGTTGGTGCACTCAACATAAAACAACAATATAAAAACAACAATATAGAACAAAATACCAGTACCAGAGTTATGGTGCTAAGGTGCAGAGATTAGTGATAGTGCCAATAATATATCAAGTATAAATTATGTGCGGGGGGGGGGGCAGAGTCAGTGTGATGCAGAGTCAGTGTGATGCAGGGGGCTTGTTTGTGAGCCCCACTGCTATGGGGAAAAAATGTTCGGATGGCGCAAGGTTTTAGTCCTGATGGCCTGGAACCTTTTTCCGGATGGGAGTCTCTGGAAAAGCTGGTGACCGGGATGGGAAGGATCAGCAATGATCTTGCCTGCTCTCTTACTGGTCCTGGAGTGGAACAGGTCTAGGAGAGCCGGCAGGTCACAGCCGATGACCTTCTCGGCTGACCGAATGATCCGCTGCAGTCTGCCCTTGTCCTTGGCAGTGGAGGCAGCAAACCAGACGGTGATAGATGCGGTGAGGATTGACTCAATGATGGCTGTGTAGAACTCAACCATCACTTTCCGCGGCATGTTGAATTTCTTCAGTTGCCGCAGGAAGAACATCCTCTGCTGGGCCTTGTTGATGGTGGAGGTGATGTTCTCCACCCACCTCATGTCCTGTGCAATTATAGTCCCCAGGAATCTGAAAGACTCCACTGTTTTAACTGGGGAGTCGCACGTAGTGAGGGGGGCTGTTTGGGCTGGACTCCTCCTGAAGTCTGCAACCATCTCTACAGTTTTCAAAGTGTTCAGCTCCAGGTGGTTCTGGCTGCACCAGGAAGCCAGGCTGTTAACTTCCTCTCTGTAGGCGGCCTCGTCCCCATTGGAAATTAATCCAATAAGGGTGGTGTCGTCAGCAAACTTCAGGAGTTTGACAGAGGGGTGGCTGGAAGTGCAGTTGTTGGTGTAGAGGGAGAAGAGTATAGGGGAGAGCACACAACCTTGTGGGGCTCCAGTGCTGATGGTCCGGGGCTCAGAGACAAGCTTGCCCAGCCTCACGCGCTGCTTCCTGTCGGTCAGGAAGTTAGTGATCCACCTGCAGGTGGGCTCAGGCACGCTCAGCTGTGTCAGCTTGTCCCGGAGAAGAGCTGGGGAGATGGTGTTGAATGCGGAGCTGAAGTCCACAAATAGGATCCTGGCGTAGGTGCTGGGGGAGTCGAGGTGCTGGAGGATGAAGTGGAGTCCCATGTTGACTGCGTCGTCTACTGACCTGTTGGCTCTGTTTGCTCTGTAGGCAAACTGCAGTGGGTCGAGGAGGTGGTTGGTTGTGGCCTTGAGGTGGGTCAGCACGAGGCGCTCAAAGGTCTTCATTACTACAGAGGTCAGGGCGACTGGTCTATAGTCATTAAGGCCTGTGATCCTCTGCTTCTTGGGAACTGGGATGATGGTGGATGTTTTGAGGCAGGCGCGTACAACACATTCAGCCAGTGAGGTGTTGAAGATGTCCATGAACACTGGAGAAAGCTGATCTGCACAGTGCCTTAGTGTGGAGGGGGAGACAGCGTCTGGTCCAGCTGCCTTGCAGGGATTCAGTTTCTTCAGGAGCTTGTTGACATCTCTCTCATGAATTGATAGAGGTGTAATGGGGGGGGATGGGGCAGTCTGGGGCCATTTTGTGGGGGGGCTAGTGTCTTTGTCCAGGCTGGAAAAGACCACCCCCCCCCCCACATAGATGTGTGTGGGGGTTTGAGAATGTCTTTTGAATCTACAGTAAAAGTCATTCAGTTCGTTTGCAAGCTTCAAGTCTTCCAAAGAGTGTAGGCCGTAAGGTGAACCCTGTTATCGTTTCATCCCTCTCCACAGTCTGGCATCTACACAATCTTTAGCTCATAAAAAAGATCGAGATCGTCGCTGAAATTCCAGTCAGCAGTTTTTGTCAACAGAGTGGCAAGATGGCAGCTCCCATAGTTAGATTCAACGTTACCGATAAAGAGGAAATCACCCGAACATCCTCAAAAATGGGCCTAATGGATTCTAAACAGTGCTGTATACATAGCCGTGTCCAAGAAGAACAATGAGGCAAATATACGATTATGTTATTTTTTATGTTAAGTCATTTAGATCAAGTTTGAAATACCGAGGAATACACCTTACTGACGATCTACCATGGACTGTGAACACCCAGCTCACACTGAAGAAATCAAGGCAAAGACTGTACTTCCTACGTCAGCTGAGGAAGTTCAAAGTATCATCACCCATCAGCTGTGGACAGTGTCCTGACATGACCAGGGACTTTTCAAAAAACTGAGGTCAGGAAAACGTCTCTGCTGCTACAAGACCAGAACAGAGAGACTGAGGAGGAGCTTCTTTCTTCAAGCATTCTGTATTCTGAACACATACAATGACTATATAAACTGCAATTACACTTTTTTTTATACTTGCACATGGACTGTACACACGCTGCACTTTATACTCCCTCTTGCTGTTTAAGAAAAATATTTCTTGATCTTTCTTTCTTCACACTCGCACAGAAAAAGCTTAACACTAAATGAAATTTCACTAAATGCGTAACGTTAGTATTTCTATGTATGTGACAAATAAACCTCCTTCCTTGTATCAATAAAAGGCAGTAATTGTACTTATACCAATGACCATTTGTTTGTTCATTTATTCATTCATTTAGTCATCCATTCATTCTTCCACAAATGAAAACAACACTGGTCAACCATAAAAACAATCTTTATTAAAAAAATGAAATATGATATATAAAACTGTACAAAACAGAATAAAGAATAACAGACTAAGGACACTCAGTGCTCACTGTCAGTGTCAGGACAGTTATCTTCCAGTTCCTCAGTTTCTTTTGTGTTGGCACATTTACAACAACGACATAAGTCTGTGCAACACAGTCCTGCAGAAAAAGAGGAACATCTGCCTGTCTCCCAGGCACTTTTGCAGCTGCAGTGTATCACATGCAAAACACTGTCAGGGGCCGGATTTCTGGTCATCCAGGTGACGTGCAAGGTCCCATCCTCTATTTGCCCTGGAAGCAAGGTACACAATATCTTGACAAACAGACAACACTTTCAAATGCACGTCATCAGCAATGTTGACATAATGACCCAGTGTTGGCTCCTCAGTGGCGCCTATAATCCAGCCAACTAGATTGTATAGTGCAAGGGGAATAACAGTTTGTGCTTCAGTGACATTCAAATTTTCAGAAGTTGGAGGCCATGGGCATGACATGCCAGGAGTCTCACTAAGATGTATTTTAAGAACAACGCTGCTGTATATAGTGTCCTTACGTCCTCTTGTGTTGTTTGGCACTTTGTTGTCCCTTTTTCAGTCTCGCTGTCTGTGTGGCTCAACTCACTAGACAGTGTGGTTTCCCCACCTGATGGATAAGGTAGCATGTCCATGAGTCTATCTGTTGACAGAGTCTCTGCAAAAACCATCCTGAAGACGTTGCGCTTGGTGGGGATGTGAAACACCAGCTGGGGGAAATCGCGAGTCAGCCTCATCTTCAACATATCCTGTCTGCAACACAACAAAACAGTGACAATTAAGAGTCACAGGAGTGGTGGTGGTACAAGACATTACAGGCTAGAACCTATCGGCCATACATCACATTTAACAAAAAAGATGCCCAAGAAAGGCACACAACATCACAAACCACACCACACACACACTATACATCAGCTGTTCTCCTCGTTGCCAACTGGTACATGTCTGTGCAAACAGCAAGACTTAAAAACTGTTTCTCCAAACAGGCCTGTCACACACATTTTGCGTAAAGCTGGCCTTGCACATGACAAATAATAAGACTTGAGAGAAAAATGCATTGCAGTTACCTGTAGTTTGAAGCATCAAGACCTTCATTTGCTTTCACCAGTTCAATGAAGGCCTTCCTCAGCTGGCCCATTCTTAGAACCTCTTGGTTGACAAGCATCCTGTGGCGAATGATCCTCTCACAGAATATCTTATAGCTGACATCAAACATGGGCTCATTCCTTAAACACATATGAATGAGAAGTAAAGAAATTAATAAGTGTTGTGATTGTGTGCACATACAACAGAATGCAGATTGAATGTTTACTTATATAATGTTAGGGTAGTAGCTCCTTGAAATGCAATATAATAAATAACTTACTGTTCTTTCTCTGGTTTTTCAGGCCTCGTCAAAAACCTGGTGTACTGACTGTAACAGCCTTTGTGGTACTGCACCTCCAGAGTCACACAGTCTTTGTCTTTTATATGTATCATAATACTTTGGTCTTCCTTCAACTCGGCAGCTTTCTGCAATTGGCCTTAACGAAACAAAAAGGATATAGCTCAATGACATATCGCTCACACATAATTGTACCTTTCAGTCACTCTACCACAGTGTAAGTGTGTGTGCGTGTGTGTGTGTGTTTGTTTACCTGCTGTTAATGTTTCAGCCTTTGAGAGAGGATCCCTTTGTCGTTTGCCTGCTCGGTTGATTAACTTCTCCTTCTTTTTGCAAATTATGCACAGGGCAGGAAGGACGGGGCCAGAGCCTGCGATTGGCAGCCCTGAACTGGATCGCAGTTTCTTTGTTGGAGTTGTGCTGCTAGAAGTCGATGGAATGGCCTTGTGGTCTTCCGTAGCTTCTTGTCTCTCACGTGCGAGACGTCTTTCCACCTTTGCGATGGCGTTTCTGTCTGTAAATCTACGGTAGCACGTGAGATGGTAGCCAGCGGAATATTGTCAAACTCCACATCAACACAGTGTTTGAAGTTCTCAGCCACGTCCCGACACTGCCCCTTCAACCCGAGCCACTTTTGTAGGCTTGTCCTGTACGTATTCCATCGAGTAGTGGTGAAATAATTTACCTCCTCGTGCTTGACTGAAGTAATATGCATATAACAATGTTTGCTTTTTGATTTATTACACTCTGGTGTATTTTCTTCGTCCTCCGTACTGCTTGATAAAGTCATGGTGGCCGCCATCTTGCCAGTCTGTTGACAAAGAGCAGCTACCTCATTGGTGTAGCATGATCACGTGTCGAACCGTGCCACAACTCGCGGCCCAAATCTTATTAAGCTCTGAAGAAACTAGTTCTGCATAAAAACATAGACACATGGACAATCGACTGGAATTTCAGCGACAATCTTTTTTTGGGTAGCTTTGCACGACTCTTTCTTTTTTATGAACTAAATATTGTGTAGATGCCAGACTATGGAGCGGGAATCATTTTCTAAAATACTTTTCCTGGTTCACCTTGCGGCCTAGTGGGGGGATTTGGTTTTGCAACCGGTGATCACCCGAAGGCCTTTCCAGACTGACGAGGAGTCGTCAGTCTGATACTGTCGTTTGGCCTCCTTAATCTCCTTGCCAAACGAGTATTTAATCAGTCTGAACCTATCCATGTTCCCACTCTTGAAGGCCACCTCCTTATCCAAACGAAGTTGTTTGAGCTTTGCTGTGAACCAGGGCTTGTCGTTGTTATAGTTCACCCTGGTGCGTGTCGGAATACATCTGTCCTCACAGAAGCTGATGTAGGACGTCACAGCATCTGTGTATTCATCCAGACTGTTAGAAGTAGTTCTGAAAATGTCCCAGTCAGTGTTTTCCAGGCAGTCACGCAGCTCCTCCACAGCTTCTCTGCTGCTCCAGTTCTTTTATCTCAGCACAGCAGGTTTAGAAAGTTTTAGTTTCTGTCTGTAAGCCGGGATCAGGTGAATGAGAGCGTGGTCGGATAGTCCCAGGGCAGCTCGGGAAACTGCATGATACGCCTTGCTGATGGTGCTGTAACAGTGGTCCAGAGTATTCTCCCCCCTGGTCGGGCATTTGATTAACTGTTTGTATTTTGGGAGTTCCTGAGATAAGTTCCCCTTATTAAAGTCCCCAAGGACAATAACGAGGGAATACGTGTTCTCTCTCCTTCTCTCCACTCCCAGTATGCTCTGCGAGTTGTCGTTGAGCCTCGCGCACGTCAGCTTGCGGGGGGATGTACACTCGGTAGAGTAGAACAGTCTGCAGGTGAAAAGTGTCCAGGTCCGGAGAACAGGATTGTAAATTTACTTTCACGTCGTTGCACCAGCCATAGTTTATATAAAAACAAATCCCTCCGCCTTTTGCCTTGCGTGAGAGGATTGGGTCGCTGTCCACGCGTAACAGCTGAAAGCCGGTCAGCTGTGCGGCGGAGTCCGGTGTAGTTTCGGTCAGCCACGATTCCGTGAAACAAAAGACAGAAGAAAGGGAAAAGTCTCTATTTGTCCAGAGGAGAAGGCACACTTCGTCCATCTAATTGCAAAGCGAGCGAACATTGGAGAGGAGAATGCTTGGAAGAGGTGAGTGTAATCCCTTCTCCCTGAAGCGCACCAGAGCCCCTGCGCGCTTACCTCTCCGTCTCCGCCTCAGTCTCGCTGCGTGACCGGGGAACACCGCACCTTTGATCAGTAAATAAACTAAATCCACGGAAGAGGCAAGGAAGTTGGGACATAAATCGGATGGTGTTGTGTCCCTGATGGTAAGAAGCTCGTCCATTGTGAAAGTAATCCGAGTAGGGTCGCAGTAAACAGAATTAAATACTAAAAACAAACACAGAAGTGCGCACCAAAACACCGTAGCAGCCGTACGTGGTGCCATCTTGTTGTATTATTAAACTCAGATAAAACAGAGGTTATAATACTTGGCCCTGAACACCTTAGAGATACATTATCTAATGATATAGCTGTGCTAGACGACATTGCCCTTGCTTCCAATGAAACAGTCAGGAACTTGGGAGTGATCTTCGATCCTGATTTTACCTTTAATTCTCACCTAAAACACATTTCTAGGACGGCCTTTTTCCACTTGTGTAATATCAAAAAAATCAGACATGTCCTTTCGCAAAAAGATGCAGAAAAACGAGTCCACGCCTTTGTTACATCCAGACTGGAAGTAAATGATTATTATCAGGCTCCAGCAGTAAGTCGTTAAAGACTCTGCAGCTTGTCTAAAATGCCGCAGCACGTGTCCTGACGAGAACCAAGAAAAGAGAGCACATTTCTCCAGTATTAGCATCGCTACACTGGCTTCCGGTTAAATATAGAATATAATTTAAAATTCTCCTCCTCATCTTCAAGGCCCTTAATAATATAGTGCCATTTTACCTTAAAGAACTGTTAGTACCTTATGAACCCACTAGGGCACTCCGCTACCAGAATTCAGGCTTACTTGTCGTCCCTAAAGTCTCTAAAAGTAGAGTAGGAGCCAGAGCTTTCAGCCATCAAACCCTCTCCTGTGGAATAATCTCTAGCTTAAAGTTTGGGAAGCAGACACCATCTGTACGTTTAAAAGTAGGCTTAAAACCTTCCTTTTTGATAAAGCTTATAGTTAGAGTTGGTCCAGGCTTGTCTTAGACCTGCTCGTACTTATGCTGCTATAGGTTAAGAAGGATGATAACATCAACTGGCGGTATGCATTAATGAGTGCGGCAGAACGTAACTTAACCTACGTTCTAAAATAGAAAGAGTTTAGTTCAAAAAGGCATAGAGGTATTGATGTCTGATCTACTGAGTGGGCCACATGGTTTTCATAGTACTGCCATAAAAAAACAGTAGCCAGTCAGATTTACCTTGAGCCTCAGTGTACCCTCAAGTTCAGCCTGTATCATTGTATCATTAATTACAAGGCAAAAACACCTGATGACGCCAAGGTGCAAAGGGAATTTATGACACATGACACAAGGAGCTTCTCTTTCCAGCTTTTCCTTCCTCTTCTCCATCCTTATCACATCAAAGTAATTCATATCACATCACTACATGTTTATGACCCTTGTTCTCCTTCCCCGGAGTCCCTTTGCCTTGTCGCCCGCAGCTGTCTTCCAGGGCCGCAGCTGTGGCCACATCATCATGGATTGCGATTTGTGGATCGAGTGTCGGAGGTCGCGGTGGTGGATCCAGTGTGGTGGATTCTATGTCGTGCCTGCTGATCGTAGTGGGAATGGCGGAACCTTTGTTGCGTTTCGCGTCAGATAATGGTGGTGGACCACGGCCGAGGTGGCAGCTGATGATGGATCCTAACTGGCGGTAGTGGACAATGACTGTGGACTATAGTGGCATCAGATCTTGATGGTGGATCATGATCTTGCAGGCTGCTGACCATAGACTATGATTGCAGCAGGTCTGCTTGACATATAGTATTGAAGTTATCTTTCAAAATGTTACCCTCATCATTGCTGCTAAAACCTTTATCCTGATGATGTTTTCCTAAAATTGACCTCTATTGCACTTCTGCCGTCCTGGGAGAGGGATCCCTCACCTCTCTGAGGTTTCTACGTATTTTTACCCTGTTAAAAGTTATTTTTTGTAGTTTTTCCTTATTCTTGCTGAAGGTTAAGGACAGAGGATGTCACACCATGTTAAAGCCCTATGAGACAAATTGTGATTTGTGAATATGGGCTATAACAATACAATTTGGTTGATTGATTGATAGACTTCCTGCTGTCCTGATGTCATTGGTGAGCGGTGTTGCAGTAATGTTCGCAGTAAGGGATAGTCAACTGTCGAGTGTCACACCAAGGTTCCTAGCATTCTTGGTGGGGGCTAACACAGTTGTCAAAAGTAATAGTCAGGTCGTGGGTGGGAAAGCCTTTCCCTGGAAGGAAAAGTAGCTCAGTCTTGTGAAGGTAAATTTTCAGTTGGTGGGCAGACATCCAGTGAGAGATATCAGTCAGATACGCAGAGATTCGTGCTAGTAATACAGTTCGGGGAAAAGAGAAGAATAGTTGGGTGTCATCGGCATAGCTATGGTAGAAAAAGCCATGTGAGTGAATGACAGAGCGGAGAGAGTTGGTGTACAGAGAGAAGAGAAGGGGACCCAAGACGAAACCTTGGGGGACACCAGTAGTGAGAGGACAAGGTTCAGACACAGATCCTCTCCTAGTTACCCGATAAGTGCAGTCGTTGAGGTAGGATGAGAGCAGGGCGAGATTGGAGCCTGGGACACCCAGGTCCTGAAGGGAGGAAATAAGGATCTGGGGGTTCACTGTGTTAAATGCAGCAGAAAAGTCTAGAAGGATAAGGACAGAGGAGAGAGAGGCTGCTCTAGCAGTGTGAAGTTGCTCAGAGACATCAAGAAGGGCCGTCTCAATTGAGTGGCCTGCCTTTAAACCAGACTGGTGAGGGTCAAGAAGGTTATTAAGGTGGAGATAGGAGGAGAGTTGATTAAAGATAGTTTTGGAAAGAAAGGGAAGAAGAGAGACAGGTCTGTAGTTGTTTACTTTAGATGGGTTGAGGGTTGGTTTCTTCAGGAGAGGATTTACTCTTGACACCTTCAGAGAGTTAGGGAAACAGCCAGTTGACAGGGAAGTGTTGATAAGATGGGTGAGTAAAGGAAAAAGGTCAGGTGCGATATACTGGAGAATGTGAGATGGGTTGGGGTCAAGGGGGCAGATGGTCAGGCGGACGGAGGTTAGCAAGGTAAGAACTTGATTGGGAGATGGGGGGGTGAAAGAGGAAAGGGAAGGGGATGAATATGAAGTTGATGGAAAGGTAGTTATAGAAGGAGGATTAGAAAATGAGGAGCGTATGTAATCGATCTTTTTTGTAAAGTAGTTGACTAAGTGGCTTGGTAGAAATTACTAATCATGTTAATGACTCTGTGTATCTGAACATTACTCAAGTCCCTAAAAACTATCCAGACCTTAACCCTTGTGTTGTCCCTGCTTCCCCCGGCTGTTACACTAGGCGAAAAGCAGAATTAGTGTCATGGGAAATCTTATGGAAGTTACCTGATCCCCTGAAGTTAGTGTCTATTTACAGCACGTTAGCACCGCGTTCTTCCGCGACATTAATCTAAGGGAAGCGGAGTAAACGTACCTCGGAGAGGGGGTCTGGAGAACAAAGGGAGAGAGCAGCGGGGGGGGGGAAGCGAAGGTGTTATCTAATTAGCATATGACTCAAGGCAAGCCGCTGCTGAGCCTCTCTCGATTCCCCATTGGAGGAAACCAACCCGGAAAGTCACTCGTGATTGACTGGTAGAAGTGTTGCCATTGGTCACCCTGGATCATTGCAGCACACACGTGGGGTAAACCCCTCCCACACAATATTAATAATACAAATTTATATATATATATAATAATTCATTATTTATTAGTAAGCCTTTACCAAAAGCAATGCAGTTAATTAAGACTATACATTCATTCATGTGATGCTTGATGTTATATGTGAACATATTGTACAGGGAAGAAAAAACATGAACAGTTCAATGACAACATACACCTACACATATATCTGAAAAATGAATCTTTCTTCTCTGCCGACTCGTGAACTCCTCAATGCTGATGCAAGGTCCGTATGGATGAACTGGAAGGTCCTTCATACTGGCTCATAGTGGGTCTTAGTAAGTCATAGTACAGTCAGCTGGAAAACAACATGAGTAATATGAGTTTATTATTAATAAACGGAAATAGCCTTGCTGCATCACCGTTGGAAGATCCGAAGAAAAATTCCTAAAAAAATCCTAAACAGATACTTACGTACAATGGCGTCGTTTTTCCGCACTGCAAATGCGGACTTTCAGCGAGTCTCGGCGTAATGTGCAGTGAGTCATTGTGCACAGGAATCCGGCTGTGAAAACACAACGATGAAAAAGATCAGATAAAGTAAAGCTGGAGGATGTATTTTAAACAGCACAGCACATCTTTATTCATACCCTCGCTCGGCCGGCCATTTTCATCAGAGCTGTGAAGAGACAGAGAGCTTCCTACATAAATAAAAAAAACGAGAAAAGTCAAGTTTTTGAAAAAACTTACAGAGAACAAACTGTTCGATTTAATTAGTTCATACCTATTTAAACATGCACTAGCTCCGCTATACCACTCGATGCTTTATTCTACTTTTAGCAACTGTCGCGCTAATCCCACAGTGGTTCACACGTGTTTCAAATCTGAGAGTTAGCTTAGCAGTTAGCAATAGCTTCGCCTCACCTTAATTCAGGGCCTGTGCGCCTGTCTTCTCCGCGTCGACTCCTCCACACCGGGCCCGCGGCTTTGCTTCCCACGCACTCATCTTCTCCTCCAGGGAAACAGTGTTGTATCGACTTCAGCAAGTTATTTATCCCGAAAACAGAGTCACTCGCACGGGACACACTTCACACGATCCTCTCAAGTCTGCGGCAGACGCACTCTGCATTCACGAGGCTCTGATTGGACATGCACATCAGGTGATGACGAAAACGACTGACGTCACTTCTTCAGAGTAAAGCTTCACAACTGTCCTTTTCATCTTAAACAGCGGTTAAAACAGCTTTTAAATTTAAATTTGATATGGGATGAGTATGTGACTGAGGACCCGTTTTTTCTTTCTGGTTTTAAGTTATTGTACTTACCTGATTCGTGCTGTTCTGTGTTTCTACCCTCATAGTTGAATGCACATCCACTGTGCATTTAACCAGCACAATTGAAAAAGTGACTGTAATCATGCCACTCTGTACAGTGGTTGAGATTTAGGATTGTGTTTTGGATAATAATAAAATGCTGAAATAATGTGCATTGTTTCAATTTTTTTTTTCATAGCATTGATTTTGCTCGTGGTATACAATGTAATTAATTATAGCACACTTACTTACTTAAGATCAATTTACAATTTCAGGTTTTATATTTATTTTAAGCCTGGTGTACTTACTCCAGATAGTTTAGAAAAAGGTGTTATCTGCTCCGAGGAAAACTATCCTGATTTGCGTTTGAAAAGCGCAGAGCATTGGCATTTGCATGTGAAAGCGTCCCCTAGGCTTAGGAGAAGGGGGGTCACCTCCCAACATTCTCAGGCTTGTAAAACGGCAAGACACTGGTAACAGAAATTCTCAAAGAATTTCCTACGACATTAACTGCCACAAATTCTTCTTTTAATGCAGTGTTATCCGTGCTTCCCTCGGCTGTTGGCCCCCTCACATAGTCCACCACATTTAAGCACGCACGCGCAGGACAATAGACAAGTGAGCAGCCCTTGCAGATGTATTTGTTACCCCCGCGGCACACCGTTTTACAGTCCTTTTCCTGGAGCATATCTGACACCTTTTACTCGCCACTGAGATCAACCTCCGCATGCCGTGTGATCAGGAGCACCACGTTCCTGTTTTTCTTTGGAGTGTAGGACACAAGAGTGGCGGTGGGCGTGAATGCGAACTTGGATGAGAACACCTCTCTTCCCTTGACTGCGAGCAGCCTGGTCGGGAACTCGGGTTTGTTCTCTCGAACAGTGCCGACCTCGGTGATCTTCCACTCCGGGAGCTGCCGCCCGAGTTCGTAGGAGGTGGAGTAATTGTCGCATGTGACGTTGCGACTGTGCAATCCCTCCATGACATCGAGCAATACCCGCAACGCCTGGTTCCGTTCTGGGCATCCGCTGCTCGGCTTTCTGGTGTAAACTTGCATCTTCCAAGCGTAGCTGGATTTTTATTCGCAGGCCACCCACGACTTGATTCCGTATTTCGCCGGCTTGTTGGGCATGTACTGTCACCGGCTTAGGGAGAAGAAGAGATGATACGAGAAGTGTCAGATGAGTGAAATTATTCTAATTGTCAGATAGAGAACCAGGGGTGTTTCGAAATCTGACTAAGTGTTTAATATAGTCCCAGGGGCTTAAGCTTCAAAGTGAAAATATGAGTGTTGAAGTAGCAAAAAACAAGTTATCGAGAGGGTCGAGATAATAGTCATGCTGATTATTGCGATTTCCAGGTTTCACCTCCCTTGACAGAAACATTCCACACGATTTCAGAAACCTAGTTTTCTGTGAAACTTAGTGCAATTTCATGAAATAGGCGAAATGGATGGAGACACTCAGGTTTCGACCTCTACTACACAAAACGAGTAACAGGGGGGATCCCTGTGGGGCCAGTGTGGATGGTGAGAGAGGCCAGGCTGGTCCTTGGAATTCCTGAGAGAAGCTGGAGCTCGGTGGATGTGTATCCAAGTGACTCGGCCGCTGTGGGTGGTGAGAGGGGCCTCCGCTGGGGAGGGAGAGATCTTAAAATCCCACAAGGGGATACAGAAGCTCCTGCTGGGGTCAAGAATCAAGAAAAGCCCATACAGAGAACCAGGAGGTGGTCCGTAGGGGGTCCTGGAGCTCACTGACTCAGGCATTAGAGGGGTAGCACTGGTCCTGGAGCTCACTGACTCAGGCAGTGGAGGTGTGCACTGGTCCTGGAGCTCACTGACTCAGGCCCTGGCTCCAGACCCACTACCCGGCCCAGAATGATCAGAGCTATAGCTACATAGCACAATAACATAATATAATAATAATAATTTTCAAAAACGAGAAAAAGAATAACCTCTGAACAGAACCAGTTGCTTATCCATGGTCACTTCGGGCCTCACACGGCCCCAAATTTGTCCACGGCTCGACTTGCGCGTCTAATCTCGCGGTCATCGAAGTGCAGCAGTCTGTGAAAGTAGGTGTGAAAGACTTTAAGGTGCATCGTGGCACGAAATATTGCCCGGCCGCTCCCAGCATCCCACAGGCTGGCGGGGCCTCGCTCCGGGACCTATACACGCCCGCTAAGATCAGCAGCCCTACGTAGGTGCGCATGTCGGTCTCGTCCATCCCTTTCCAGCCGTCGCAGTATTTCCGATGACCCCCTCCCGCTTCGTCATCTCCAGGATGATGTTCCCTACCGTCGGCGTGACGAAGAGGTGGAATTCGAGGCCACCGGTGCGGGACGTCGTGTGCAATCATTCACTTAGAAAGACAAACACAACAAATGTCACAAAAAGGTGTTTGAAAAAGGTTTTTTATTTGTACATCAGAAATTCATGAAAGTAATGTGAATTTAATGTTCATGGCCCATTTTGTCATAATTTTGTTGGGGCAGGGCAGCGGGTGGGGCAAGAAAAATATATTAACTTCAAAGTGGGGCATGACAGATCAAGTTTGAGAACCACTGGTCTAACGAATGGACCTGCAGTTTTCCAAGCCTTGGTCACATTCATGGTTACACTCACACTTACCCTCCCTAATGTGTTTCATCTGTGTTTAATTTAGCTGATGTCTGTCGGTATATAAGGTCTGTGTCTTCCCCTTGTCTAGTGCCAGTGCGTCTCGTATTGCACGCAGCGTTCTAGCGATCTCACCAAGTCTAGTCTTGTCTTGTGTTTTCTCGACCACGTTTGCCTGGATATTTTCCTCTCGTTTTTGCCTTTGCGGTGGTGATTTTGACTCCCTGTGTGCCGAACCCTGCCTGGTAATAAACACACTTCTTTTTGAAAACTGAACTCTGTGTGCGAGTTTTGCTATTGGGTCCCAGTTCTAGTATGAAACCTTACAAAAACATTCCTGTGTCATATAAATTAGGATTTGATGAGAACCAGTATAATTTTGGCTTAAATTGTGCCTGATTAATCAGGATACATAAATAGCATCATCAAATGTTTTACAGCTATCGTCATCACTGTATAATTAACTTTGTGTCTGCTGATTTGTGGTAGTTTCTTTCATAAGAATTACTTCTAATCAAAAGCACAATCACATCGGTGAGATACTCAAGCAAATAAATTGATTTTGTGATGAGATTTGACTCATGTAGTAGAGCTTGCTGATGCTACCCTGGAAAGCTATTTTCAAACAATAAGTCCGGATAATATCCAGAGTTTGTCATTCACCTTTAAAGAACGCAGCAGGAGACTCTCCAGTCAGACAAAACACATCAACACATGAAAACATTTCTTACAATGTAGCATAAGCATGATCACATTTTGTGTAAAACTCCTGTGATGCATTATATCAAAAACATTAGCTGTAGAAATGGACCGGTTACGGCATATGGAGACAATGTTTTTTGCAGTAATGATTTGATAGTGGAGCCAGGGTATCTGAGTCCCGCTAACGCCGGGTTCACACCGGACGCGGAAGCGACGCCGAAGCGAGGCGTAAGCGCAGCGCCAATCTTCTGGCTCCCATCCACTCCCATGTTAAACCGCAGCGCTGAACACACCGGAGGCTGAAGCGTAGCGTTGTGCCACGGCTGCCTAGCGCCGTGAAGCGATCGTTTCGGCGTCGAGTCTATTTTTTCAGCTTGACGCGAGCGTATCGCGACAGGAAACACACTGAAAAATGATTTTAAACGATATAGATGACATATTTTATATGATATAAATGACCAAATATGCATCCCATACTTTGTATTCACCTTCTGTTGTCTTGGAGTTTTAATTTTACCACTTTTACCAACCACATTATTAAATGTCCCCCTCTGCCCATCCACTACAGCAACACAAGCAGTCATAAAGATAAAAAAGAGAGGGGGGGCTACGTATTCTCCACATAGGCTTGAGTGGAGAATACGAAATTTACCCTCGACACCCGACATTTACCGGAGCTAACAGCGGAGAAGTTCTTCAACATGGATGACATTAAATGAATCATTGAAGTGGAGGAGTAACTTGAGTTGTTGATTCTCAGCATATGTTGTATAAAGACAACACCAAAAAAGACACATGTTGGGACGCTGTTGCAGTTAATGTTGGAGCAACAAGTAAGTATATGCTTGAAAAAAATGATTAAATGCCGATTTTACTACAGGCTGATAGCAGCAGAAGTATGTGATATTATTAGTAATGCGCGGCGCTTCGGCGTCGCTACCGCGTCCGGTGTGACCAGCCAAGCGCCGGCGCGCCGGGGATTAGCGCTTACGCCACGCTTCGGCGTCGCTTCCGCGTCCGGTGTGAACCCGGCGTGATACACCTGACGACCTATCATGAGTCAGTCTCAGCTGGGAATCACAATGTCTCACCCTTGAAACACAAAATGTCTCACCCTTGAAACACAAAATACACTATGTAAAAACAAACTACCAACAATTTATAAATTATGGGAACTGTCATATTGTCCATCTTAATAACATTCCAACTACTAAATTGGACTGAAATTATAGTTTCCTCTTGAAAAATCTCGACCACTAAAGATGGTAAATTAGCTGTGGGTAATCATCATTTGCTGGTCCTCTTTAGTTGAGCCGAAGCCAAGGTCTTGTTTGTTTATGGTAATTAGATTTAACAATACTAAATATAAATTAAATTGAATATATAGCCAGTAAAATATAAACACAGGCTTCTGACAAACAATTTTGAATTTTAGAGCTCTGCCACAATTACATGAGCATTATTAACAGCACTTTCTTTCATGTTAGAGAGCAAGGTAAGATCCACGCTAAGCTTCAGGACCATCTTTCATGTATCAGTGTGTGCTGTAATATAGGCAGTTTTTCTGTCCCTCAGTCACTTCACAGACTTGAAAAAGCATATAGTGCATGTATGCATATGTTCATGCTTGAATATAAAATGCACATGAAACTCTGTCCTACCATATGCACACACTGGAGAGAATCCTTTCTCCAAGGGTGTTTTAGATCTTAAAGCGGTACTATTTTTCAGTGACAGTATTGATGTTTCAGCTACAGGTACTCATTCCTTCTCTGCTTCTACTCCTAAAGCGGTGATTCTGGGAACTTGAGTCCCTTCAAATCCAGTCTTTGTACCTGTGCTGTACTCTGCTGCCTGTGTTCCTCTGGGGGTCATGCCTTGAACAGAGGTGCACGTTATATCCATGTTCCTTATTCATTTTTCTTCAATGTAGTCTTGCTCGGCAGCTCCATACAACAACTAGACCCCAGGCAGGAAAAGGTTGTCCTCACATACATAAAAGAGACTGTGGATTGGGAATATTGACTAAAAATAGATACAAATTAGCTGTTCCTAATATCCTATTTTCTATGTCCATATCTTCCTTCAATATACATGTCTGATCCCAATGGGAAGCTGCTTTGAATTTGGGGTTTTGTGCAGAGTACAACACTGACATCAGTGCATGAAGTTGGTGTTGTTAATGTGTGAGGAAATATTTAGAACTTCACATCCAGAAGACGTGTAACAACAGTGGCATTTATGAAAAATATCAGACGTTTGAGAAACTTACCTCTCCCAAGAAGGTTATGTTTTCACCTCTGTCTAATTTTGGGTTTATTTGTTAGACCGATTATGCAGGCTGGTCTCATCACAATTGTGTAGGAAATGCTACTAAAAGTAATGCATTAGAATTCATATGAATTCCACTAAATTGTGAGTCAGGAGGCTGGGGACACGTGACCTATGCGCTTCTCTCTCTTCGTGAAAACAAAAAACATGGCGGACATTCATCTAACCCTAACCCTAATATGAAAAATAAATATGAAGTCTGCACCACGGTGATTCAGCAGAGTGACAGCCGCAGGAATAATCTGTTCCTGAACCTGCTGGTACGGGAACGGAGGACCCTGTAGCGCCTCCCAGAGGGGAGGAGGGCAAACAGTCTCAGACTGGGTTGTGAGAAATTGGTTTTGTTAATGAACAAACATGTCTCTAACTTGGACCAAAGTGAAACACGTGGTTGTGTATAAAGCAAACATACATATTTTGACCATATCTGGCCATTAAATACGACTTAAAAGAGATTTAACAGATTTGATCCAGCTTGGACCTCAACAGGGTCTGAGAAAGAAAACCCCAGAGGGCCTGTGTTTGGAGCAAGGTGAAATGTAAACTTTGTCGTAGAACAAAAGCAAAGACATCATCGTAAAGGTCTTGACCTCGGGAGTAACATTATGTCAGTGGGAAAATTGTGGATGGCTCCTGCTCCTCAGGGATGACCTTTGAACCTTGCACCTGAGTCAGTTTTGATGGATTACAGGATGGAAACTAAATATGCAACAGACATGGTATGAACTGTTTTGGAAAGGTCTTGAACTCCACTACCATAGCCCAATGCAAAACTATGGGGGGCGCAACTGAGTAGGGCCAAAACCTTGACAAAACTAGATTTGACCGTTTTATTAGTAAGAAAAACTAAATCTGACTAAACAGGTGTTTTTCTCACAACAAAAAAACATACAGAAGCATGCAAGGTTCCCGGTCGCAATCTCTCATAATAGTGAAAACACATTAGAACTACAAAAGATGGGAACAACACACACACACAGGTACAGGAACGCCATTCATAAATATCTTATAATATTTTGCATATAATTCTCACTTGGGTGTTGATAAGTTATTATAAGGAGATTTAGGACCAATTTCAGATTGAAGCAAGAGAAAAAATAAAGTATGCATTAGAACAAAATGGAGAGAGACGCATTTCACAACGCATAGCTGAAGCCCATCAGCAGACTAATATCTGTCTGCTGAAGCACAACTAGCCCATGACCTAGAATGGGCATATCTTCAGACAGGATAAAGTACATGCTGATGCCTATTGTGAGTGTGGGCTAAACACGACTGCCTGTCTACTCTTAAAAGTGTGCGGTTTGAAAAATATGCTAATTGTATGTCTGAAGCTGTATCAGTATTTATTTAAACTCTTAAATAGTATTTCATGAATGTTGCATTGCTTTAATGTGGTGAGATGTTACTAAGATGTCCAGAAAAAACGAAATAAATCCAGCTCCAGTCTAAGGAGGACAGACTATGGGTCCAATCGCAAGAGAGCCTACAACAGAATTCCTATTTGCTAAACAATAAATGCTGAAAAAAGTGTCTGTGATATATGTACTTTTGGTCATAAATCGAATAAGTTGTAAAAGTAGCTTCAAAAGGTTTAAGTGTTGTTGTTTTTGGTTTCATTTAAGCTTCATTCATTTAAGGATTTCTTCATGGCTGAGACACACAACTTTCACCTGAATGTTGCCGAGCAGAGTGTGACCTTATGCATGCTGGTTACAGGGTCATGGTCGGGGCGTAGCTCTAGCCCATCCCCATCCAGAGGTGGGGTGTGTTAATCCTCAGGCCCAGGAATGCCACCACTGGCCGTACCGTGGTTTGGTCTTGCAGCCGGCAGCGGGGCCTCCAATGCTAATTGGAGGCTCTGAAGCATTGGGAGGCATGCAAATATCTCCGGCTTTACTCCGATACCCTTCTGTTCCACTTCCAGTCCTCTCCAATCCCCTCATTCCACCTGACTGGAGGAGAGGAGGGAGAGGAGGTGAGCAGCTGCTGGTTTCTTGCCTCCTTCCCGTGGGCACTGGCTGTGGAGAGGCAAGGGGGAGGGTGGGGGGTGTAGGACTGCAGCTGCTGTTGCCTTGATTAGGGGCTTCCAGGCCAATGTCATATACTGTACATCAGAGGAGATCAGCAAGCCAGCCTGAAAGTCAGATG
Organism: Pleuronectes platessa; assembly: GCF_947347685.1. NCBI lineage: Eukaryota > Metazoa > Chordata > Actinopteri > Pleuronectiformes > Pleuronectidae > Pleuronectes > Pleuronectes platessa. The sequence goes on along the minus strand of NC_070626.1, from coordinate 2,504,259 downwards.
ACACCAAGCACATGCACAGCACTCCTTAACCCCCCCCCCCCCTGACCTCCGTCCCTCATCCCTTTATCCCTCACCTCCCCCATTATCTCTTACTGCCATTTCTGCTCACTCTGCAGCCCCCTCTCCTTCTCTATACCCTGTCACCCTTCCAACCTCACTCCTAGTTTCATCTCACCTTTCTCTCTTACCCACTGGGACAGATCAGTAAAGGCAACCTGAGGATGAGAAAGAGAAAATCGTGAAAAAATATTCACTTTGCTTTGGTGGGGGCTGTCTGGGTAAGGGACCAGAACAGACCAGGCACGAGGAAGATGTTTAGACTTGGGCAGAGAGCTTGTCAAGACCATCAGGCTTTACTCTTTGATGAAGACCTTTTGGTTCAGGACTTGAGAGTCACTTGACATTCAGAGGGTGTTAGTAGAATGATTGTTAAGAATCTCTCTTCATTATTTATCTGCAGAAGCACGTTCAGTCTCAAGCTTTACCATTCTGGGTGAAAAAAGACAAAGGACTAGTGTTATGAAATCTGAATTAATGTGTTTACTAAATGACAATGCAACAAAAGGGAAACAATTAACCTAGAGTAGCATGAAGACTGGAAGCAGAGGAAACTAAATCTAAAGACTAAAGCTCACAAATAAAAAAAAAAATTCCAAACACAAATATAAATTTGAGATATGTGCTGGTTCTATTTGTTGACAAACAACAGCTTCTCCAATCACCCAGTACTTTTGTAGTGTATTCATGGCTATATGCCAGATACAGTCAGAACAGGTTTTACCATAAATCACAGTATCAAGAAAATACAATTTCTTCAAAAATAAAGCAAAACTACAAAGTGCTATAAGTAAGTGCCATTTAAGTGCTACTAAATTGTTAGTTTAAAATGTTTTTGTTCAAGGTATAGTCGGAATACTTTGCATTACATTTTGAGTCATGTTTTAAGCACATGGTAAACATTAGTTCAATGTTCTTTCTCTTGTAGGTCTGGATTGGTCCTCTCCAACCCCAAAACCTCTGTCTCTGCCTGCCCCAGCCTCTGTTCACCCAAAAATGAAAATTCCGTCATTAGCCACTCACCACTTTGCCAATGGAGGGTTGGGTGAAGTGTTTGAGTCCACAAAAAAACGTTGGAGTTTCAGTGGTAAACAGTGTTGCAGCCAAATCCAATACAATAGAAGTGTAAATGGCACGTTTTCGAGTCGAATCTGAATAACTGGGCCAAGGACACCAAGGGCACATCATCTCCCTTCACTTTTTCTCGTAAAAAGAGCGGATCAAGGAAACAAAAAGTAGACAAAGAGTGCCGAGTGTTTAACACAGAGTGGACAACAAAATACGTTTTCACTGAAGTCCAATCGAAGGCTGTATGCCTGATATGCCGAGAAACAACATCAGCCGTACAACAACAGCCGTCACTTTGCTACGAAGCATGCTAAATACGCTAGCAAGCAGTCAACGCGAGAACTTTGCTACGAAGCATGCTAACTACGCTAGCAAGCAGTCAACACAATAACGGGGGGCTACGGCTCAGAGGTGGCGGCTAATTTACAGACTCAGCAAAAAAAAAATCACCGACAAACTGGGGTTCAAGAGTCAACTACCAAGGCAAGTTTTTTGGTGGCATTCGAAATAGCAAAGGCTAGCAAGCCTTTCTCCGAAGGCGGGTTTTCTTAAATTGCCTTGCAAGTAAACGCTTTGCTACTTTATATTAGTTTACAAAAACACTCTATCCATCTGGTCCTGGCCCGGCCCCTCTGTCAAATTTTAGAACCCATTGTGGCCTGCAAGTCAAAAAGCTTGCCCACCCCTGTTCTACTTGCTGCTGCCACCAACTTCTGCAACGCAGGTGGCTTTTGGTAACAAGATTGAGGCATAAATAGAAAATATCTTTACACATGATAATGTTTGTTGTCCTGCTACTTGTTTCTTCGTGAAAATGTGCAAAGAATTGCTCTTTGTTATTTTCATTTTCTTGACACAGTGCAGTTGTGGTGGATTGGTGATTCATACAGCTGAGAGCAACATGATCTATCTATTTTAAACTGCTCCCACTTCATGATTTCTCTCCCAGTACATCCTGAGCTGTGTTCTCACCGAACTCTGACCAACATACATGTGACAACTAAAGAGAAGAGTTCGATGAGTCTTCTGTGGCAATTTTTTGCATACCAAGCATAAATTAGCCTTAGCTCCGCTGGGTCTGCCTCTTCTCCCGGAAGCCCCCTTTGAGATCCAGTAGCACATGCACATGGCCATGAAGAGAGGCAAGCGTTGAACAGTCCATTCTACAGCTTTACCACACACTATGCTTCCTGCCCCACTAATGTCTCATTACCATCCCTCTGCTCTTCTTTACTCTCAGAGGAAGTCCCCCTTTCCTGAAGGCATCATTCTCAGCACTCGTAGGTCATGACTTAATGTGACTTATGAGCTTAGACAGGGACAGGCTCTGCACTGTGTGTTTTTGCAGCAGCTAAGAGTAACACATATGGCTGAGAATCGTGAGGTACTGCTTTCTGGTGTATGGAATTGTGGGCGGAAATCTCAATTTTTTCACTGCCTCCCCTTTGATTGAAAGAGGTCTTCATCTGTATTTTCCACTCCTAGACTCAATCATTTGACCTCTCTCTTCAAACTGCCATGTGCTCCTTGGTCTGCCACCTTCACTCTAGCTGGAACAACTGTCCGGTGCATTAAATATGATTACATTTTACCATAATTAATTATATGGCATTGACAAAGCTTCAATGCAACTTGATGAATGCAGTCCATACTCCACATCACTTACTCAATAATCAAGACTAAAGCAGTAACTTTGCACATTTGTAAAGAAAAATTATGACTGCAGTAACTTTGTAAATTATTGGTATTTCGCTCTATTTTCCCACTAAGCAGACCTTGGTTTTTAAGCATCCACAGTGTTTTATGTCCCAAACCACATCTAAATGTGGTCTGAGTGATCGGCTGTTGGTAAATCTTTGGTAGGTAAATGCATCTATGTGTATTTTTAGTCATTAATGAAAGAAAATAGATATAATTGGACCTTAAATATAATAGTGTCAAGAGCTATGCTATACACAGCTATGATTGAAGTATGGATTTACAGGATTTCATTAAAGAACTGATTTTGAAATTACAGTTGAAATTTTATTGCATTTAATTAAAATTAGAGTTGAAATGTCTCAGGATTCTGTCTAATTTTGACCTCATTTAAATACTGTCAGCCACAGATTTCTATATAATTCATGGTATTCGTGTAATGTGTGGTGTGGCTTGATTTATTGATATGTTGGGGCAGTCATGACATCCTCCTCTCATGCTCCTCCAAAAGGATCAATAGAAGCGAATCCTGACACAATCATGTACAAAACAAGTTAATGTCTTTGGACAGATAGTCTGTTTGCTCGCCTCTCTCAGTAAATTCAGTCAGATATATCAATGTACCACCTGTAGACAGCCCAGTCAATGCATGGAACTGACACAACCAACCTCTTTTCACTCCAGTGGCCAGTTTGCAATCATTAAGTCATGGTGCTACAGGTGGTTTGGATTTTAAAGCTCATAAGGGTGAAGGGCAGCAAAATATATATATATATATATTACAAGACTAAACAGAATATTTCTTCCTAGTGTTAAGCATACCCTAACAATTAATATCTGTATAATAATATAACAATATTTGGGATGTACTGATGAAGCACAGATTAGGGAATCTGATTATCTTATTATTATATATTATTTAACGAAAACATACTTTATTCGATCTATGAATAGTAAAGAGGGAGGAAAAACACTGGTCATGTACATTTTACCAACAGTAGAAACTGTAACATAACTTGAATAAAGTGCAAGTGATATTCTTGTTTCACTTGAGGTAACATTAACTATCGACTATTTTACCTTCTCCTTTGCTCCTGTAACAATTACAATGGCGACTAGAGGGTCTTGTCATTCGAACCTTTGCATTTGTCGTTTTCCCGAAACAACTAATGTCATTTTCAAAGGAAGAGAGTTTTGTAATGACCTTTTGCAGGTTTATGAATAAAGTTTTGCAAAAACAAGTTTGTCTACATCAAAAAGAAAAGAAAGATGGGAGAAGGAACTGAGCACGAAATGTTTTGCTATGACAGTGTAGTCCAGGCAAAGTAACTCATTTTGGAACAAAAAATAAAATTAATTGTAAAATAATTTTTTTTTTATTTGGGCTATTTTTTTCCTGGAAAAAAAAGAAAAGAAAGTACCCATGAAAAGTAATGCAAATATTGTTTATTTAATACGCAAATGAGCTATACACTAATCGAATATATGCCCAAAATACACTAAAATAGGCTTAATTTTAATAAAACTTTACATGCATTTCCCCACATTTTCCTGTGACTGGCTGAACACCTTAGCTTGTTGAAGAAAGCTAGTGTCATTCTTTATTCTTTCGTGGTGGGGAGGCTTGTGTGCCTCCTTGACCCTGAAGACTATACCAGCAGGGGTTTATACCCATGACAGGTACTACCAAGCCAGGCGGTTTTCAGGCTAGAGGCCAGTCTAAAAGCAGCATTGCCATCACCCATTGGCAGTAGGATGATTGGATGAAGATTGGGCCGATGTATTTGTCATACATATGAATGGTGTTTCTGCCTATGCAAATTAGGACATATTCAATAAGTGTGGAGCTCATGTGCATATTCAAATTAATTTGAAAAGAAACTTGTAATACAAAAAAAGTAACTTTTCATGTAAAATGTTATTGTGGTAGAAGTAAAGGAAAAAATTAAGCCTATTTGGGTGTATTTTGGGCATATTCGATTGGTGTATATCTCATTTGCATATTCAAATTGATTTTAAAAGAAACTTGTAATAAAAAATTTGTTACTTTTCATGGGTACTGTCATTGTGTAAAGTTTTATTTTTATAGGAGTAAAGGAAAAAAATTGCCCCATTGGAGTGTATTGTTGCCTGGCCTTATTGGCACACATTGATGAGAATTAAACATATTTCCTCAACTAGGATTTCTTAGGACATTTAGTATGTTGGTCTGGACACCTCATAGAAATTATATATGCTGAAAAAAAAATTATTTTACAATTAGTCGGACATAAAGCACTACTTTGCCTGGACTAGTGGGGAGGTGTATGTTTTTAGATGTTTTAACTAATTTGAATTAAATGGACAGATAACTGTATCAATCCCCTGTGGATAATCTTTTGGTGCAGCATACTGTAAGATGTCGGCAGATATGGGTTAAGAGCAGTAGTTACTCTGGTGATTCTCCGATTTTAGTGCTGCATTAAAGTGGATTATGGCATCCTCAACTCTCAGCTAGAGAATTGTGGCATAAAGGAATTGCACAACTAAAACAGTTTCTATTCAGGTGTCAACCAGTCTTAGGTTGAGATTTATATTTTTGTGGGTTTTATTATATAGTTTGTTTTAAAGTTATTTTGTTGTCTTCTTGGCTGTTTGTTTTTACTTTTTATCTATCTACCCTATTTTTTCTGTACAACACGTCAATGTCTGTTCTACCTAAACATGTGTTACCAATAAATTGACTTGATTTGAGCAATTAAACAATAAGACGGCAACACCAGCTAGTTCATGAAAGGATTTGACAAACAACCTGGATGTGACTTAAATTGACTACATACATAAAAATGCACTCAGGCAAGAAAATAGTCTACTGTCAGATTCTGTAACATGAAGTAATATGGTGAGCCTGAAGCTGCCAAGTGGTCTTTTTGGTATTCATTGGTAAATAGGCTGCAGTTCAGCTTGTATAGCAAGTGTTGTGCACAGCGAGTCTGTTCAGACAGCAGCGGAGTCGAGTTTAAAGGTCCTCAGTGGTGAACCAACTCAGCAGCATGAGCACACAACTACATTAAGCCCCAAAGGGAAAACAAGATTCAATTCAGCCTATACTGCGTAAAGCAAGCTACACTTCGTCACACATTAGTAACACTATTGAAGATGGTATGATGTCGTTTATATAGCTGGCAGTTGGTTTGGTAAAACACAAAAGGCAGGTGAAAGATTTTGTCAGCATCCAAAACAAACATCAACATCAACAACTAAGAGGTTCGAGCAGACTGTTGATTGTCTGCGTTTCCACCTTGGCCTGAAGGGGAAAGTAGGAAATGTAGCCGGCTGACATATACAAGTGAGCGCTAGAACAAGCCAACATTCTCCAGTCCACCTCAGGGTGGTAATGCAGAAGACTATACAGTAACAATAATATACAGTATATATCGCGGAAACAGGGTAAACATGGATGTCATTAATTAGCTTGTCTCTGAAAAGGAGATCTGCAGTATACATTAAGCATATTAAAACAACTGGCAGCCATTTAATGTTGATTAAATCTTCAGTGCAATTTTGACAAATTCAGAGCCAGGGAGTTGATAGCCCTGAGCTGTTGTAAGTGTTGCGCTTACATAGAGGGGCACTAAAAGCCACAGAGCTCCACTGTACCCATGTTTGTTCTGTCAGAGCAGACTGAGTGTCCAAGGTCAGTTTCTCCAGGCGTAGGAAGGAAAGACAGTTAAGAATCAGAGGAGTGAATCAGGAGGAGGAGGGATGGGCTGAAAAGGAGGAGAGCTGGAGGAAGGAAGAGGAGATAGGAGTAAAAATTAAAACAAAGGGGTGGTGCTTGTCTGCTGTGGTAACCGGCAGTAATGGCTGTGCCCTTTTTCATGTTTCACTGTTGAGAGTAGGGGCCTAGAGATTTACTTGGACATTAGTTGGGAAGGGGGGTTGGAGAACCTGCAGGACATGGCCTGACAGGATGACCCCTGACCTCTCCTCTTGCTAGAGCTGCTTGGGGTCTCATGAAATACCTAAAGGGCCCCAAGCCTAGCCAGTGTGTGTCAGATCCCTCAGTGCTGTCAGATAGCTTAAGGTCCTTTTTAAATGTATTTTTCAAAAGGGGGAAATCAATAAGTTGGGTCAGAGAGAGGCGGCAGCAGAAACATGAGTCTGTGATATTTACTTTGCTGAAAGGCACGGCTTGTTCAGAGCACTTGTCAAAGATGGGCCTCCAAGTGCATATTTAGTTGTAAGACAAAAATAAGTCGATGAATGGACATGAAATGGAACTCACTCTTTTTTTAAGTCATCATTATACAATAAACTTTATCATGCATTAAGAATAGTTAAAGAGTGCGATCATTTTACCTTATGAAATTCATACAGTGAGGAAAATCCCTATATAGCCCCCAACCCTAGTGTTTTTTCAATAAATTAAATCTCCCCACTTATAGTCACATTGAAGATAGAAAAGCGTTTAGAGTGCGTTGTGAAATTGCATCGACAGCCCTGTTATTCCTTCTCATCCACCGTTTCACCACCATGCATTTTGGATTGCACTCTGTCCCGAGACAAAGCGGGTAATTGGATTCACATTGTGTCTGTGAAGGGAGGACGAGAAGAAACTCCACCTCTCCACAGTCTGGCCCATGGCGGCCAGTGTGATGGTGATATTGTACTGACCCTGCCTATCAGGGGTCACGATGGGGAATTACAGTGTCGGCTGTCAAGCTGAGACCCATATTCTGCCCAGAGGAAAGGCACACTGACAGCTTCGGAGGATGCAACCAGGCTCTCTGACACACACAGACAAACAGTAACACACACACACCTTATCTCTTTTTTTTGAGCGCTCACTGCACTACACTGCTCTCATTGGGTTTATGGGCCTATTGTTGCCCTCCAGGGGCAAGAGAGGGGAGAAAAATTACCAGCTACAGCAGAGCTTAGCAACTGAGTCAGAGTGACAGACACGGAGGGCTGATGTCTGCTGGTTCATCAGTTCATATTCCATCAAATAAACACAACACAAAAATGTAAAAAATGCACTCATTGGCATTTGATCCACACAACTTCATTTTCCGGAATCTCACATTTTCGGACCGAACACTTCCTGTTTCATTCCCTCCGTCTTCTGTTGTTGTTCTCGTCTCATAAAATATGTTACAAGCAAGTCCTCTTCCATGTCAAGCAGCTCCAGCTCCATCAACAGCCTTTGTCTGTTAGTTGCCATCGTTTTCTTTACATACGTCAAGAGGTAGAATTCTCTAAGCTCGTCTTCCGTTGCGCCAACTTCTGCTCTGGCGGTGAATCGTTTTCAGCACCCACAGCCTTCGGAGAACCATAAATGAAAAAGAGACCGTCGGATCCGTCCGTCCGCCAGTCCGTAATGGATTCGTAGTAGCATATATCGGCCTTTAGCCCTTACCCTTCATTTTGCGCGTTCAAATGTAGAGGTAGGCTTTTTCAGACCCTCACTTCGAACGGAGGGGTACCCAGAATGCCTTGTGAATCACCGGGAAGCATGGAGAGAGTCCCACAATATAGTATTTTCTCCATTAATTAGGAATAAAAAATTACGCCCTATGCTGGCGATCTTTTTGCATGATAATCCAGTATTTTGGGGGGTTTTCGCGATGACTACTGAAGATGTAACAGCTTCTTGAAGGGCTGTCCCAATAGGTAGGGGGAGATTTCCACCACTACCCCTTGTTACTCCGTTTCAAAGGGCAAGGTAACCCTCGAAAACAAAGGGAAGGGGGAGGGCCAAGGGGTGGAATTGGGATTGGGCTCTGTTATTTTTTTCTTATTACTTTAATTACATTTGTAAATAATTCAATTTTTTCATTGGAAATATATTAAATTTGATTTAAGTCATATCATCCTGAAGGTTTTGTTTTCAGTTTGTGTGTTTATTGTTACAGAAATTACACCGATCCTCAGAGCAGCTGTTATTTAGACCTTTATGTACATTCTGTAGAGTCTCTCCTTAGTGCATTGAAAAACATGCATATTCCCTCTCTCTCCCCCTTCCTCCCTCTCAAACACACACACACACACTCACACACACATACTGCTGTGAATAGTTGACCTCTCCTAGCAGCCAGCCATGTGCTTAAGAAGAACCTGTCTCCTGTCCAGTTTTTCTATCAGCTCTCCCATCACACGCTGACACCACAGCAGCACTTCAAAGAGGCCTGCTTTTGATGCTAACCATCAATATGCATTTCATCCTGCACCGCTTTCTCCCCAGCATTCCTCCTCTGTGTCTTCTCTCTGCAGTAATTGCCTTCAAAGCCAGTTAGCACAAATTATTTGCGACCATGCTGGTGGTAAAAACCCAGGGTTTGTCGGTGGAGGTGTCCTGGAGGTCAGATGTATTAGCTCAGTGGCTCTGTAAGCTCTTTCCGGTGTCTACTTGTACAAATAGGCTATCAAGCATAACCCGTGTCAACCTCCCTACATTAATCTCCCAATGTCTTGAAGGGGGGTTCTGTAAATGCATTATTAGAAGAGCAGCAGCTCACAATTTTTAGAGGCTCACAGGGCATGTTGCCCTAAACATGTGAGACTGGTAAAAATGTTTAGTTAATTTGTCGGGTTGCGTGTTGGCAGTTTGCATCCACAGCTTAAGTCTATGTTTAGCTAATGCTGCCAAAGCCATTTCACTGCAGCGCCTGCCTGTATTCCCCCTCGGAAAATACATGTTTTACTCTGTGAGCCAGATCAAAGCAGAGACGCTGGGATCAAAGACCAGCATCATGCCGCTTTGGTCACATCTGTGTTGTTTACATGAATGCTAAAGGCACTTATATCAAATATTACCAACTTTGAAAGATATATGTGTTGAATCAAAGTATTTTGATGTCACTTTTGAAGTACATCGGTGCATTTGGGGATAATTTTGAAAATCTCCCCACAATTTCACAACAATTTTGTAAGCCTTAAACAAGATGGGAGGACTGGGCCTGTAGAGTATGCATCTGTTTGCATCTCCCCCTACATTTTCAAATTCCACCACATCCTCACTATCAACAGCAAGGACCCCTGTAGGTATGTCTCTTAAGAGCTTAGCTGAGCTCTCAGTGAATACAATGGACTTAACTTAACAGGATCCAACATTTCCCATCGGTCCTTTGCCATATAAGATATAAATATAATGAAAAAGAGAGGGGGTAGAGATGGACTGTACATCTTTCAGGCTGTTGTTTATCTGTTGACCTCAGATATTCTCTCCTCAGTAATCTCCCCCGACGGGAGGCTGAAGAGGAGGAAGTGAGGTAGCTGAGGGGGGAGTGGTGGGTGGAGGTGTGTGCGTGCATGTGTGTGTGTGTGGGGGGGGGGGGGGGGGGGGGTATAAGGAACAAGGAGCAAGATGGAATAGGAGAGGGGGGTTCAATGACCTGTGAGCCAGCCTGCTGTTGGGCTGGGGGCTAAACACCTCCCCAGCCCCTTTACCTCTAACTGGATTATAAACCTTGCTATTCCCTTCGCAGAGAAGCAGACCAGATCTGACACCCAACCAACACACACACACACACACACACACACACACACACTCACAAACACACACACACACACACACACACACACACATACACACACACACACACACACTCACAAACACACACACACACACACACACACAAACACACACATTAAGGCTTCATCTCTGAAACAACACTTACCCTTCTACTTTTGGAGTTTTCTTAAGTTTTTCTCTTAGCTCTCCTCTGTCCTCTCCAGGAAGGTGAGGAGGGAACCGGAGTAAAAAGGGACACAACACACCGACTCCCTTCAAACATAAAATCACAACAAATCCTTTTCCACATTTCAGGATTCATGTTGTTGTTGCTGTTAATCTTAAAGGTTCAGTGTTTAGTGATATCTAGTGGTGAAGTTGCATTTGCAACTGAATACCCCTCACCTCACCTTCCCCTTCCAAACATGAGACAGAAAATTTGGTAGCCTTCAGTTGTCATACAAACTCAAAAGTTGTTTAGTTTGTTCAGTTTGGGCTACTGTAAAAAAAATGGGCCGATATATAAATCCATATATAAAGTATTTAAATATATTATAATAATATAACAGATTCAAAACATGTGCAAAAATGTCAAGACATCAAACTACTGTGATATACATTATGCTAAATTATTGTTAGATAGTAAACTTCAGAAGTGTTGGCATGTGTCTTTCTGAACTAGCTGTATGCTTCTATTACCAATCAGTTATGCTAAACTAGGCTAACCATCCACAGCTCTTTACTTTTCACACAGATATGACGGTGAAATCAATCTTCTCATCGACAGAGAAAGGGTTTAATATGCAATGTACAACAAATATAATGTCAATTTACCTGCAGTTTATTCTCAACGACACCTCAAAACCTGGATAAACAAAACAAAACCAATCTTCATTGACAGATTATGGCAGCTCAGGACGGTTGCTTTTTTCGAGTCTTTATGTCGTATGTATCCTTGTGTTTGACACTTAAACCAAAATTGTGCATTCTTTAAATGCATAGTAGATAGATAGATAGAGAGATAAAGAAACGCATTTGTTTTTATCAAATTGTTACCAAGAGTCTTGGGTTAGTCAAGTATCTATAACAATGCAAACAGGGTGAATTAAAACTTAAAATGAAGAGAAAGAAAGAATAAAATAAATTTTGACTGTATATACTGTATAAGGAATTTACACATCCTGAGTGATCTGGTCACAAGTGGTTGGTGATGTACAGGTGGGAATGCATCCAAGACACACAGATGACCTTTGGAAATGGTGTGGTATGTAAATTACCACATTCTTTTAGCAGTGTGTACAACAATGTGTTCTGGGCAACACTGAAGCACCGTCTACTCATTTCCAATGTCTTAAATTTGAAAAGCCTATACATGTATCATCAGTGCATGAAAAATCTTGGTCAACTTGGTTTGCCTGGAAGATAGAAAGGAATAGATCAATTCTGTACTATTTTGATTTCATCTTCTATTTTCAGACTTGGCACATAACATTGTTTGTTGCCTCCCACTGGTTAAATATAACATGATATTTGGATCTCTCAAAATTATTGATGCATGTATTTGCAAATAGAGTTGGAAACTGAGATCCCATCACAACTGGCCGTTTGATTCTAATACCAGATGTGAATTGATGCAAGAGCTGTTCACTTGTGATCAGATCACCCAAGACACATGGTAATACCAGGTACGAACAGGGTCATATACTCTTCCTCTCAATCCCAGTGCAGGAGAGGTTTGAAGCGCAGCTCAGTTCAGCAAGCAGGTCAGCGCTTCAAGGTCCTACACTGGCTGACTGACAGTTTGCTCTAACAGGGCTGAGTGGCCTGAGCATTTCATGTGTAAACCAGTGCTAGTCTGGCTAGTTTCAGATTTCATGAAGAGGAGCTGGCAGGGAGAGAGCAGCCACAGCAGATGCAGTCCGACACTCCCAATCCCCGGAGCAAATGCACCAACACAAATGCCTGCTCAGGCAAGCGGAAGAGGTGACAAAACACATCAGGTAACCTATGCCTACACGTCAGACATTAATGGTCATTGATAGTGACAGGAACCTTTCCGAGGTAGGACATGTGCATTGGAAGTGTTTAACTGGTTGTTAACTAGTGCGGCAGATGCCAACTGGTATCTACCAGCCAGAAAAAAACATAGCCATAAATATTACAACAAGACTCCCGTCATTATCAGAGGTCGTTAAAGCAATTAAGTGCTCATGTGTAGAATGGACAGATGTCGGGAGAAAAACAGAGCATATTAAAGAAGGCAAAGCTCCTTAGTGGCCCTGTTGATGCTAATATGGCAACAGTTTAGGGTTTCTATTCTTTCCAATGCCTGTTATCAGGGGATAACAAGAGGATTACAAATGTTCTCCTGTACTTTGTAGTTTGTTTTCTGGTTGCTGTGTGTGTGCGTGCGTGTGTCCAAGTAGCATTCCATACGTTTATTTTTGTGCTCATTAACATCGTAAAAATTATCAATTGTTTAAATGTTTAGATAGATAGATAGATAGATAGATCATTTTGATAATTATTTATATTTTTCACCATACGAGACTGACACAGATACACAGCTTAGGCGCTGATATCTGTCACAACAACGTTTATAGAACCCCTTTCTTTTTTTTAATATATTTTAATAGTCTAGTAAGCTGTGAAGGGGGGCCGACAGAGAGTGGGGGAAGACATGCAGCACAGGGCCACGACCTGGGCCGCTACGGGTGATGTCTAGCCTCAATGGGGCGGCAGCTCTACATGGTGAGCTACACGCCGTCCTGTAGTGTCCCTTTCTGTTTGGCAATTTTTCTTTTTTTCTTTTTCTTTTCTTTATATTTTAAATCGAAAGGAATTAGAGAGATTTTATTTTGAAAAGGTGTGAATTTGGGTCTGAAGATTGTGTCGGTTACTTGACAGACCTCTCAAATAGCCGGCATGTAATGAAAACACACATGAATATCAATGAAGCAAATTTAATGTCCTTCTATGAAAAACATTGACAATAAAATCTTCACTGCAGTGAAGGTTTTGTAACTTCAATCGGCCCCATAGACTGTTACACATAAGCTGTGCACACATTGTCCAGCACACAAACAACAGATAGTGACAGTATTTTGTTGAACTGTTAGAGGAGGTCCCACTGCTTTGTGCTGGGGAATTTTCCCTAATGAGAAGAGATGCAATACATTGTACAGAAGTCTATTAATAGAGGACATTAGAATGAATTACTAACAAACAAATATTATTCAACAAATCATTTAAACATTCTGATGCCCTACAATTGTTTTTAATAAAACACAAAATAAATATCCTTCCTATCTATAATATCCTACTATCCCATTATCAGGCTTTGTAGATGATATTATCTCATTAGATACACTGTGGATTTTACATTTTCTTTTAAGTTATTGAATTTGATTTTTGAATTTTGTCTACAAGTTGAGTATCAGAAAACACGGACTGACAGTGATTAACATCTTTCACTACTAGGTTATTCATGATATTCTTAAATTTAGTTTAATACATTATTTTTACTACAGCAGAATACAAAAGATCTTTATTTTCCAAACTGGAAGTTTTGGCTGAAGAATCAAATCCCCTGAACAACATTGAGAAAATAACGAAATGGAGAATATTAGGTGATGATTAGCAGCAGTTCTGTTCTCTGAGTTTTCTACAGGAGGTTCACATGCTGCATCAGGGTGGGGAGGTGCAGGGTAGCACACCAAGTCCACACATTAATTCTGTAAAAATTCTCCAAATTTCATATCACAGCCTAGGCTGGGGCCATCAGAAAAACCCCTCCCCTGCTGCAATTGGTGACATTACATTGAAATATTAAACACCTCTGCGCATCATGCTTTTTATGCACTGATGCATATTTTGTGTCGTGGTTAAGAATATTAAAGCATAATTTATATTTCAGCAATTTGACACCTTGACATTTTGACACCTCTGTTTTGAATTTCAGCATGCGGTTTGACATGTTTGTGTTAATAACATTGTGATCTCGGAGGGCCATGGCCGCAGGCTACTTGAACAAGACTACTAAAGAAAGGGATTTCAAAAGGAATTGTAGAGCAGCCTAGGGACTCGTCAAAATCAGCCCTGATACTGTTGCCCTGATAAAAATCCATTACCCGCAAACGTGAGGGGGGATGGTGGCTACAGTTGTGTCTGTGTGTGTGTATGTGTGTGTGTGTGTGTGTGTGTGTGTGTGTATGAGTGATACTGAGAGAGAGAGAGAGAGAGAGAGAGAGAGAGAGAGAGAGAGAGAGAGAGAGAGAGAGAGAGAGAGAGAGAGAGAGAGAGACCCTTTTATAGTCAGTTCAAGGCAGGGATGTTGTCCCTTTATTCCACCTCGCTGTTCTGTATAAAAGGGACAAACATAAAATAGGAGGGGCACTGATGTTCTGCCTTTATGGTGACGGTGGAGTTGTCACAGAGCCAATTCAGTATCTGTGCACAATTATTGAGCTGGCAGAGCAGGACAGGAACTTGACACTGTTGTGTTACATACAGTAAAGTTTATAGTAAGACCGATGACACGACAGCTCCTCAAAAGTTAAGCCAAAGCATCTCAAATACCCTCTGCTGGCTAGCTCCAGTAAAGGTCATAAAACCCTATTTAACCTAATCCATGTAAGTGGATGGGACATGGACCAAACTAAAACATCAAAGTACACATCAAACATTTGTCTCAGATGGTTTCTGTCATTTTAGGCAGTTCCTAAGGCACAATTATTTTGCAAATACTTTTCCGATATGTTTGGCATTCATTAGTTTTGATGCAATAAAAATTGGGTGAAATGTTATAATTGATAGCTGAGACCTATTTGACTTACAAGCATAGATGGTAGATTTTTGTATCAAGGATATTTTGATTTCTTTTCTGGACAATGGGGAAACAAGAGATGTGTTGTCCATCTATATAGTCAATTGATTCCTGCTGATGGCTTAGGTGATAGTGTATGAATGGCGCGTGATTGAAAAATCCCTACGTACAAAGGCAAATTAATTTGTGTTAATGGTTGAATGTAGCCCATTATACTATCTCCTCAAAGTTTCATGAGCATTTTCTGATCTCCCAGTCCAAACATTTATAGGCTATATATTCATTTATTTTCACTCTAAAGTTGGGTTACCTAAAATGTAAGTAGCACAGACAGGTTAATCGCTTATTTGCTATCTCTTGGAAATACTAAGTTGTCTTTTTGTTGTGTTGTGAATATTTGTTCTGAATTATGATTGTGCTGAATACTCGTATGAAACAAGAATCCAGTACAGATAATCGACTTTTACGAGCACAGGTACCAATCCGAGTAAAATGTGTCAATATCCATACTCGTGATGTGTGACAAAGTTCACTGTTGCTGCGCCAGCAGCCAGCAGTGACACACAACACAATCTTGTCGTTGTCACAGCCACTTTGTCCACAGGGATACTAACGTGTAACATCGTTATCTATGTTCATATATTCTCAGCAGCCACTGGCCAAGTCAAAGTGCAACCAGCCCGGCTAAACAGACAGAGAGCCACATGCAATGCACAGGCTCCACAGGCAATGCCCTGCAGGACAGAGGGCCGGGCAGCATTCACAAGCTCCACAGGCTAAGTCAGAGTTCACCCAGCCCGGCCAGACGCACGCGAGTCAATCTTTAGATCACTTAATCACAGGATGCATAAGTTATTTGATGGCTGTGCTGCAAAATTACCCCTAAATATTCTCCCCAGTTAACAGTGCTAGCCTGGTAATACCTAATGTAGGGAGTTTTACCACTATGGCTGTAGGAGCATGGACATTATCATGTGAAAAGAATGGAAAACAACATGGTGGCAACAGTAGCTCTTAGGAATTCTTAGGAATAAGTAACAAGGATTCAGAATTTGGAGCCACTTCAGTGTGCAGAGGTTATAATACTTTGCCCTAAACACCTTAGAGATACATTATCTAATGATATAGCTATCGACATTGCCCTTGCTTCCAATGGTTCGTCTCTGGTTCGACTCCACGGAGAAACAACAAAAAGACGAACCTGGATTGATCTGTCCAAAGATCCAAGAGGATTCTCCATACCCTGTCTAGTACCCCTGAGCAAGGCACCTTACTCCCCAACATCTGCTCCCCAGGCGCCGTACATGGTCGCTCACTGCTCTGTGTGTCCTGCACCAGATGGGTCAAAAGCAGAGGTTAAATTTCCCTACCTGCATGAGTGTGCCTGTGCATGTCTGTGCATGTATTTGGGACAAATAAATACATCTTAATCTTAATCTCTTAATCTGAAACAGTCAGGAACTTGGGAGTGATCTTCGATCCCGATTTCTGCTTTAATTCTCATTTAAAACGAATTCCTAGGACCGCCTTCTTCCACTTGCGTAATATCATATTTTACGCAATATCGTAAAATCAGACGTTCTTCTAAAAAAGATGGAGAAAAACTAGTTCACGCCTTTGTTACATCGAGACTGGACTATTGTAATTCATTATTATCTGGCTCCAGCAGTAAGTCGTTAAAGACTCTACAGCTTGTTCAAAATGCCGCAGCACGTGTCCTGACGAGAACAAAGAGAAGAGAGCACATTTCTCCAGTATTAGCATCGCTACACTGGCTTCCGGTTAAATCTAGAATAGAATTTAAAAACTCTCCTCCTCACCTTTATGGCCCTTAATAATATGGAACCATTTTACCTTAAACAGCTGTTAGTACCTTATCAACCCACTAGAGCACTCCGCTCCCAGAATTCAGGTTTACTTGTCGTCCCTAAAGTCTCTAAAAGTAGAGTAGGAGCCAGAGCTTTCAGCTATCAAGCCCCTCTCCTGTGGAATAATCTCTCACTTTCAGTTCGGGAGGCAGACACCATCTGTACGTTTAACAGTAGGCTTTAAACCTTCCTTTATGATAAAGCTCATAGTAAGAGCTGGTTTTTACATTATTTTTACTCTGTTAAAAGTATTTTTTTAGTTTTTTAGTTACTCCTTACTATTGTTAAGGGTTAAGGGCAGAGGATGTCACACCTTTTTAAAGCCCTATGAGACAACCTTTGATTTGTGAATATCGGCTATACAAATTAAATTGATTGATTGATTGATACTTTCTGATGCTACTAGATGTCCCTCCTCATGAAACTGTTTAGTTAATTAGTAAATGAAACCCATTTTGGGCCATGGGTAAAGAAACATGCAGGCCAGCTTCATCCGTTTAACTTGGTCAGTCTTGTTTTGATGTCTGCTTCAATTGTAGGACAATTACCCTGTATCAAATAACTCTCTCAATCTTAACCATCACCAAAGTACAAGCAGTGTGCACCATGTAATGTTCCTAATCTATACATAAACTGTAATGTAATGTTAGTGTTCATTCTGTAATGCTAACTGCATCAATAAACCTGAAAACAACAAATCTTGACCAATAAATCTAATTTTACACTATCTTTCGAACTATTCTAACTGGTGTTCTGTTGGAGCACAAGGAATTAAACCTACCTCAATCACATTGGATGAACATTTTGATCTTGAATGCCTTGAGATGTCTTCCGTTTGCCTGCTGAATAACCTCTGAATGTGAAAGCACAGCGGCCTCAGACACAACCATCTGCATTGTTCTCCATGACTGCACACAGCGGCTAGCTCCACCTGAGTATCTTGTGGTTTACTTACCCTCAACATTGCACAGACTGGTTGATGCTTTACAAATCTGCGTCATGAGACAATGAATGGTTTGACTTATGAATTAACTGACACCTGAATGGATTGTACTACCATTTCATTTCAAACATACACACTTACTCCAAAACCAAGTTTTTTTTTAAAGATGAACTTCCTCCTTTTCTGAGGTAACATCTTTTAGCCACATTTGAGCTATTGAGCCTTCTATAAAAGTAGAAATCTAGCCTTAAAGTCTGGACACAGGTGCTGGATATTGAGAACATAGACTGCTTTAATTGAATTTCCAGTATCCTCCGTTCCGAGTTACCAGAGTAGAGATAATTCCCTTATCCACATCAATGCAGGCCCTCTGCTGGGCTCAGTGAAAGGGGCTGTGGACCTGCTGTTTGCTGGCAGGATCTGCCACAATCAATTACACAAGCCTTGTTAAATACCCCTGTGATTTCCTGACTCACCCCACACTGACACTGAACTAAGTTAAAGGAACCAAACAACAGCCGCTGAGACAAATAGCCCCAGATCATTGTCCAGCTTCAGTGCATTTTGGTGTCTTAAGATGTCTTAAGCTGGCTGAAGTAATACTACAAGATGATAGACTTGTGCTGCCTGATATAGGCGGTCCCGGGTCTGGTGAGGAGGGCTGGTCATTGCCCCCATGGTGACCAATACATAGCTGTGTTGCCTCACCAACTGGGGAGTTCCTTTCATCCTGCTCACTCACCCAAGTGTCCATTCTGGGCCCAAGCTGACACCAAAACACATGCCCACAAAAAGACAAGCTTATATGTCCAAAACTGGATGTGTTGGGATAAAACCAATTCTACATTTCCTACATTTGCTTTCTCTCTTACATGTAGTAACCTTTCCAGTGGGCACACTTATGCCAATGAATCACAAATGTAAAAAACATATACAGTTTGGCAGACACAATTTTTTTTTACAATACAATTGTTCAGTTTAAAGCTGGCATTGTATTTTCGTATTAAAGCACTTAAAATTATAAGATTGGCATTCTTTAAGATGTCCTTTTCCAACTAAAACTGATTTGTTATAATACTGACAATAATTTATTTTAAATAAGAAATAAATGAAACAAGGAAAAATAGATCACCTCAAAGCCTGGCAATCGCTTTTACTCAAAGTATTAATAAGGCAATTCATTGGTACTATTCCGTAGGGAGGATTAATAAATGTTTAATTTTGATACGCTAGCCCATGAGAGTGAAATTAACACAGCTAAGCCAAAAATAAACAAATGGAAAAAAGATAAGCAAATAAAAACAATATCTTTGACAACATCTCCCACTGATGGAAATACAATGATTATGTATGATAAATATTTCAATTAATATAATAAAAACAGACAGAAGACAATCGTTCATTTAATACTTGTGTTTAACATAAACATGTCATAAAGCACAGCAAATAAAAAAAGACAGAGATTACCAGCAAGTGTTTGCAGCTTATGTTGTTTAAGTGGAGAGAGGATTTGTTTATTTCTTAAGTATTTGTCAATAAACTCAAAATAGTTGTCTGAAAGGTTTATATCTTTTCTTCTTGTTTTTTCTACAGGGCCCATCTTCATTATTATAAAGGAAGATGTAACACGTTTTAATTTGGACTCTTCAATGGACTTTGGTTCCGAGGGATAGCATGAAACAATACTCATTAGTGAGATCAATTGTTTGTTCATGTCTTTTCAGTGGATTTGATGATAAAAAATATAATGACAGGCTTTCCCACATTAAAAAATATGTATTTTGAATAAATATATTTTAGTCATTTCCACTATTTACTCAGGAAATGTTCAATAACTTGATTGAAAATACATGTTCCCCTGGAAAGAAATTTGAATTCGTTGGTATTTATTTTATAAGTCAGCTATTGGTTTACTAAGCATTCATTCAATCTGTCTTTGCTTTTAACTTGTCTATAGACCTTTCGGAGTAAAACCAACCCAACAAAAAGAAATGTCTGTAATCAAGTTCTTTGAGCTGTGGCTGTCTGAAATTATATATGAAAGTTTTTTAAGTTTTCTAAGAGTTCACTGTTGAAAGCCCAGCGCAGGGTGGTTATTTTACTGTATGACACAGTTCTTTCATGCAGACAAATGGATGCTCTTTGTGTGTCCCGCATTTTAACAAAGTTTCTATGAAGCAGTGTCTCTCATTGGATATACTATGGTCTGTGATGTGTAAGATGATTTTTCTCTTTTGTTGACTGCTGTATAGAGACAGGTTTAAGTGCCTTGGTGGAACTCATATTCACCTCCATGTTCAGCACTCTCCCATGGCCTTGTCTCCATTTCCAGCACCCAGAAAGAAACATGTCATTGTGAACCCTGACCCCACCCTGATCCGCATCCACTCTCCATCAGGAAGCCAAGCACATGCCTGAACAATTAACTCCTGCACTGCCATCAATTTAGCCCAGAGGGAAGAAAAGATTGAGTCACTCAGGTTCAGGCACAAAAAATGGGTAAAAACATATGGATAAAAGGGTTTTCTTGAGAAAGAGAGAGAAAAACATGTTTTTCAGTTCCTGCAAAGTAACTGTCACTGGAGTGACAAGGAGACACTATTGAGAGCCTCCGTTCATTCAGCCGGTTTGTCTGAACTGTTCAACAAACAATTACAGGGAGTCATGAGGGTTATGTTTATCTTGAGACCAGGCCTGTGAGGAGCTGCCTTAAAAGCCATGGTGAGTTTAAGTGGCAAGTACATCTGCTTCATAAACTTGTGATGTTAGGTCTCAGTATTGATTCCTGTTCAATGTAGCAGCTGATGGTGAGCAGGAAGCTGATGGCAGTGTGACCCACTGTCTGTTCAAGTTACTCTGAAGCAACTCCAGCTCTTTATTGGGGTTTAACTCATACATTCAGCCCTTGCATTGAAAGATAAGACACAAGCAAGTCAGAAGTACTCATCTGGTGCAAACAATGTACATAATAATTCATATGTTTTTTATTGTGGGGCTGGAGTAATTCAACACCATAGAAAGCACAGGAGGTGTACCTCCAAGGTTCAACCATAAAATATGAAGGTGCCCAGACAAACCAGCAGGAGTCACCAGTGAACCAAGGAGGATGAGACCCTCATTAGGAATGAAACGATTACTTGTGGCTGTGGAGGAAGAGCGGGTTATCCACATCGGCAGTCCTTTCCCTGTCTCCTCTGTTGAACCCCAATTTTCCCCTGACAGCTGTTTGTGTGGGATGTATGATAGAGAAAGTGCTGCACATTGATGCACTGTATGAACGGGTGTGTGAAAGGATCAATGGCCAAACTGTACTGCAAGGCACTTTGAGTGCTCCTCTGGGCTGATGAATGCGACTAGCTAGCTAACTGTGAAAGGCAGGCTTTGCTCTCCACAAGATAGAGATTTCCTAAGCTGCTTCCCCAAACTTTTTGTTGTTCATGTTTGAGATATCTAGAAATCCCTGCGGCAGTAGATCAATCAATCAATCAATCAAATTTTATTTGTATAGCCCATATTCACAAATCACAATTCGTCTCATAGGGCTTTAACATGGTGTGACATCCTCTGTCCTTAACCTTCAGCAAGAATAAGGAAAAACTACAAAAAATAACTTTTAACAGGGTAAAAATACGTAGGAACCTCAGAGAGAGCCACATGTGAGGGATCCCTCTCCCAGGACGGACAGAAGTGCAATAGATGTCAAGTGCAGGAAAACATCATCAAGATTAAAGTTTTTAGCAGCATTGATGAGGGTAAACATTTTGAAGGATAACTTCAATACTAAATGTCAAGCAGTCCTGCTGCAATCATAGTTTATGGTCAGCAGACAGCAAGATCATGATCCGCCATCCAGATCGGATCCACTATAGTCCACAGTCATTGTCCACTGCCGCTTATTAGGATCCATCATCAGCCGCCGACCTCGGTCGTGGTCCACCACCATTATATGATGCCAACGCGACACAGGTCCTGCCATTACCACTACGATCAGCCCGCACCGTATAGAATCCACCACACTGGATCCACCATTGCGACCTCTGATGCGCGATCCACAAATCGTAATCCATGGTGCGGCCACAGCAGGCCCGGATCTGCGGGCAATAAAGCAAAGGGACTCGGGGAAGGGGTCAAGTCAGTAACATGTACTGATGAGATATGACTTACTTCAATGTGATAGGGATGAAGAGGAGGAAGGAGAAGCTGGAAAGAGAAGCTCCGTGTGTCATGTGTCATAAATTCCCTTCGCGTCTTAGCGTCAGCAGGGTTTTTTGCCTTGTAATCAAAATCTGATCTGAGTGAAAGGTTAGAAACATACTCAGATAAACAATCAGAATTATAAGAGGATGCTGTACCATCAGGTAACTTAATGATCCTAACCACATTGCTTGTGTTGAATGTTATACTCCTCGACTTCTGCACCTTGTCTGTCTCTCTTTCAAATCTTCCTCTTTTTCTTTTGCTACCCCTCTAACTCCCCACCCTCTTTTGTCCCTTGACCCCTTCCCCCACAACCTGCCAATTAATGCCAATCAGACCAGCGGTGGGCTGATGTGGTGGGAGGGTGTGGGACTGGGACCACCTGGCTTTAACTCACAGCTGTCCTCTCCTCTCTACCTGTCAGGACCAGGCTTCTCAAAACACCCTGCGTTCAGTACTTGGAGCTGGAAGACTGAAATGTCAAACCTGCGTTGACTATGGTTTATTAATGACACACTCTTCACTTATTGTGTCTGATTTCTGTCTTCAATCCAACACTTTGACTGACTGGGAGGTAATTTGTGAAAAGTGGCAGATCATCTGGGACAGTTCGGCCTCGTGTATTTAGTTTAGGATTACAATCAGGATTAGTTGTACATCAAGGAATTTCCTCATCTGATCTGAAAAAAAGAAACGTCGGTATATTTAAACTAATCAATTTTACAAGGCCAACATGTGTATAAAATGGAGAATAGGAGAAATAGTTAACCACGAGACTACATCATGCTTCTATCTGTTAATATTACCACACTGTATCTTTACCATTATTCCTTTCGCAGTGTTGCTTTTGTTAATTTAATCTAAGGGAAATTATTTAGGGTGGTTATTTTATGTCAGCTTAATGTAGAATCTTTATAACTGAGAAGGACAAAGCTTCCAAGCAAAAATTGGCATTGTTTTTATTTTGAATCAAGGGAGTTACTGTAGTGATGCTGAAAGTGTGAAGTCAGAAAATATACCACCATTGACGCAAACCAACGTGCAATCCAATCCATTGTATCGAGTTGCTTTTGACTATGCAGAACTCAACCTGCTGTTATATTAATTATTTAATAGTTAATTTGACAAACCTCTCTCTGCATTGAAACAACAACAAAAAACAGAAATGAAAATTATTTAACTATGAACTATTTACTGACCCATAATATGTGTTTGGCCTGCGGTTTGTAAAGAGTCATAAATAAACTTGTTCCCTTTGCATAAATGAACACATGTTGTCTTTGAGTGCGCTTTTATTGATAATAGTAAATATAAACCAATTAGTTCAGTTCTAAAGGTATAATTTGATCACATTTACTGTAGCCGTGTTGTTGCAGCTGTTAGAGGTCATATACCATAAATAACTATAAGTAGTCCATTACTGACTTTCACCACAGTTTAAGTGTGTTAGGATCAACGTTTACTCTGTTTTTACTTTCTTTCTTTTCCCAGTGGAAACACAATTTTGCTTTTAAGGGTAAAACTCGTGAAATATATGTTTCACATTTCCAACTAATCCCATGAAAGTCCAAACCTGTCCACTGGGCAAAAATACTTAAATTACATCAAGGAAACACACTCCTGCACTGGGAGGTATAACCATGAATACACACACACACACACACACACACACACACACACTCTGTAGTATATTTTGAGTCAATGCCTTATACACAGCAGACACAGGGAGTTTGTTTGTTTGTTTGTTGATATACATTTAGCCTAGTATAGTGTCCCTTTTAGTCGGTCAATAAATAACATTTTATTTGTATAACCCATATTCACAAATAGCAAATTGTCTCATAGGGCTTAACAAGGTGTGAAATCCTCTGTCCTTAATCCTCAACAAGAGTAAGGAAATAAAAACAGAACCACATGTGAGGGATCCCTCTTCCAGGACGGACAGAAGTGCAATAGATGCCACATGTAACTGAGAACATCAGAGTATTTTAAAAATGTATAAGAATAAACTGTTGTTGCATAATGGGAAGTAAATGAATTGAGGAGTTATTGTCGGTATTTTAGTACTGATAGGACTTACATTTTAACTTATTTTTTGTGATCAAAATCCAATTGTCTGTATGTTTGCCTTGTACAAGCGACAGGCATCAGTCACCATCAACGTGCTACTGTCTATGTAAAGTGTAAAGGTTGACCAATGAACTACAAATGTTGATCTAAGCTTTGGATCAATAGTATGACTTTAATTTATTGATCTGCATTATTCAATTGATTCCTTGAAAAGTGAAAGAACTAAATGTGTATAATGGGATTAAAAAAGAAAAGCAGTATGTATATGCACAGTAGTAAGGAGGTAGTCTTACTTTTATATAATTTTTTTCTGGTTTGTGGTTCAGTCCAATCTATGGAACCACACTGCTCGCAGATAAACAAGGGTCAGCTCTCTCATATGAATGCTTAGTAGACTCCCTGGAGCACGAGCAATAGAATGATAGTTCATTTAAACAAAAAGCAATGCAGAGATTACAACCTATGTGTAATGTCTTCTGTCACTGACACTAAGGCCACCATTTTTCAACTAAAGGCGATACAGCTTTGATAGTTTCAGACTGAAACTAGCACCCATGTTATTTTATTGTCAAATGCACTTGCACTCAGCACCAATATAATTTTTTTCTTATAATGACCTGTGGTCGGGTGCACTGTTATATCTATACACTCTCAACCTAATATACTCATATATATATATATATAAATATGGACGCATCTTAAATGCACTTGCTCCATAAGCTTTAGAACTGGAGATATTTAATGAAATAAGTGAAATGAAATAAGAAAAGAGATTATCAATTAGCATGGGACAATGGGAGTTGTTGTCTCTGTCAGCCTTTCCTGGTCAGGATTCCTGTTTACTATGAATTGAATTCTCCCTGGACGTCTCCTCTCCGCCAAAACAAACAGACCAGCTGATAAAGTGCAGTACCAAACAATGCATCAAGCAGCTTCACGTTAAAAAATCTCAGGGTTGGGTGAATGTTTTTAGAAGGAGAGACAGATGATGTCTCCATGTGTGTGTGGATGTGTGTGTTTGTGGGAGTAAGAGAGTAACTGAAGTCATCCTATCATAGTGCCTCACATCTGCCTCACTATTACCCGACAGTCTTTGCTGTCCATTTTAAAACTAAAGATCCTTCTAGAAATTGAGCCTGATCTCTGTGTTAAATAATGCATCAGCATTTTTTTTGTTATGTAAAAAAGCTGGCTTTTAGTAGCATTGGTGGGACAGTAATGCCACCTGACAATCGTTCCCCACAGTCTTGACTGTGGCCTGCAGGAGAAGAGTCAGACTCCTTGTGATTGACAAGGACAAAAGAGGAGTAGTCCCACTTCTGTTTTTGAATTGTCAACCGCAGCCATGGGATTTGAGAATGAAGGATGACACCATGACTTTGACTACAAGAAATAAAGGACTTAAGCATGACAAGTGTGATTACATTATCCAGGAAAGTCATTTAGGGCATCAAGGTAAGAGGGAGTCTCAACAGGACACTCAAATATTTATAACACTGGAGAGAGCGGGGACTTTCAAGGCCAAAGAGCTCACTTCAAGGAGGGTGTATTTCAGATACTTTAGCAGCACCACACATTACATGTATGGTATGTAACCCAACTTCACTCGATCAAAACCACAGTTATCCGAAGTCAGCCTGACACTGACAGACCACAGAGTGTCCTAAGGCTTTCCTTATAGAGGTAAGTAATCAGCTCTGCAGTCCTGATATGAGACCTGTGGAATCTGATCTATAGCAGGGAGAAAGTGTAAATAAATCTTCCAACACTGACCTTCCTGATGACATCACGTTATGTAATACTCTCTACGTGTAGACTAAGTCTTGTGGGATGATTACAGACTTACAGTTTCTGGTAAAAAGTGGAAGTACGTTATCTACGTTCAGGTGAAAATTATTAATTCGAAAATTTGTCGTGGAACATCATGGTCATGGTGACATTAATAAATGATGTAAATCTAACAGAGTATTAAATATCTACAACAACGATTTTGAGTAGAAAAATGTGTAAGCCCAACATGTTGTTGAGCCAACAATCCTCAATTGTCTGTGGGTGTTGTTACCTCACCTGACTTCCTCTTTGCTCCTGTCATAATTCCTGCATTCACTAGTTGGCTCTAGTTAATCTCTTCTACAAATACATATGTCATTGTCAGGCCACTTGCTGAGCTAATCTCATCTTTCTTCGGATCACAGTTTTCCAATGTTGATATTAAAGGCGCATAGCTGTCCAGATGTTTTCAGTTATTGTGTCTCACTCAGGTTGGAGTAGGAGCAGTGCAAAGCTTTGCTGCGATTTACATTTGGCCTTTTTACTTGGTGTCATAACTAGAATAATTCAGTTGTAACATGATTATCATAGAAGAACCCCATAAGTCAGAAAAGAATAAACTTTTTTATCTTAATACACAAGATGCTCACAAATAATCAATCACGAGCCCACACAAAACACTGAAAGAAGCCATTCTGATGATGAGGGCTTTCACTTGTATTTAAGTTTGTATTTAGTTAGCAGCGGAATACCTTCATCACAGTTTCTAAAACATGTTTTCCAGACATGTGTACTGACACTGTCCTCTCAAAAAGAGAAGCAAACTATGACACCTTTTTCTAAATACGGAGTGGACAGAACAATGTTGACTGTTTGTCAGAAGCACAGGAGGAACTGTACAATGACAAAGACAAGAAAACAATGGGATGCCTCTGTCCACATATGCTCTTCTATTAGAAGTCACTGCTATTTTCTTCTAATCGTGACCATACATTAACACAGATATTAATTTAACCTAAAACAAGGCTATCTCTGTAATTGGTCTAGTTGTTGGAGTTGTTTTTGTGGCTTTACCAGCCAAACCTTAACAGGCAATGCTTTGCTGCCCTCACTAGTTGAAAGAGTCAAGCCTGTTTCTATTGAATCTCCTCCTGGACCCCCGACAGGTGGGTGTGTTTAAAAAGTGCGTCCTTTATCTAGCAATCCCACAATGATGTCCCTGTGTCCTGGAGTCTGCAAAAGTCAAAACATTGGTAGTCGGTGAAGATTTTCAAGGATTTAACTTTGCAACAAAGTATTTTCTGGTTTTAGTTTGGGGATTTTTAACAGTTGTGGAAGGTGCCAATTATCAAGGTCATCCTGCTGATATCAATGTGTCATTCTGAAGCGCCAACTACAAACAATGCATGATTTCACTGAGCCTATGTTGGGTGATTTAGGGTACTATCGGGTATTTAGAAAATACATCATGAGTCTCATCTAATTTATTTTGGCTGAGCTAATCTGTACGATTAGTTACATGTCACATTAGCATACATTAGTATCGGTATTGACTCAAATGAAAGAAAGAAAGAGTATAAAACCATATACAGGGCAAACAACACTCTCTGACCCAAGAAGACAATGTGACAAGATTCATTCATAGTACTGATGTGACTGCCAAAGAAATCTATGAGAAAGAAATTATTCTAATCTACATATTTTCACATGAAGGTCCTAATGCAAATGTGAATCAATCAATTTTGCAGGTTGAAGCAACAGCAAGGAAATAAAATGTTGGGTAAGTGTCTCACACACAGTGACAGTGGGATGATTTACTTTCTTGCATATTTTTCCTAACCACTTTCTTTTATTTGTACGAGAGTAGTTTTGTGTAACTGCTGGATTTATGAGAATGGGACTCCTCTGTCCCTCGCAAGCATATACACATGAACGCACACACATTAGACATGCACACTAAAGCCATGCTCAGTGGGCTGCAAATGCAGTATGAGCGGATGTGAAAAGTATCACTGGCATAGTCACACACTTTTACTGCAAGCAGTATCGTGGACGGACACCCATACCAGATGCCGTATGTGCCCTTAGCACAGAGGCATCACTGCGAGGGGAAAAGCCAGTACGGGGAAATAAGCACCTGTCATGTGCCAACTGAAGTGTTAAGTGCACAAATTGTGGAGGCGAGGGTGATGTTTCCGCAGGGGTGACAGCTCTGGGTCTGGGTGCCATGTCAGGCCCTGGCATATCATGCAGGCCTCCCCCTCCCCCGTCTTCCCTCTAGACCACCCTGGGCCCCGTCGCTTGCTGAGGGGCACAATGGCAACTATTATTTACTGGATGTCTGCCTCATTTCCTCATATTCATCCTGGCTGGCCATCACAGTGCCAGGGGGGGTGTTGCCCCCCCCCGTGTCATCGCTGAGGGGCGGCAGTGGCAAAACAATCTCTGGCGAACATTTAGATCATTTATTCAGAGCGCCGGGTGTCAGCCGCAAACCAAATTGCCCACATTTGTGCGGCAGTGTCTTCCCCTCGTGCCTCTCCCTTCAGGTTGGGCACGAATGCGAGCCGTGGAAGGTGCATCAGGCTGGGTGTCAGAGGGCCTCTTCACAAACTAACACTAATGCCACATGAAGGTCTTCCTGTGAACAGTGTGAAAGTGCAAAATGTATGATAAATTGAGCATGCCAGGGGGGCTTTATCGCTGTGAAGCACTGTGGCTGGTCGCAGGCATTGTTATGACTATGGCTATTTAGGATCATGGGAGTTGACAGTGTACTACTGGCAGCCATATCAGCCAGATTTATCTGAGCTTTGTGCACCAATAAACAGCAGAAACAGTGTGAGAGGGGGAAAAATTGTTTCAGAATACTTCTGAATTTAACAGAACTTCAAGGACATGATAGACACCAGTGACCTAGGCTAATGCTGTTAGGTAAAAAGCCTGATCCAAAAAGATGACAGCACCTTAGAAATACCTTCTTTTCATTTGACCACCTGTTGTCAAGGTGTTAGTAGCTGAGAGGGTTGAATAAAGCAATAAGTGCATGTATTCAGAGACAAATACCTGCAGCGAAGGCAGGTAATGGTTTTGTGATAATGGCTTCCTGATGTAGAAATAGCGGTACATGACACCGGCTCCAGCAGTCCACAAACATCTACAGAAGACAGATGAAAACCCCATGAGCCAGGGCAGGAAAAGCAGTCTGGCTCTTGTTCAAGCCTTTGCTGCCACCCACTGAACACACTATATGGGCTTAGAGCTGCCAGAGCACACGTGTTCAATTTGAAAAAGCCTGATTTCTATAAATATTTAAAAGATACAATTGATTTGAGATTTTTATTAAAAATAATTTTCAGGTAACAATTAAACAATGTTGAAACATAGAATATATTCGTAGTTCACATTATCTATCTCAATTCAAGCTAGGTAGGTTGTGTCTGTCTGCCACCTGCTGGAGGACTTTATGAAACACAGTCATTTATGAAAATGACTCTGCCTCAGTTTGTTTGATTTACTGACGTGAAAACCCCCTGTAAAGCAAACATATTGTGCAGTTGTGTATGCAGTACTGTATTTAATCTGTACATGTCCCCAAAGACTGAATTTTGTTTCATCTAAACAATCATCCAGGCACTTGCTCTTTTGTGTCATAAGGTCACAGCTCCAGTGTTTGATGTTCCACTATGTCTTTGAGAAGAGATCAATAAGACCAAACCTCTTTTACCAAGCCACAGTCCTGTTGATGAAGTTAGTAATGGCTTTTCAAGGACTGGCACAGAATGAAAGGTTCCACACTAAAATAACAAGCAATGATCAGGACCATTTTAGTTATATCAGAACAGTGCCTGTTCAAGATGTGCCTGTTCAGTACATGACACTGACAACACACATGCATTTTCATTTAAGTGATGGAAGACTATGACTTGAAAACCCCGCTTCAATCATTGCCCCTTATGAAACAATTGGTTCTGCTGAGAAGGGACCTGGAGAGTGTTCTGGTTCTTCCCCCTGTTTTTCTATTAGAATAGTAATGAAACACAAAATAGTATTTGCAAATAAACGTATGTAAGTTAAACTCAAAATAATCCACTTCACTTTTGGGGAGAACTTGTTCATTAAAGTTAAAGGTTGCTATGAATAGGATCACAGACTGCATGTCCCAGATCCAGCCACTGAGGTCGTCATTGATCTTGATCTTCTGCATTGAACAAACCACCTATCCATCCATCCCAACCGGGCCAGGAGACGCTCCAGGAGTATTGTCTGTCTCTCCGCCTGCCTCTGGAGAGCCGCCAGCTGCCATCTGGTACATGACCACGTACTCCTCCGCTGCTCAAATCAGCACGGTCTCTGTCGGCTGGTCGGCCTCTCTGGCTGTGTTGGGCCCCACATTGGATGCCACTGTGGCAAAGGTGGTTGCCACCCGGTAACCAGTTGCTTTTTCAGGATGTTTATTTATATCACCAGGTAAAGTCTAAAAATAAACTTACAATTTACTGGCATACATTATTTTCTTGTAGACCAATTTACATTGTTGGGATTGAATCAATTATGAAAGAATACTGGTCAAAAATTAAATGTGTTAAAAAAAATATGTGAAATTCTCGATACAACACCATATTAAATAGATTGGCATAATCTAACATCTGTGTGGATTGATATTTAATGAAATTGTTTTGAATATTATTATAAATTTTGGGAATCAAGAGAATCAACCTCCTAAAATGTCAAGGTTGTGTAACCCCCATTCAAAGATGCCACTTTGCTAATTTCTGCAAGAAAACCATGTGACAGGAAAATGTGTCAGAGAAAAGGAGATTATAACTGCTGCATGCAAGTAACTCTTTAAAAATTACAAAATGTGATATTTTTAGGCTATGGTGAAACTTTATGACCCCAGGAAACCATAAATAGTTCTTCATATTTGTAAAATAGGAATTTATATTAATATATGCTTATGCTCTTTTATACAAGGCCATGTGCTTGTTAACCAGTTACAACAGTTTACTCCTATAACGTTAATGGCTGATTTTGTCAAACATCAGCAGTTTATGATGCTGAATAAATATGAGATAAGAATTAATACACCCTGTTTGTACATTTTTTTGTAAATGGGTATTTTTATTTATTTTTAAATGATTTATCCACCACTCTATTAAGGCTCTATAAGATAAGAATAAAATGCAAACCTTGATGTTTTTTAATTTTGTTTTGTTTTAATGCATATTTATATTACATACACTTATCTGCAAGTGCTATAATCAAGCTGCAGCATTTTGCCACACTGACATCAGACAGAACAAGCAGACGGCAAACTCACTCTCTCTCTCTCTCTCTCTCTCTCTCTCTCTCTCTCTCTCTCTCTCTCTCTCTCTCTCTCTCTTTATATTTTTTTACAGATTTGCTATTGACAAATGCTTTTTGAAGTTCACAATGGAAGACGTGAATAAGAATTTTTTTTTATGAGATGTTTTCATTGTTTCCTAATCATCTTCTTTCGTATTCTTAAAAATAACAATAATCACTAATATGGGGCCATTATTGCAGAAAAACTATCGGTAATGTGAGTCTCAAAGCAAAAGACACATAGTCTGCACTTTCAAATTTGGAATAACTGGGTGCTACCGCCATCTAGTGGTATGCAGCAAGGCCGTAGTCATAAAGTGACACTACAATAATACCAAAGATGGGCAGTATTTCTATTACTTGTATTTGAAATACGTATTTCAATTACTTTGAGTATTTTGTAATTTATATTTGATAGGGCCGATAAAAAATCGCACGTAATTTGTAACAAAATACTTTAGAGTGGAGTAATAAACAGTTCACGAGTATGAATCAATTAACAAAATTCAGTGAATGAACAGAAGATAAATCTAAATCAAATCAATATTTGGTATGACCAGCCTTTGCCTTCAAAACATCAATTCGTCTAGGTAGACTTGCACACAGTTTTTGAAGGATCTCGGTTGGTAGGTTGTTCCAAACATCTTGGAGAACTAACCACAGATGTTCTGTGGATGTAGGCTTCCTCAAATCCTTCTGTCTCTTCATGTATTCCCAAACAGACTCGACGATGTTGAGATCAGGGCTCTGTGGGGGCCATACCATCACTTCCAGGACTTCTTGTTCTTCTTTACGCTGAAGATAGTTCTTAATGACATTGGCTGTATGTTTGGGGTCGTTGTCCTGCTGCAGAATAAATTTGGTGCCAATCATACGCCTCCCTGATGGTATTGCATGATGGATAAGTATCTGCCTGTATTTCTCAGCATTGAGTCCTGACCAAATCTCCATTTGCAGAAATGCAGCCCCAAACTTGCAAGGAACCTCCACCGTGCTTCACTGTTGCCTGCAGACACTCATTATTGTACCACTCTCCAGCCCTTCGGCGAACAAACTCCTTTCTTCTACAGCCAAATATTTCAACTTTTGACTCATCAGTCCAAAGCACCCGCTGCCATTTGTCTGCACCCCAGTTCCTATGTTTTCGTGCATAGTTGAGTCGCTTGGCCTTGTTTCCATATCGGAGTTATGGCTTTTTGGCTGCAACTCTTTCATGAAGATCACTTCTGATCAGACTTCTTTTGTTCGCTCACTTTGCTTTTTGTAAATTGATAAAAATAAACAATTATTATTTATATTTTTTATATTCTTAGTTTACAGCATTTTTTCACACCTGCCTTAAAACTTTTGCACAGTACTGTATATATACATAATCAACCAAATTGTTGTTACACTGACATTCTGTGACTGTTCTTCCTTTTTGTGGGGTTCACCAGAGCTTTGTGTACATTATAGCCAAAACCTGAATGCTCTGCTATACCAAATTGTGAGAAAACGGAAAATCCAGAAAAAGTAAATACTGGTGTTTTCTGGCACCAGTATTTTGTATTTTATTTTGATACATTTATTTGAGGGGTATTTTGTATCAAAATGCCCATCCCTGGGTGCACACAGCATCACTGTACGTACTGGGACAGTAAGTATCTAAGATATTCTGAATAGATTCATTCAGCTTTTCATATTGTCCAGAGGTGTGAATGTGAGCGTGGACGGTTGTTTGTGTTTATGTTTTGTTCCTAACCTCTTTATTTAGTTTGTCTTTGGTGCAATTTCTCTTTTAGTAATGCATAATAAAATAGTTTTAGTCTAAACCAGGGGTTCTCAAACTTTTGCAAGCTGGGCCCCCCCAAAGCTGGTTAGCACCCGCCGCCCGCCGCCGCCGCCCTCAACTACACCACCATATATAGATAGATAGCATATTGGTACGACTTTGAAGGAAGTTTTCTCCCGTTAGTACAAAACTTTTGTGTCGCTTGTACTGTATGCAGTGTAATCAATTTAAATTTTCACCCTGACACAGTATGCTTGTTGCAGACAGAGTATCAAAGGAGATGTGTTGATAGTAACATTTAAACCAGGATGCTGTGCTCTCTACGCATACTGCATGTGACTATGCAGTATTCTATCATTAGCAAAGCTCATTCAGGACAACAGCTGGAGTGCAGCTGTTTGGTCACAGCCATGGAAAACGAAGTAATGATACTGATGTGTTATGTATTCTCGTTTTCGATCACATCTTAAAATAAAACACCTCATTAGCTTCACACTTCAAACCCCTTTAGGAGGAAAGGTTTTTTGAGAGAAGATTCCGGATTCATTTACTAGACTGGCACTCAGTAGAAATCAACAGAGCCGTATAGGTTCATCTCTGATCCATGCAACTTCCTTCTAGCAAGTTTTGTGGTTATTGGTCCAGTAGTTTATTACATAAACCTGTTGACTGACAAATCAGAGATGAAAACATAAACTCCTTAGCAGAGGTAATAAAACCTCAACACATTTATAAAGGAAATGTCACTAACATTAATCATAATTAGAAACACAACAGGATAGAAATGCAGGATGATGTTCGCCGCAGGATGATGTGAGCCGCAGGATGTGCGCCGCAGGAGATGTGCGCAGCAGGAGAAGGTGTGAAAGTGTCTGAGCTTGTCTGTCTTCAAAACCCTAAACATTCCTTAACTTTTGTTCATTATGTCAGTTTGAATGAAAACTTATCTGTGGCCCAGGAAACAGTTGTGGGAATGTTTCACAACTGTTTTTTAAATGACTATTCTTGTTCTTGTCCCCTTTGCAGCAAACCAAGGGGCACCAAGGGGTGCATGGCGACCCCAGGTTCGCCATGCACTCGACCCACTGCAGTTTGCCTACCAGGAGAAGGTGGGCGTGGAGGATGCCATTATCTACCTCATGCACAGGGCACACTCTTATCTAGACAAGGGGAAATGTGCTGTGAGAATCATGTTCTTTGATTTCTCCAGTGCTTTCAACACCATCCAGCCCCTTCGACTGAGTGACAAGCTCCTGCAGATGGGTGTGAACGTCCACCTGGTATCCTGGATCACTGACTACCTGACAGAGAGACCACAGTTCGTCAGGCTGAAAGACTGTGTCTCTGAGACTGTGTTGTGCAGCACCGGCGCCCTGTACACATCTGACTTTAACTACAACTCGGAGTCATGCCACATCCAGAAGTTCTCTGACGACTCTGCTATTGTGGGATGTATCAGAGATGGCCAGGAGGGGGAGTACAGAAGCCAGGTGGATAACTTTGTGCAGTGGTGTACACTTAACAACCTGCAGCTGAACACCACTAAGACCAAGGAGATGGTGGTTGACTTTAGGAGGTCTCAGCCTCCTCTGCTCCCCGTCTCCATCGAGGGGGTCGGTGTGGAGGTGGTCAACACCTTCAAATATTTAGGAGTCCATATGGACAATAAACTGGACTGGTCAGCAAATGTGGACGCAATCTACAAGAAGGGTCAGAGCCGGCTCTACTTCCTGAGGAGGTTGAGGTCGTTCAACATCTGCAACCATCTCCTGCGCATGTTCTACCAGTCTGTTGTTGCCAGCGTCCTTTTTTATGCTGTTGTGTGCTGGGGAGGCAGTATAAAGAAGAGGGATGCAGGGCGACTGGATAGGCTGGTGAGGAAGGCGGGAGCTGTCGTTGGCTCTGAACTGGACTGCCTCACAACAGTGGCGGAGAGCAGGACCCTGAGTAGGTTGCGGTCTATCTTGGACAATGAGCACCACCCACTTCACAAAACTCTCATAGGTCAGAGGAGCGTTTTCAGTGGCAGACTCCTGTCATTGTCATGCTCATCTGAAAGGCTGAGGAGGTCCTTTGTCCCCAGGGCCATTCGGCTTCATAACGCCACACAGAGGGAGAGTGGGGGGGAGAGATCTTCCCGGCATGAGTCGACCATATTCGTGGCACCTATTGCACTTCTGTCCGTCCTGGGAGAGGGATCCCTCACATGTGGCTCTCTCTGAGGTTTCTATGTATTTTTACCCTGTTAAAGGGGTTTTTTCGTAGTTTTTCCTTACTCTTGTTGAGGGTTAAGGACAGAGGATGTCACACCCTGTTATAGCCCAGGAGAAGAATTGTAACTTGTGAATATGGGCTATACAGGTAAATTTGATTGATTGATTGATTGATATTTCTATATATTTCTTTATATATATATTCCTGCTGTTTTTATAATATAAATACAGTTTATATTTTGGTGCACTATCCACTCCAGCACAAAATCACTTTAATACTGGACACTGACACAATCACATCATTGCATTCCATACCTGTATCTGTACATATGCTCTCCGTATGTGATGTATGTGATATATGTGATTTATGTATATATGTCAGTGATGTTTTAAGTGTACAAGCTACTGAATTTCCCTCGGGATTAATAAAGTATCCATCTATCTATCTATCTCTCTACTGTCGTTATTGTTTTATCTGACCGGAGGAAGAGACGCTGCTTCTCCTTCCTCTTTCGTTCTGCTTGGACTGAGGTAGATTCAGTTTTTACTCGAGAGTTTTTGCATATTTAACCTTGAGGGAGTTGACGGATCTTGAGCGGGACAGATCAGACGACTTCACGACCAGTGTGGGTCGATCGCACGACTGGACAAGAGGCAGTTAGGAGGACGCTCCGGCGCACGTACCCCCTTTTTTTCAATTTTTTTGCCGCCGCCACGCCCAGAAATATTTGAAAAGTTAGTTTTTCTTAAAGGCAACTAAATTGGCTACTCAGTGGTTGGAAAAATTATTATGTCATAAAGATGTCAGTGTGAACCTGTATGAGACACTTAACACTGTAATACATGGGCGGCTGTGGCTGAGGGGTAGAGTGGTCGTTCTCCAACCTGAAGGTCGGCAGTTCGATCCCCAGTCTTACCCATGTGCATGCCGAAGTGTCCTTTGGCAAGATGCTGAACCCCAATGGCCCCCCATAGAATAACTAAGTGCTGTGAATAGATGCACTGTATGAATGTGTGTGTGAATGGGTGAATGTAAAACTGTACTGTAAAGCACTTTGATTGGTCATCAAGACTAGAAAAGAGCTATATAAATACAAAACCATTTACCATTTAATATAGAACTATGTGGCCTGCCATGCCACTGGCCAATGTAAGAGAGAAATAAGTAGGCTACCATGCCACTGGCCAAGGTTCAGTAAAAGAGAAGTAAGTCGGCTACTGACTTGTTAAGTTACCTGTTCACTTTTGATTTGATTTACTATTTACCTTTTATTATTATTAATTTTCAGTGCAGAACTTGATGTACAGTAATTTATTTAGTCTCTTTACCTGTGTACAACTGGTTTTAATTCTATATTTTGCTTTTATAGTATACATAGGCCTAATGTGTGATGCTATTGTTGTGTGATAAATATTTTCTTGTTGATACAAAGCCAAAGTTTATGGGCTGTTAAGTCCCATTTAAAAAAAAAAATGATATACATAATCAATCAAGTTGTTGTCTTTTAATAGCTCTGCTTAGTTACACTGACATTCTGTGACTGTTCTTCCTTTTTGTGGGGTTCACCAGAGCTTTGTGTACATTATATAGTCCAAACCTGAATGCTCTGCTATACCAAATTGTGAGAAAACGGAAAATCCAGAAAAAGTATTTCCTATATTTCAAAATACAAAATACATGTATTGTATTTTGTTTCATTTTCTGGCACCAGTATTTTGTATTTTATTTTAATACATTTATTTGAGGGGTAATTTTTTTTATACAAAATACAAATTATTCTCCCCGGAAATGATCCCTGAATAATACGTCTACCCTGAACTACCTGTTTGTCTACCATATTTTACTTTCTTTTACTGCAAAAATAAATGTAATTAATTAGTTCAATTCTTGTTTTTCTCAGGGGTGGAAATGTCCCGCCTCCAGAAGCCTGTAAACACACTCGCAGTCGCCAAGTTGACTTAAGTTCAGCTCATGGACAGATCTTTTCAAAGTTGCTGAGACAGAAATACTTAAATCCTGAGATTCATTGACAATAATCTACTATGATATAATACAATTCTGCAACTGTCTGTATTTAGATAAATGTCTCTGAAGACCTCAACAGTCTCAGTGCTTGAGAGATCAAAACCGAACTGGAAGTTCGAGAGGCCACAATAATGTATGTTCATTATCATTGTTTATTTTCAACTGCAAATCATTAATGAAAAGTCTCACTTAATAGATATTTTTCAGTTTCCAGAGCTTTGCACCTTCCACCTTTGCCTTTGTGGGTGCCACGGCATAAACATTTCTTATTTAGGAATTTAAATTAAGATAGTGTCCTTGAAAGAAATTACAGA
This sequence comes from Pleuronectes platessa, assembly GCF_947347685.1. NCBI lineage: Eukaryota > Metazoa > Chordata > Actinopteri > Pleuronectiformes > Pleuronectidae > Pleuronectes > Pleuronectes platessa. Next base: position 2,466,595 of record NC_070626.1, on the reverse strand, counting down.
AATTAACAGAGAGAACAACACTCGTCACCACAACCTTAGAAATGTTCAAACCTTTGGAGACGATTCAGTCTAGAGTGTATCCTTTGTTGTGTGAGTGCGTCGTCACATGTTGAGTCCGTCTATATTTATTGAGGAACATAAGACAATTCTTCAGTGTCTCTGTACTGAGGATCAACATGGGTGTTAAAATCACCAGCAGTCAAATCAATCAAAGTCAGGCAGTTCAGTAAAGTTAGCAGCTATTTTTCAGTATCAGTGCATTTCAGTGTGCAGGTGGATTGTGTATATAAATTAATGAAAATCTGGAAGAATTCAACCTGACAAATCCTCGTATTCAAAGGAAGAAATCTCAATAACTACTTGCACTAAACAAGATGTTACCCTTTTACCGGAATTGTTTTCTTTCACCTATCAGCAAAGGATAGGTAATAAAAATGATGGAAAGAAGGAACTGCGAGTTGTCTGCTACAACAGCTGATCAGTTTGCTGAAACGAGATGCTTCCTCAAAGTGGGAGCCAGCTGTCATTAAACTGCAGGGAGAAGCAGACCTTAATACTGGAGTAGTTTGAAAGACGAATGTGTTGTTGAAAGAGATTTTGTATTACAGATGCTGTTCACATGTGATTTAATGAAGAACAGTTAAAGATTCAGACCATTTGCACCATGTGCTATTAACTCTATAAGGTTATGTTTTTCACACATTATCTCTTTTCCCGGGGTGTTTTTATTTAAAGAGACAACACTTGCTCATCTGTACATGATTGAGTTAAAGAACACATTCATTCCATCTATTTTAAATGCAGACCAGATGCAGGGACTTCAGTGTTGCTTTTATTTCTTATTTCTAAGACCGGAAGTTTGACTGTTCCTCCTGTGACAGACTTTGCGCTTCTTACAGGTACTGGCCAACTGAGGCCATTCACGAACGCGTTTACACCTGAATTTGTGCGTAAGGGGATAGCCCTCACAGGCCCCGTTTTCCGCGTTTTTATTTATTTATTTATTTCCGTGTAAACTGCCGTCTTGATATAAAAACATTGATGGTGGATAATTTAGCCCAGCGTTGAGGGTTCCGGGGAGAATAAAGGATTTTAAAGTCTTCTCGCACTTCAGTCTAAATCCAGAGACATGGCTCGACCACGGCCGCGGGAATACAAGGCAGGAGATGTGGTTTTCGCTAAGATGAAGGGATACCCGCACTGGCCAGCGAGGGTGAGTCTGAGCTGCGGCCGGACTGGGAGAGCAGGGAGGCGGGGTTGATTCCCACTGTACAGCCGCTCCTCTGCTGGGGGAACCGGAGGGTTGCGACGGTGCCCGGAGCTCCACGTCTGCTCTGCGTGCTTCTCATGTCCCCGCTGTATTGTTGTCCACCAGGCTGAGGGGAAATGTAGACATTTTAAAATTAATATATTTATTCGGAGCGATTTCTTCAGAACGTACCATGCTTCATTTACCTCGTTCTCGAGTTGTAACGTTATTTACCGTACACCTATTTGCTGTCAAGCAGCTCGACGTGTTTTTCTTTTCCTCATGTTTGCTTTTCAGTGTCACGCGTGGAGTAAAGGAGCGGTAGTAACCCCCGTCTGTTTCAGCAGCACTATACACCAGCCTCTCAGTATATCAATATCACAACCAGCAGACGGTATGAACTCAACCGGAGTCATTGGGCATGTCCACAGTGCAGTGGGCTGTCGGGCTCCATTTGTGACCTCTCACAACTGCCCCACGCGTTGTTGTTTATGTGTGACAGGGCAGCATCCCATAGCAGCCTGTATCATTTAGGGTAATGGAGTAGACATCAGCAGATGAGTGGCAATCTCAGAAAATCAGAATGATCAGCATTATGTGGAGGGAGGAGAATACATATTCAGTTTGTCTCCCCCTGTCCTTCAGATTGATGAGCTTCCAGAGGGAGCTGTCAAACCACCTGCCAACAAGTATCCCATCTTCTTCTTTGGGACCCACGAAACGTAGGCACCTATTGTTGTCCAGGATGTGATGTGCCATTTACTCTTACATTGTCTAACAGGGAAGCAGCTGCCATGCACTATTAGAACTCAGCTCTGCTTATACACTTATATACTTAGCTATGAAAGTATATCCTTGTATAATACCAAGTACTGCTTTGAACAGATACACACTGTGGACACTTAAACACACTGAAACATGTTTTTACCTCAAGGATTAAAGTTCAGTCTTCACCATGGAAATAATTTGACAAAATATTTCAACTCAAGGTCCAGTATAATTTTCTGGAGCTTTCAACCATATCATTAACACTGTTTTCACATGACCTCAAATATGGTCTTTGTTCATGTGATCAGGATAATACACCAGCACCTGTCACCATGGAGCTTTAATCCATATTTTTTATTTTGTCATTTAATACAAGATGACAAACCATTAAAAGCACCAGGGTTAAATGAGTAACTCTGCATTGATACAAAAAGCTAGTCCAAACTTAATAATTATCCTGATGTAGATCAGCAAATATCTATAATTTAGTAGAAGAATATAGTACTCAATTTTAATGCTTGACAATCCTTTATAACCGGGGCTACAGACAAATTTCCGTCTGTTCTGAGATTTGAAACCAAAGACTGGTGTATAGGCAATAGCCTTTTTAAATAAATAGGTTCCACCGTGTTTTACATTTATAGCCGTTTATACTTTAATACTCTCAGTAAACAGTTTTCTGCAAAACTCTACATTTGAAAACTGTGTTGTCTAATCTTCCACTTTTTTGTATCAGTATGTTGTATTCCATGTAAAATTTACAGTTTGATTTACAGTTATAGTAAATGTCTCTTATCCCTCTTCAGTGCATTTTTAGGCACCAAGGATCTTCTGCCGTACAAGGAGTATAAGGACAAATTTGGCAAGTCCAACAAGAGGAAAGGCTTCAATGAGGGCCTGTGGGAGATCGAGAACAACCCCAGAGTCAAGTTCACAGGCTATCAGGTCCAAAAATATTATGTATGTGATTAAGAGAAAGAACAGCAGAAATGCCAAACAGGCTTGATGCTCAACAAAAGCTCATTGTTGCCTGGCCAAACCATAAGACACAAATAACTGTTATGAAAACAAAAGTGCTGGAATAAGAAAACTGGAGGAATGTGACTTAACTTGGACTCTCACGCGTTTAAATCTGGGGTGTCAGTCATTTTAGAATCAGCCATTTCTTCTTTAAGATTCAGCAAAGCTAATGGTGGATATCTTTTTTCTATCCACAGGCCATCCAGCAACAGAATTCATCTGAGACAGAAGAGGGGGGGAACACTGCTGATGGCAGCAGTGAGGGCGAGGAGGGTGACTCTGTTGAGGAGGAAGATGACAAGGAAAAGCTGAAGGGAGATAAGACAGGATCCAAACGGAAAAAAACTGCCCCCTCCAAGGTACTTTACTTCAGCTGGGGAACATGCTAACACAGAAGTGAGCAGCACCGAAGGTAACATGACCATGACAAATTATTTCAGAGGATTTTGTGACTCTAGAATTTGTCTTTGTTCACCTCTCATCTCATGTTTGTCTTTTTGAGATTTGGGCTGAACAATAGAGGTTAGGGCTCTTTATTATTTTTGGCACTGAAAAATCTGGTCTTTGGTTAATGTTGTTATCCATCTGTGAAGCTGAAGGCATACATGCAGTACTCTGGGATTTTGAGTCTTATAATTTGCTCTGAAAAAGGCTGCATGAACTGGGTGCTTTGAAGTAAATGTTGCTGCGTGATCATGTACAAATGGTAGGTTGACAATGGTACCAGCAGTGTCACTCACACAGTGTGATGGTAAATGGACTGCATTTTATATAGTGCTTTTCTAGTCTTAAATGCACAGTTGTCTGGAGCAATTTGGGGGTTCAGTGTTTTGCCCTAGGACATTGGACGGATGACTTGCAGACTGAAAGAACTAGGGTTGGTGTTCAGTGGATCACCTGCTCTACCTGCAGAACCACAGCTGCCCATTTCAACATACTAGCTTGTACAACTTGACATTTTAATGCAAATCCTAAAAGTATCATATTCCTCTGTTGACACAGCCCTGCATTAAAAGCACATGAGTGAGACACACTTGGGGCTGCTGTGGCTGAGGGGTAGAGTGGTCGTCCTCCAACCTGAAGGTCGACCCTGAATGGCACCCCATTAAATAACACAGTGCTGAGATTAGATGCACTGTATGAATGTGTGTGTGAATGTAAAACTGTACTGTAAAGCGCTTTGAGTGGTCATAAAGACTAGAAAAGCGCTATATAAATACAAAACCATTTAACCATTTACCATTTACACACTGTTGTACAGTTCAATCATTACCAGGAACACACACACTAGTTATTTTTGACTTAATCCTCCAACATGTGTCTGCTGCAAGGACATAGAAAACCTATGGGTCAGATACTGTGCTGTTTATGGACACAGTATTGGGTGTAAAGTGGTTTAAGTCTTCCACTACAAGATTTTTTAAATAGGCAAACCAGGCTGCTCTCCTATATTAATATAATCAGTCAAATTTTTATTCCCTGATCATCTGTATTCATTATGATGTTCAGCTTTTAGGGTTGAAGGGATGGAGTGCTGCAGAGCTGAGCACTGCCAGAGTGTGTTACTGTATTAGTGCTCAAGCCATCGCTGCTGTAAATGGGTGCAGGTTGAAAAAGTCAAACGCATCCTGCTCATCACTTAGCAACCACTGTTGCCTGGCAACTGGGCTCCATTACGCACAGCACATGTGGTGCGTCCGGAGGAATGTGACGCTGCTGGGGGGTCTTGTGCTGGTGTGTGTAAAAGGGATACACCGTAGAACTGGAATCTCCTCAGATAACAAAAGATTAAATGTGATCTGTAATCTGCAGTGTGTCTCGCACAGGTAGAAAAAATCACTCAAGTAAGTTTTACATTAAGATTAGATTTCACTCATGGCACAAGTCACGTCTCAACAGAGTTTGCTAATAAAAATATATTCTATACATATTCTGTATATGTAATGATAGCTTAGGTTTGAGGGTTTGGATATGGTTTGAGTTTTATTTTTCTGTTGTAATAGAGCTCCTGAGTTGCTTTTGAACTGCCAATCAGGAGACAGCAGTTCTTGGAGTGCAATGCTAAATCTGTGGAATCCTCTTAAGTATGTGTAACTGTTAATTAATTTTAAAATGGCAACAGGTTCTTATCATGTCTGTGAACAGTAATTGTCCTCTTCTAAGTGTTTTGGTTTATTTGTTGCTAATGACACTGAGCAAGTGACACTGATCTGCACGTCTTTGGCAGAAGTCCTCCAAGCTGTCAAGGATCTCATCTGCAGAGGATGACCTGCAGAAGGACAGGAAAGATGAAGACCAGAAGAGCGGCTCAGAGGGAGAAGACCCTGACAACGACATCATCCAAAATACCACAGACAGTAAGGTGGGATTCATAAATGCTTTCATACTCATCACCCTAATTGTAAAAATAAACTGATTATTTCAGTAAAAATTCGACTTAGTTATTGGGTCTATTGTATTATATGGAGTTTTCACAGAATATTTTCCGGGAAGTCCTGCTTCTTTAGAAATGGAGAAGCTGACTCGACAAAAAAAAATCACTTTTGACTAAAGTGTAACTGCTGTTTGTGAGAGCAGTGTTTTTCTTGAAGCACTTTGTTACAAACACCATACAAACACCATACCAATACTATATAAGCAACCTCAGTTTTCTAATAATAACACATTATTATTTGTCTATTTCTTTTATTATTAAGTATTATTTAAATATCTTTGCAAAGCTCGTTGATCAACATTTGACTTAACTTATAGTGTCTAATACTACTACCAATAACGCTGTCTCTTAATATTGTGTCTCCCCAGAACGTGCTGCTCATAGAAGAACATTAAGAAAGGAAAGCATGAAAGGGAAATCATTCTTTGTAGCTGTAATGTTGGAAAGGTGAACCAACAAGATGATTTCTCATCAACACCATCTACTGACTGCCATTGCCACCTCCTCTTCTTTGTTGGACTTAGTATGTGTTTATATGAAAGATGCACCCTGATACTGGTACCAGTTATCACACAGATACCAGTCAAACTGGGAAGTAATTGAAGTAACTGGGGACAACTTCTTCTAACGTAAAAATCAACAGAATAAAAACAGAAATGCCTCCATACTGCTCCTGTGATGTCCATAGGCCCACATTCAAATTTGAATGTCGGGGTTCACAGGCACTTGGATGACACCACAGGAGCAGTATGGCAGCTTTTTCTGTTCTTGTTTTACGTTTGAAGAAGTAGTCAGTAGTTACTTCAATGGTATTGGATATGGCTGCAACGCTGTTTACCACTGAAAATCCCAAAGTGTTTTGTGGACTCAAACACTTCACCCACCCCTCCATCCGCAAAGTGGTGAGAAGATAATGAGTGGATTTAAATTTTTCGGTGAACGATCCCTTTAAGGGCCATTTACATTATTATAACATCCTATGAGTGCAATGCTAAACTATTTAGCTTTTTTGGTGAAACATTAAATGACTGTGATGATGATGATCCACAGCATCAACAAGGCTCATTCACAAGTTCTGCTTTTGTATAGGGTTTCAACTTCTTAGCGATTAGATCTCTCACCACAAAATATGCCTGTATACGTGATAGCTGCTTTTTCGGTATTAAATTTTACATAACAGCATTTATTCTACTTTAAATTATGCAGTTCAGCTGCATGTTTCTAGCTAAAATCATCCTGAAGTTGTTCATACAGTCATGATGCACCACCCTAAAGGACAGGTCAGTCTACTGTTTTATATCATTTTCTTTAATCACAGAAAAAAATCATTGCTATAATTATTTTTTTTTGTATTACTGATTATTTATTTTGTTTCCCACCCCTGTGGCTCAGTGTGTAGAATTTAGTGACATCTAGTGGTAAAGTTGCATGTTGCAGCTGAATACCCCTCACCTCACCCTCCCCTTCCAAACATGAAAGAGAACCTGTGGGAGCCTTCTAACTCAAAAGGTGTTTATTTTGTCTAGTTTGTGATACTGTAAAAAGCCTGGTGGCCTCCATAGAGAGGACCAATCCAATGTAAATATAAATAAGTTAAATATAAAGGGCCTATTCTGTTGTAAATATAACAAAAATTAGTACAATTTAGATTAAACAAACTAGTGAAAACAACACTAGGATTATTTTATTTTCAATTTCTGCCAATTGATCCTTTTCAACAAAAACATACACACTGAACCTAGGATTACTTGAAATGTGTATTAGCAAAAATTGGATGGTATGCTAACCTATGTCAATAAATACTGACGGTAACACAGCTCTGATAGCTTGAGACTAATACAATGTTTGTCTATTTAGAAAATTCTCCTTATTAACTCTAACTTAAAATTATAACATTGTGGTAATGCAGTTATATTTCTAAGACAATATTTGGCCTCTTGCATAAGTAAAGTCAATAAATCTCCAACATTCACTAACTAAATGTGAGTTAATTTAACCTAATCTATTATTATAGCATAATGAATCTGCATGTCATATGTAGGTAGGTCAGATATAAGGAGGTTGAGGTTGTTCATCTTCTTTCCATTGCTCCATTAAATCACACAATGTAGATAGCCATCAGTCAATATTTATACTGGTGCATAACTGTCTGTATTGTATCCCTAATGGTCACCTGTCACTGTCTACAAAAGCATTTGGTAAGACTTCCATATATAAATATATAGATATATACGCATCTACTGTCTATGATATATGTTGGGAATTGCGGTTTACTGATCAATCTAGATGTAGCTGGAAATAGATTTTTTACATCAGTGTCATGGGATAGTCTTCTGGAATAGTAAATAATGGTTAAACATTATCTATCACAATATACTACTCTTTTATGTACCCAGGAAAATATGAATGGAAATACATGGATAGATGTATGAATTGTTGTGCACAACTGGGTTACACATTGTAACTCAATATTAACTATATATGTATATTTAACTTTTGTTGTAGAATAGGCCCACTATTCTGCTGGGACTGCGCTAGGTAACAGCTCATCTTTTTATGGAACAAGTGACACATCTGTTCTTCTGTGTATCTGTGGAATAGATCACTGTGTATTTCAAAGCTTTTGTAGTGGCATGCTCTGCTGTTGTACTCCACATCATTCTTTTATGAAAGTGTCTAAATCTGATATTTGTTGGTATGTGATTTACTTGGAGGTAAAAAAAACACAATCCACATTTTTCTGTTGCCTGGTCTCAGTTTTTAAAGCTGACAGCTGACAACTGAACCACAGTTGTGAAAAGGATTTTTCTATCCCAAACATTGTGAACAACATGCTGTGTGATACTGCATTGTGTAGTTGCCAAGCCTGTTAGATTGATGACACCAGTCTACTTTGACTTTCACCCTGTGCCAGTTGCCTTTATTTTACTCCAACTATTGCGATTAGATATAGATTTATTTATTTTTGATGACTGTTGAATGAGAAAACTTCTGTATGTAAACTCATGTTTTTTATTCCCTTTAAACCTTCGTTATGCTCCTTTTTGGAACATGTTTTGCATTTTCAAGGTTTGTAATTTGCAGTAAACTGTTTTGCTGTTTATGGATGAGACTTTTTACAAAATAAACTAATTGGAATGCCAAGAAAGGCTGTAATGCTCATCACACACTATAAAACTAAATTGTTGCATGGATTCAAATGGAAATATAATGCCACTTTGGCAACAAATGTACTAAGATTTCCCTATGGGTGGTGCCAAATAGAAAAACTGTAGACCCTTAACATTATCATGCTAATTGCTACCATGTTCCCAATTAACATGGTAACATTGGCATGCTAGCTGATATCTTTCATGACCACCCACCACATTACATTACATTAGCTGACGGTTTTATCCAAAGCGACAATTAACATCCATTAGGGCCATTTTTGGGGGGGTTCAGCATCTTGCCCAAGGACACTTCGGCATGGGCTGGGATTCAAGATGCCAACCTTCAGGTTGGAGAACAACCGCTCTACCCCCTCAGCCACAGCCTCCACATAACAGCACTATAGGTATTATCCCTCCACATTTTGCACATTACTGATATTACACAATGTATATTAGTCGGATAACATCATTCATAGAGTATGATATACTGTCCACTCACTATATTAAGAACACCATACTTGAAGTGGGTAGTTCCTCCCTTTACTTTGGAATTCACTGAGCGCTGGAAACTCGCCTCTGAGATTGTGCTCCATTTTGACATTGTTGCATCGCATCATTTCTGCAGAAACGGGAAACTGTGGCTATACATGGTCAGCACCTCCAGTCAGATAAACTGTGAGGGCTACGAAAACGGCTAAGTGTTTTAGCCTTCAACTGTCCAGTGTTGGTGAGTCTGTGTCACTGCAGCCTAGATCTTCTGTTGTTGGCTGACAAGAGAGGAGCCTGGTGTGGTCTTTGCTGCTGGAGAACCATCCACCTCCAGGTTCGACATGTGAATTCTGACATGCTTCTCCACCCAGCACAGTTGTAAAGAGTATTTATATGTGAGAGTTACAGATGGGCTACGCTAACTTAGACAATCAATCAATCAATCAATCAATCAAATTTTATTTGTATAGCCCATATTCACAAATTACAATTCGTCTCATAGGGCTTTAACAGGGTGTGACATCCTCTGTCCTTAACCCTCGGACTCTTCTGACCTCTCATCGACAAGGTTTTTCAGCCACACATCTGCTGCTCAGTGGACCGTTTGGTTTTAGGCTTTAATCTGAATAAAGACTGAAAACAGAAAAACTCACTGAGAGTGAGACCACACACACACACGTACATATGTATGCAAACGTGTGTGTTCCTCACAACAGTGGGTTTATGTGAAGGAGGTTGTGTATGCGTAACAACGCACACGAAGAATATATTTATATATATATATGTGTGTGTGTGTGTTTGTAGTTGGTTTCGTCAGTGCTCCGTACGCGCCAGCATTGTCCCATTTGGTGTGTGCGCGCAATGGCGCATGCGCGGTGTGCGCATACCGATTCGGCGGTGAAAAGGAACAAGCAAAGCACTGCCAGTCAGCGCATCAGCAGCAAGAACCGAATCAACGTTCACCCACTTCCTTTGCTTTCGAGCGTCGTGACACAGAGTTCGGAACATGGCGGATAAAGAGGGTAGGTCCCCAGAACTACTTAGCTCATTAAGCGGTGGCCCGTTTTCCTCGTGTGTTGCTTAGCCCAGGCATGGCTGCTAGCATGACATGCTAAGTCCTGTCAGTAGGCTAACTGGTCTTATTCTGCCTGTGTGTCGCTTCAGGTTTTAAACTTACTGGAGAATTTCATGTCTGACACTGGTAGTTTAACTTCAGTTTGTTTCCAAATGTCCAATCCATCAAACTAAACTTATTTCAACTTCAGACATTGTTCTGTGGCTGTTACGTTGCCACAACCTCCTACACCTAATCACACCGCAGAATGCTCCCAGTCCTCTGGCAGGGGAATAACAGCATCCAGCTGCGGTGGGTTACCAGTCTGTGATCAGTGTACATGGAACGGTGCAGCATTTAGCTGTTAAACTAGTTTGGTTTGACGCATATCAGCCGTCTTGTCTCTTCCTGAGAGAATCACTCTGGCAGATTCCACACTGTTACACAAACTGCCTCACTGCACCGTGAATAACTTCCTGATAAATATGTATAACCAACTAAGAATGAATGCACAGTAGCTTCTATTGTAGGGCTACACGATTATGGCCAAAATCATAATCACGATTATTTTTGATCAATATTGAGATCACGATTATTTATCACGATTATAAACTTCTTTTTATTGTTCTTTCACGTTTAAATGAACAAGAACACTGCTTCCACTTCCATTGTTGTGCTACATTCCAGCTAATGTACATGTCTTTGTATCAAAATAAAACTAATACCGTTCTGAATTAACCTGACGCAAAATGTAAATACAAAATTTCCCCCAAATAAAGGGCTAACAAAAAATAAATATGCCATCACAGATGGCATATTTATGGCAATTCAGGCCTATGCAGACAAGGCAATAACAAGGTGTTACCCTTAAACTGAAGCATCATAATTTCACCTCAAGGCTTCATTTTAAAAGAAAGCTACAGTTATTGTTACTTGGCAAATTATTTATTCAACACGTCTTTGGCAAAATGAAATCCGATTGCATCCATTATTTCAGAGTGTCTTTGGGAGGTGGATGGATACGCTGTCGCGCTATGCATGGTCGCTGTTATGGTTTTCTGGGTTGACGTAGGACATGGACAGAGATTCAGTTAAAAATTCGATTAATTGTTTCAAGTTATACGTTTAAAGTTATACGTTTAACCAAAATATGTTTTTTTGTTGTTTGTTGTTAGTTTATGATGATGCAGTGGAAGAAAGGGTCATCAATGAAGAGTACAAGATCTGGAAGAAAAACACTCCTTTCTTGTACGACCTGGTGATGACTCATGCACTTGAGTGGCCCAGCCTCACTGTCCAGTGGCTCCCAGATGTCCGCAGGTATTTCCATTACCTCCATGTTACTTGTCTTATAACATAGTTAAAATCTAAACAGGTCTGCTGCCTGATGTCGTCAAAGTGCCTTTTATTGGCAGTGAGCACCAGACATGGCTTAAAGGGGACATATTATGCCCATTTTACCACAGTTGATATGGTTCCTTGGGGTCTTAATGAAATGTCTCTAACATATTTTGGTCAAAATACCACAAGGATCATTTAAAACAGCACCCTTTTTACCCTGTCTAAAACAGCCCTCCTCAGATTGACCTGTTTTGAGTGCCCCTCCCCCCTCATCTCCGGTGAGCCTGGCTGTGTGAGCCCCAGCTCCCCAGCGCAGCCCCGCAGTGGGAGCAGTGGGAGCTTTAGCTGGCGCAGCAGAAGCATCCTTCCACACTGTTGAGTCAACGTTTAGAGGTGTCCCGGGGGTCCCTTGTTTATGCGGCCACTTCAATGTCTGATGGGTAGCAGTAGCGAGCTAACGCTAGCCGGGCTCCCCTAGCCGTGGGGGGCCCCTAGGGAGCCGGGGAGCTGGGCTCGCGAGCCCGGCTCCCCGGCTAGCATTAGCTCGCAGGCCAACCGGGCCGGTGGAGCCCGGCTAGCGTTAGATCACTCGTCCAAGGCCGAGTTTTTGGGACGGTAGACATGCCAGATACCCAAATTAATGTGTTGAAGCACTACAAAAGTGGAATTTTCATAATATGTCCCCTTTAACCCAGCTCCTTCACAGGAGTCTTGGAGACAAACCACTGCCATTCCAGATATACTTTGTGCCTTTGTCAAACAACATCAAAAATAGCATTAAATGGGACATATTATGACAATTTTTCATGCAGTGGAAGGTTCTCGGGTTCATCAGAATTATCAATGTTGTTTGTTTGTTTGAATAACAGCTGCCGTCTGACTGCATTAGAGTGGCGACTAGTGCAGATTGGGCAGAATTGTGGGTATATTGGAAGGTCCTTCGTTAAATGCGTACATTTTTTTTTTTAATTAATCCTGTATTTGAATCTTAACGCGTTCTTTTCCACAGCTCTAATTATTATACCTTTTTTTTTTTATCCTTATTTTTTTTTATTGATTAACCAACTTTTTTATTTATTCACTATTATTATTATTTTCTAAATCAGTCAATAGAGTATTTTCTGAATGGCATCTTCCTAAGACAAAGAGACACACAATCTCCCACGGGTTAGATTAGGTTATATAACTTTATTTGCTGCTGCTTAGTACAGATGAACCTTTGTCTCGTTTTTGGATCTCTGCAGGCCAGAAGGGAAGGACTACGCTGTCCACAGGCTGGTTTTAGGGACCCATACATCAGATGAGCAGAACCACCTTGTGATTGCCAGTGTCCAAGTGCCGAATGATGATGCCCAGCTTGATGCTTCACACTATGACAGCGAGAAAGGAGGTAAATACACCAGGACTCATTCTGCAGTGGAATGCTTTTCACTTACATCTTAGTGCTTGATTCCTCTGTGATGAATATCTATGTAAGAACAGGGGAGTAGGTGTAGACATGGCATTCTCACAAGTGGATGACTAAAGCTTAATTTCTTCTCCTGAAGCGGTCTGTTCTCAGATTTTATTTTTGAGCCACAACTTTGTCAAAATACCCAAACCAATAGAATGCCAGGTGTAGTGTTACATTACATGACAAATCATTTAGCTGAAGCTTTTATATCAACCATGAGGATACAAACCCAGAACAACAAGAATCAAGTTAGTACATTAGGTTCAAAAATCCAAACTACATTGTGCTACATGTAAGTGCCATATACAGTGCCTTGCATAAGTATTCACCCCCCTTGGACTTTTTCCCATTATGTACTGTTACTAACTGGAATTCAAATAGACTTAAATAAACTTTTTCCCGTTTGATCAACAAAACATGCATAGTACTTTGGAGGTGCAAAATAAATTTTATTGTGACACAAACAATAATGAGAACAAAAAAGTTGACATCTGGTAGAACCCCCTTTCGCTGCAATTACAGCTGCAAGTCTTTTGGGGTATGTCTCTACCAGCTTTGCACATCTAGAGATGGAAAGGTTTGTCCATTCTTCTTGGCAAAAAAGATGAAGCTCAGTCAGATTGGATGGAGACCGTCTGTGAACCGCAATCTTCAAGTCTTGCCATAGATTCTCTATTGGATTGAGGTCTGGGCTTTGACTGGGCCATTTTAAGACATTAACATTCTTTAATCCAAACCATTCCTTTGTAGCTCTGGCTGTATGTTTAGGGTCATTGTCCTGCTGGAAGATGAACCTCCGCCCCAGTCTCAAGTCTTTTGCAGACTGCATCAGATTTTCTTCAAGGATTTCCCTGTATTTGGCTCCATCCATCTTTCCCTCTATTCTGACCAGTTTCCCTGTACCTGCTGAAGAGAAGCATCCCCACAGCATGATGCTACCACCACCATGTTTCACTGTTGGGATGGTGTGCTCAGGGTGATGGGCAGTGTTGGGTTTTCGCCACACATAGCGTTTTGCATTGAGGCCAAAAAGTTCAATTTTGGTCTCATCTGACCAGAGCACCTTCTTCCACATGTTTGCTGTGTCTCCCACATGGCTTCTGGCAAATTCCAAACGGGATTTTTTATGGATCCCTTTCAACAATGGCTTTCTTCTTGCCACTCTTCCATAAAGGCCAGATTTGTGGAGTAGACGACTAATAGTTGTCCTGTGGACAGATTCTCCAACCTCAGCTGTGGATCTCTGCAACTCCTCCAGAGTAACCATGGGCCTCCTGGTTGCTTCTCTGATAAATGTTCTCCTTGTCCGACTCTTCAGTTTGGGTGGACGGCCTCCTCTTGGTAGGTTTGCGGTTGTGCCATATTCTTTCCATTTTCTAATGATGGATTTTATGGTGCTCAGAGAGATGTTCAAAGCTCTGGATATTATTTTATAACCTAACCCTGCTTCATATTTCTCCACAACTTGATCCCTGACCTGTTTGGTGAGCTCCTTGGTCTTCATGATGCTGTTTGTTCAGTAATGATCTCCAACAAACTCTTAGTCCGTCACAGAACAGGTGTATTTATACTGAGATTAAATTGCAGACAGGTGGACCCTATTTACTAATTATGTGACTTGCAAATGTGACTTGTGAATGCAATTGGTCGCACCAGATCTTTGTGAGGGGTTTCACAGTAAAGGGGGTGAATACATATGCACTCAACACTTTTCAGATTTTTATTTGTAAATAATTGTGAAATCCATGTAATATTTCCCCCCTCTTCCAAATGATGCACTATTTTGTGTTGGTCCATTACATAAACTCACGATGAAATAAATTTTAATCTGTGGTTATACCATGACAAAATGTAGAAAAGTCCAAAGGGGGTGAATACTTATGCAAGGCACTGTATAAGTGCAACTAGCTTTATTTGTTTTATTATATAAACCACACAGTTGAAGATGGTTATTAGACCATTATCTCTCGACCAAGGTGTAACCGGAAGAGATGTGTCTTTAGTCTGCGGCAGAAGATGTGTAGACTTCCTGCTTTCCTGGCTCCCAAATGGTGGAACGAGCTCCCCATTGCCATCAGGACAACAGTTGTGATTTTGTTGAGTGGCTAGCTGTCCCTCGCAGTGAGGGAGCAGCAGGCCGATTGGGAGATGACTGTTTGGGGTGTGAGGTTTAACCATGTCCTGGATATAGACAGGGCCCGATCCGTTCGCAGCACTGTACGCGAGTACTTATGTCTTGAAGCGGCGACGAGCAGCCACTGGTTTCCAGTATAGGGAGTTGAGGAACGGTGTGTTGTCAGTCAACTTTGGTAGGTTGAAGACCAGTCGAGCTGCTGAGGGAGTTGCAGTAGTCTAGGCTTGAGATGACCAGAGCCTGGACCAGCACCTGCACCGCCTTCTGAGTGAGAAGGGGAAGTATTCTCCTGATGTTGAGCAGCATGTATCTACAGGAGCGGGTTGTTGCATCAATGTTGGCGGTAAGGGAGAGTTGACTGTCGAGTGTCACACTCAACTTCCTTGCAGTCTGGGTGGGTGCTATCACAGAGTTTCCAATTGTGATAGTAAGGTCAGGGTAAGGGTGGGAGAGCCCTTCCCTGGAAAAAGAAGTAGGTTGGTCTGGACAAGTGAAATTGACTCGCCTAATTGTGTGTGTGTGTGTATTAGCGTTATGTCTATTACTTAATCCAGGTTCATGCACCTATGCCCTCCGCAACTTGTGGTGTGCGTGAAGAGAAAAATAATGTCACCTTTATCTGGCTGGAGTGCCACATGTTAATAGCTGGTCATCATGAAGGAGCAGATTTCAAAATCAAATCGCAAATCTCATATTTTGTAACTTAATGGGACCACTATTGCTCAAAACTATAAAAACACGGAAACAGCGGTAACAGATAAAGTAACCACTGTAAAGGTGGGACAATTTCATTCATCATCACTACACTATTGGTTGGGGAATTTTGACAGTTTTTTTGCAAAAAAATCCAAGACCAGAAGAAAAATAACTAAGATCGACTTTACACACTCACAGACAAGAAGTGTGAGTGTGAAAAGAGGCGCTGAAGTTGAAGTGCAGGCAATCTAAGCACCAGCAGGGTATATTTGAGTGTGAGAGCAGGGTTTTTGGTGAAAGTCCTGCTTGCAAACTAAAAGACCATGCTCTTAAATAAAGATCGGAACAAAACACATATGATCTTTTTTTGCTATTTTGTTAATGCAGTAGAGAGATATGTCTCTTTGGAGAATTGCAAAGTTTTTAACCGTCTAACTTAATTAATGAGGCTGCACTCAAGCCATTTTTCATTTAGTCTGTATACTGAAATTGTGATATTCTCTCTTCCAGCAGGTATGTTGATTGGCGCCCAGCTGTGTGTGTGTGATGAAGACTCTGTTCCTTTGGTGTGTTGCCATATGTATGTATAAGTTTGTTAATGTGGCCACAACAATTTTAAGGTAAATACCAAATCTTGATGCTAAATACATCCATATCAGAACAAAGATGGCAAAGAAGTAAGCTCCATCCACACAAGTACCTTTTAGTTTTAAAGTGCATCAGTGTTGCATGGTATACCGATACCAGAAAGGCATTGTGATACCTAGCCATTAAAAACGACAGATGCCTACTTTTATGAGTATTGGTACTTTTATGAATGATTCCCGGCGCACTTTGGCTGCAGAACGGCTGAGGGTTATGTTATTAAACTTAACAAGTTATGATCTTTATCTTTAAAATAATCCGAATTATATATAACCTACATGCATGAATACAAACAAACAAGAAAACACTTAACAGATTAACTTGAATTTTATTAAGCATGGAAATAATGATCTTAAATTACATTGTAAATGTGGCATTTCATGGCTCAATCCCAAGCACAATACTGATAGCCTCACAAACTAATTAAACCCACTGCTATGACAAATTTATCACCTTCATTTTTCTAACCCATTTTTTTACTACAGATGTTTGGTGCAGATAGAGTGACTCTTTTATTTTTTAAAGAAAAGTATCTGTATAGAAATTCATGGTATTGGTATCACTTCTACAACTTTTATGTCATAAAATAGGATTTCTGCCGTGGAGAAAGTCAGCGGCAGAGTACTCACGGGAGGAAACATGAGGGGAGGAGGGGAAAGAGCGCAACACACTTGAATCTGCCGTGCGAATCACTGTTCACCGTGGACTCCGTTGCGTCTTCTCGCTAAGATTCGCCAGCCGTCCTCCGGTTCTTCGCGACTCCCTCTCCCCCCCGCCTTAGCAAATAACCGAATAATTATTCAATAACATTATGAATATTCGAACATGAAAACTCCTGTAAAGTCCCATCCCTACTATAAAACTATACTAAACACACTACCTTTTGAGCCCTCAAAAGGTAGTGTGGTCTTGTTTTAATTTGAAATCCATGGTTGTGTTTGAGTCTTGACGGGCAAAAACAGGCACAACATATTGGTATCAGCTTAGACTACCAATAGTCATTGTTAGCTGGATAACTACTTACAAGCATTGCTGACCTTTTTGTCTTGGCTAGCAGTTAGATTCTGTATTTTATACAGTTAAAACATGCCAATGACTGTGTACAGGAACTGTTACGTGATATGTATTTTAAAGGAGACGTTTTCTTCTCATATTCAGATACATAATTTAAATTATGCTTGAAAAGGTGTTCATGCTCTAGTGTTTGGAAAACGCAACACTTGCCAGACTAGCCATGACATATTCAGAGTCACATCTCATCTCAGAATGAGGCACACTGGGTCCATCTCAGCACAAAATCCAATCTTTTTTTATTTCAGATAAAACATCAGACCAAGACCTTTTGTAGTTTACAGCATGACCAAAGACAGTGAGTTAATGGATTAAAATAATGTTTATGATTGGGAGAACTGTGCAATCTATGTATAATCCTAAATGCCATTGCTTTGGTGCGATTACACTTTGACATTGATCTTCCCAGTAAATTGTGACAGAAAGTTCCTTCTCCCAGGTGCCTTTAAGTCCTCCAGATCCCTCAATGATGCAATACTCAAAGCCTTATAAAATAAAATGGCAGACATCCTTCCAGCTGCTTCAAATATCAATTTCTCGATAGGGGATACTTTAGGTTTGTCAATTATGGTTGTGTTATGTTATATATAGTGGCACATCTGCTGATAGCTGTAATTGTTTTGTCTAGGGATTCCAAATTTTACAATCAAATGTTAGAGTATCTTTACCATATCATCATTTGTTTCTTTTTTAAAATATATTAATAATAGCATATCTGCATACTGACAAACGTTACAAGTGCTATTTGTTTATGAGCTCATATGTGATCAGTACCCTTCTCAGAAATTCAATTCAGACAGTCAAATCAAAGTTTGTAGTCTGCACTGGTCCTATGTTAATGTGCTGGTTAGTTAACAGGGGCATGCATCGATTACCTGAATTGTCTCCCTTATCAGGGGATTTGGTTGTACGTTTGGATCGCTAGTAACGTTGTTGAGTAAAATGGAGGCAGACAGCGATAGTGAAAGGATTAGAGGCAGAAATCTACATTCAGAACTGGAGTGTGTTTTCTCTGCCAAGGCTCTGTGTCCTCACACAGCAGCTATTGGCTGATATTGTTGCAGCAATAACAACAGTTCTCATCAGCCAGTAATCTATATCATCATCATCATGTTGCAAAATCAAGGAAAATGTAAAAGACTAAAGGCCTTTCTTTTAGATCACTGTAAAAATGTGAAATTCATAAAAGTCCACAGGAAGTGGCTGAGCTAGCGGACGTTTTCCGATGGTCCCTGAATGCATTATAATATGTGATATAAAGTGAATGAATAAACTACAAGTGACTTGTAGTTTAAAGTGCTTTAAATGTTCAATAAGACTAGAAAAACAGCTATATAAATGCGGTACATTTACCATTTCTAACAATTTATGTATTACAGTATCATTCTGTTCTTTTGTCAGAGTTTGGTGGATTTGGTTCAGTAAGTGGAAAAATAGAGATCGAGATCAAAATCAACCACGAAGGAGAGGTGAACCGAGCCCGCTACATGCCCCAGAACCCCTTCATCATTGCCACCAAGACTCCATCGTGTGATGTTTTGGTCTTTGACTACACGAAGCACCCGCCTAAGCCAGGTTGGAGCTCTGCTGTGATGATGTTCTTATGACCATTGCTTCAGAGTGTTTTAGTCAATTGCATATCATTAGGCGAAGGCTGAATGTATTTCTGTCTTTCAGATCCCAGTGGAGAATGTAATCCAGACATGAGACTGAAAGGCCATCAGAAAGAAGGGTATGGTCTTTCTTGGAATCCCAACCTCAGCGGCAACCTTCTCAGTGCCTCCGATGACCATGTAAGTGAAGAGAACTAACACCTACCAGTTTATTAGTTTTAGTTAGTTATCCAGAGTAGGTAGCAACATGAGCAGTTCCAGTTCCACTGATGCCAAGGTGATGTCTTGTAAAGTCTTCACAAGCTGCGATTCTGGGTTTTAGCCCTTTTACACTCAACAGATAGAAATAGCTAAATCAACCAAAGTTGAAGTTGCAAAATTGGTTGTGATGATAAATTGTGGCATTGACCAGTTTATAACATCAATGCAAGCAAGAGGATGTACAAAACATAAACTAACACTGTGCTCTCCTTTCATTCTTCTCCAGACCATCTGTCTATGGGACATCGGTGCTGGCCCCAAGGAAGGGAAGGTTGTTGATGCCAAAACCATCTTCACAGGCCACACAGCAGTGGTTGAAGATGTTTCCTGGCATTTGCTCCATGAATCCCTGTTTGGCTCAGTGGCCGACGACCAGAAGCTCATGATGTAAGAGGTTAATGCAAATGGTCTGGTTATGAATTATTTCTTACCAAATACAATCACTGAGCACTTTATTAGGTAGTTCCTCCCTTTGCTCTCAAAACAGCTTAGGTACCTTGTCAAATGGATCAGTATCTACAAGATGCAGGAAACTTTCCTCTGACATTCTGCTCTATGTTGACGTGACATCATATCATTTTGTAGATTTGTCAAGTGCACATTCATGCTGCTGATCATTTGTTCTACCACATCACAACGATTATACTGATTTCACATCTGGTGGCTGTGGAGGTTCATGAAACCACTTTGACACATTTACGTTGTGTCATAGAGCATTATCAGTTAAAGGAAACCATTGTAGGATGGAAACCTGTGCCTATGAGGGGTTGAATATAGATGGTCAGCAACAATACCGAGATAGTGTGACATTCAAACCATGATTGATTGATATTAGACCCAAAGTGAGTCAAAAAATGTACCACCAGCAGCCTGGACTGGTGACAAAAGGTAGGTTGTCTAGATTCATGCTGTTGACTCCAGATTGTGACTCTACCATCTGAAATCCAGACTCATCAGACCAGGCTATGCTTTTTAGTTTTCAACTGTCGGAACCTGATGTGCTGTTGCTAGAAACATCCACCGCAAAGTGTGTGAATGGCTATCTGAGTGACCTTAGCCTTTCTGACAGGTCCAACCAGGCGGACCATTCTCCTCTGACATTTCTCATCAACCCAGAACTGCTGCTCACTGGAGTTGTTATGTTTTTCGCTCCATGCTGAGTAAATACTCTAGAAATTGTTGTGTCTGAAGATCTTAGGAGATCAGTTTCTCACTGGACTCAACTTTATGAATAAGCAGGTGTGCAGCTGATTGTATTAAAATGCTCATTGAGTGTATGCTATGTCCTTGCCTCCTCCTTACCCGTCTTTATCCTCCAGATGGGACACACGGTCCAATAACACATCCAAAGCCAGCCACGCGGTAGATGCTCACACTGCTGAAGTCAACTGTCTGAGCTTCAACCCATACAGCGAGTTCATTCTTGCCACTGGTTCTGCTGATAAGGTACAGAAAAAGCAAAAACCCATTTGGATTGTGCCAGGTTCAGGCTTACATCAATGACTAAGGAGAAATGTAAGGGATATGTAAGGCAAATCTTCCTTTGTTTTTCAGACTGTTGCACTGTGGGATCTCAGGAACCTCAAACTGAAGCTACACTCCTTTGAGTCCCACAAAGATGAAATCTTCCAGGTAACCTCAACTGCTTTGTTTTGCAAACACAATCTAAGTAAAATTGTATCATTAATAGTCCACACTGTATGAATTATCACAGTTTCACTTAGTGCAGCTCTTCTTTTCAACAGTTTCTTGAACAAAAAATAACCAAGGAAACTAAAACATGTCTTTTATAAACAGCACTTATCGTAGAAGCTTAGTGCAGCACAGCAGAGGTACAACTAGAACGTCACTAAGATTTATATTTACTAAATAGAAAATTAAACAAGGCTCTCAGAGTAAAGACCTCCATCAATTAGGTGTGTATGAGACACTTGTGTTTAGTCTGCTTTAGTGCTGTATCATGGTGTGCAGGCTGATAATCCTCACTTTGAGATGCATCACTATGACGTGCCAAAATTAAAGGTTGTCATTTATGTTTAAAACTGTAGTGTTGTGAAGTGTTTTTTCCATATATGGGATGAAATTGCAAATGAAAAGATTGATAATGTATTATTGTAGCTGAGCATTACATTAACCTGCTGTCATTTGACTGTCCCACTCATTAGGTACAATGGTCTCCTCACAATGAGACCATCTTGGCCTCCAGTGGCACCGACCGGCGTCTCAACGTCTGGGATCTCAGGTAAAAACCTCAATGTTTGTCTGTGTATATATAAAAATTCATCATGACATAGACACTGATCACACAATGTGTTGAATATTAGCTTTATTAAATTCGAAATATGGCACTAAGAGTTGATTGAAGAGTAACTGTTGTTTTCTAGTAAAATTGGGGAGGAGCAGTCGGCAGAAGATGCAGAGGATGGCCCGCCAGAACTGCTGGTAAGTAATGTCCCAACAAGCAAGATAACTGGGATTCCATCTCTCACTCATCAGGTCCTTTTTCTCACAGGGACCAAAGAATTGTCCACTTGCACAAATATCTGTGCAAGCAATGTAAATATGGTGTTTGTCAGGCTGCCCCTGCACAGTAATCAAACACATCACTGATTGTTTGTAAAAAGTATGAGGATAGATAGCTCCACAGATGTTATTCATCTGTTTCAAACCACTGAGCTTTCATGTCTGTGGGTTCCCTCTCAAGTGAACCACTTCACTTCTAGATGTTATTAACATGTCTGTCATTTCATCTTTTTTCCACCAGTTCATCCACGGAGGCCACACCGCCAAGATCTCCGACTTCTCCTGGAACCCCAACGAACCCTGGGTTATTTGCTCTGTGTCCGAGGACAACATCATGCAAGTCTGGCAGATGGTGAGTGCTGCTGCTCTCACATGAGCCTCACACACAGTCTCGTTCTGAGATTTCCTCCTCAACACTTCTTGATGTTTTCACCTTAAAAGCCTCTTACTAAAGGTCTTGCAACAAGACAGGGAAGAGGAGCCAGGAGGCTGCAACACTTTAGATGTGAAGTGTGGATTTTCATTCACGATAGCCTTTTAATACATCATTCAGCAGCTCTACCTGAATTGGACCAGTTAGAAATAAAGACTTGTTTTTACCTGCAGCTCTGGGAACGGTTTTCTTGGACATTAAAATTGTGTTAGGATTGTTTGGAAAGAAACTCATCCACCAGGTGTTGTTGCAGAACCATCACTGTGAGCCAGATTATTGATGTTGTTAATGGCCTGTAACTATATAGAGCTTTTCTAGTCTTGATGACCACTCAAAATGTATTGTACATTTCAATTTTCCAGGCAGAGAACATCTACAATGATGAGGAACCAGACAACACCCCTGCATCAGAGCTGGAGGCTCAGGGATCTTAACCCAGTGCTGCACCAATCTCTCTCGAGGCATGGCCCCTCCTCCCAACCTGGCCCCACCTGATGCCCTCTTCTCTAATTCACTCAAGTGCAAAATGAAAACGTCTGTTCTCCACATGAATGGAAAGTGTGGATTCAGAGACATTGTGGACTTGTTAACAGACAGATGGATTCCAGTCGGTCTTCTTTACTCTGCACCATGGCTCAGGTGCTCTGAAGCAGGCCAACATCCGACCATTTCAGTACCATCTCCAGTGTCTGGGTATCTGGTGGTGACGGTGCTTCGAGCATAAAACTATGCCAGTCACTGTAAGTCATTGAGAGCTGCTAATCTGTTCATGTCAGAGGGCTCATGCAAAGATAAGTGACATTTTACATTTGGATCATGAATATCTAGCAAACCAGTAAACGGGCTCCCTGAAGATAGAAATATGTAGTAGAACCTGCACAATAGATGAGTACCTGACCTTTATCCCTCTGAAGTCTGAGTGTTCAGCAGCTTTTCTTAATGTTCCACCTGAGTTATTGTTGGCTGTTATTTTTCTTGCATTTAGCTGACGCATCACTCTCTTGTGAAGAAACATTCCCTGTTTTTCTCCTATAGGTTCATAAACTGCTATGTTGGTGTCTCGAGTGAAAGGTGTGGGACTTGACAAGTGCACCTTTCTTTCCTCTACTCTTGTTACATGATAAATGACCCTGTTTTGAGTCCTGAAGCTGAGATCACAATAAGACATTTGTAACTTTGTTAAAGCAAGTTTCTCATTCATTTACAGTTGTCCTCACTTCCAATTTGACTAAGGCATAACAATCTTCACTCCTGATTCCTTAGTTAAAGGAAATAAATCCATAGTGAAGAGAGTGCAAATTCTACAAAATGTTTATTGAAAAGAAAGACAGGACTACAAGAACATTGTACAATCAAAGAGAGGGTGTGGGCTTTTTCAGTAAAAATAAAGCCCTCTGAAGCTGTGGTGACTCGTGCCTCTTCTTTCACAATTTCTACAGAGGTAGATTCTGACATTACCTGAGTGTCAATCTGGGCAAAGCGGAAACAGGCTGCTCAGGGGTGTGACAACAACTGTCCACCACTTGATACCAGAGATGTACGCACACGTCAACCGAGCCTTTGAGTTGACATGTCCACACAATGTGAAGGAAAATTTGATGAACAGCAAGGCAATGTCTTTCATTCATTGACATGTTAAACAGGCCAACTGTTCAGTACATAATGAAGGAAAACTATTTGAAACAACCCAACCTGACTCTCGCTGACCTTACTCAGACGCTGAAGCAGACTTCAGAAAGGACATTACTCTAGGACAAGTCAAAAATGATTGCACTTTAGTTTCTCAGATTCACTCATTTCTACAAACTGGAACTTTTCTTAGGGCTTAACAAGATGCTGTGCATCAGGAATGATGTTTTTTAGGGTTAGCAGCTGCAATGAGGCAGTGTTAACCCAGACTGAGTATAATAAAATAAAATAAAGTGTGAAAACCAGAGATCATGTATGTTACAAACATCTGATCGGCCAATGATCCCTTTCCTACACATCAGGACTCCACTCGGCAGCTTCTGTAAGTGAGGAAACATGTGTTTAAACGAGTCTGGTTGATACAATGACCTGAGCCATTACTTCTCATTTAAATTCAAACAAAGCTGTTACATTTTGAACTGGAATGACCTGTTAAAATGTTATATTTACCATTTGCAGATCAAAGATTCTGAACTTGCCATCTAGGAGGACCTACTCAACTTGTTGCTCTCAGTATAAAATGAAGCCCTTTGGCAACAGATGTTTTAATGAGGAAAACTGAAGACCTCAATTTTCTTGGTTTTAGCTTAAACAAAAAATATATTTTGTATTGTTATCTAATGTATCACATCTGATCCTAACATTTAGTAATTCTATGACTTTATTCGCATATTGCGTAAACCACAAACTGTTGTCTTTAGGAAATAACACCTCAAGTATCAAATTTGATATGATAAAAATGAATCATGACTGCAGCTGCCCATCAACCATCCTTAGACTCTGGTGACATACTGTCATTTACCTTTAGTAATCGGCAGTTGCAAGGGGGGGGGGGGGGGTAAAAAAGGAACCAGGGTTTCCACTTCTGTTTTCATTTGTTACACACCAACAACTGAGTGCAATGAAATAACTGTCTTCTGAGAGATATGTGCAGAGCTCTCTAGTCATCACCATGAAGTTAGCAAAGCAACATTAGCCTGGTATAATGACAGGGTGGGTCGGTCATAGTGACGCTTGTTCAGCTTGTGCACTTTAGAATTTAGCTTTCAGACTCATTACTAAACAGAAAATATTGGAAAATCTGTAGCAAAAGTGATGGGTAGCATGCTAACTAGTTATTAGCAAACAGGTGGGTCAAGGTAGCCTTTTTATATGGATTCACAGATTAATTTTGTTAAGATACTTCTGGTTCCAAAAGACCAACTTATCTAAACACAAACAAAAAAAAGATGGTCAACAATGAAGATGTCAAACGAGCCATCCCTGCTTCCTCCTCAGATCACATTCTCACTGTGGGCTTCATTAACACACTAACCTATAAACAAAAGCATGTGACGGACCCACTTGTGACAGAATCACTGGAGAACTTCTGATGAGATGCGACGCGACACCACAGG
Source organism: Pleuronectes platessa (assembly GCF_947347685.1). Classification (NCBI taxonomy): domain Eukaryota; kingdom Metazoa; phylum Chordata; class Actinopteri; order Pleuronectiformes; family Pleuronectidae; genus Pleuronectes; species Pleuronectes platessa. The sequence goes on along the minus strand of NC_070626.1, from coordinate 2,441,173 downwards.
GATGGACCATTTGACCAAAGAAATTAAAGATGGACTGCTTCAATTAGACTGCATTGAAATTTCTTATGAAAATACACTTATGGTAGAAAATGGAGTACAAAGTGCTCGCCACAAAGCCAATTATTACAACCAACCTAAACGTGGGCTAGCTCTTAGAATAGAATCTTTGATTAAGTCACTTTATCCTTCTTAAACGATTACACAAAAAGATATAGGCTCAGTTTCTGTGTAGAAACCTGCAGAGGCAAGTGTAGACTTAAAAAACAGAGGAAATCTATATCTCCATTGAAGATGGTTTGTCTGGCTAGTTCTTGAACTAGGCTGGAGGCATGTGGAACCCTAGTATCAAAACCTTTTCCTCTATACTCACACACATGTAGGTTGGCTCAGTCCTGTGTGTCTGTAGGAGGGCTGCTTATTGTAGCAGTAGTGGTTTTGTCAGTAGCAGCCGGAGAGGAGTCAAGTCCAGGTCGTCTGGGGGCTTGGTGAATGCCCTCTGTCTCCTGTGTTGAGCCCACTTCCCCATCCTTTTCCTGCCCATCCCCTTCCTCCTCCTCCTCCTCCTGCTGCTGCTGCTGCTCCTCTGCTAAAGGCTCCTGTCGCTGGTCTTCAGGAGCTGCTGTGGTCCCTTCGTCTCCCTGCTCCTGCAGGAGGCTGAGCCGATTGTTCAGGTCGTTCCTCTCCTTCTGCAGCGCTCTGCACAGCCTCTCCAGCAGCTCCAGCTTCCCCTGCAGGGCCTTGAAGTGGCCATCGCGCAGAGTTTTCTACAACAAACAGTGTTTCAATAGCGTCATTTTTCTCACACTGGACAGGGAAGTTTGGAGGAAAGTATTGAATGACAAATTGTTAAGTCAGAACTTTCAACCATATATCTTGGCTATGGAGCTCTGGAAAAAATAAGTGGACTAGTGAGCAAAACTTTGCAGCCTTTTATGTATGGAATTATTACTTTCTTTTATTCTCTGCTGGCTGTAACGCAAATTGCCCATCTGGGATAAAAAAAAGTTTACCTTGACCTAACAATTATCCTATCAAATTGTTTCAAATGAAAGGACATAAAAGTTTATTAAATTAAACAGAACTCCCTTTTAGTTAACAATGGAATATTAATTCATCCTAATTTGCTTACGTTATTTTTTTATTTTACCCTCAGGTGTGCATAAACTACAGGCCATGAGTCCATTGATTCACTGACATATCTCTGCAAAAAAAAAAGAAAACATTCTCCCTGGAGGATTAAAGGGATAGTCCACAGAAAAATGACAACTGTACGTTTGAAATATTGATCCTAGTTACTTCAATTGTATTCGATTTAAGCTACTTTACAGGTAATACTGAGCATATTTACCCTCTTAGTTTAGCCTGGTAAAATCTACTAAACACTGAAAACGGCAGCTATTTGGTAAAGCCCTGTTAGATGAGAAGTCCGAGGGAGGAATGCTGGCTGTTTCATTCCAGTCTTTGTGCTAAGCTTGACTAAGTATTCCTTGATTTCAGATCAGTATTTAACATCCACACACGGAGACTGATATACCGCTTGACATTCACCCTCAGAAAGACAAAGACTGTGTTTAAAAGTCACCTCCTCAGCCATCTGCAGCAGGGCCTGGTTGTTACTCTCCCATTTGTTCTTCCACTGTGTTGTCTCTTTCTCCAACTTCTTGATCTTCTTTGTCATCTGGAGGTTAAAACACAGTTACTCATGACGGATGAAGGCAAACAACAGGAAGTCAGATTGTCATTGACAAGTTATCGATTCTTACCTTTTCCATCTCTTGTCTAAAAGTGGTGAAGACCTCATTGCTTTTAGCCAGAGTACTCTGAAACTCCTCGAACTTGTCCATGTACAAGGAGAGCTAAGAGGGACAAGACTGGAGCTGTGAGAACTGATGTGCACAAAGGTGAACACAAGTGGTGGTAGGCATCTTCCCGACAGCATTTTGTTGGTTTGTAAACGTAGCCTGGATCAATGTCATTAGAGTAGACCATGGACACCAAGCATTTATGTTCCCAGAGGAAAACAGTCTTGTTGCATTGAATGTGTTCCTGATCCTGAGTGTGTGTGTGTGTGTGTGTGTGTGTGTGTGTGTGTGTGTAAATGGTTTTGTATTTATATAGTGCTTTTCTAGTCTTGATGACCACTCAAAGCACTTTACAGTACAGTTTTACATTCCCACACTCATTCATGTGGAGGACGACCAGTCTACCCCTCAGCCACAGCCGCCCCCTGAGTGTGTGTGTGTGTGTGTGCGCGCGCGCGCTTGTGCTTGTGCTTACCTGTTGTTTGAGTTGTGTTTCCTGCTCCTTCATTAGCTCACACTTGCGTCTGGACTCAGTGGCATCTTTCAGCAGCTGAAGCATAACAGCAGTCAGTTCTAATGCTCTCACAGGCTGCACACTTTGAAAATGTTCTTGCACAATTTTTTAAGCCAAATTTAATGCTTTTTTTAAAGACCCTTTAAGACAGTGATTCTCAAACTGTGTGGCGCGCCCCACTGGTGTTCTTATTGGTTGAGCTTTATCATCTTTGTAACAGAGTGATTATAATTGAATAAATGTTTTCTCTATTATTGAAAAAGTACAGACTGATGGAGGAATGTAGTGATAAATGTCCCCAAAATTACTTCAATTAAGTTGAATTTAAGCAAAGTTATGGCACTATTCTTTGAAAAAAGCAAAAAAGGTCACAGAAAATTATTTGCACATCAGAAATTCCTGAAAGTAATGTGGATTTAATGTTCATGTGTATGTTATGTAAAAACACATGTTAAACTTGGCCCATTTTGTTGGGGCTGGGGAGAGGGTGGGGCATGAAAAATCCAAAGTAGACCCAAAGTGGGGGCATGACAGAAAAAGTTTGAGAACCACTGCCTCAATAAATTATATTTAAGACCCCAAAAATGTCAACCTTTTCTTTTATAGAAGAGAATTTCTTAAAACTTATTAATAATCTTCATACAATATCATAATAATAAAATGTAGTCAGGGTAGCTGTTGGAGCTGTTTACGGTTGGCTTTAGAGTTTAATAGTGAAACATTTTTTTTTCAGTTTATTATTACATAAATGGTTAGATTATGCCTTTAGAATAAGCGGAAAAGAGTCATATTGTTTTGGTTATTTATAGTTAGTTCATGCTTATCTTTTTTTAATAAAAAGGTACTTAGCACAAGGTGAAATCAATTATATGGTTAGGTGGGCATAGGCATCCAGGCACCAGGAAGGGGTCATGGTTTTTTTCAACAGGGCAAGAGAGGCCATTGCCTCTTCTTTTGTTTGTCCTGGACAATGGAGTTATTTCCCTGCGCAAAGTGTACTTCTTGGGTGCCTCAGTGGGTTACTGATTTTGAGTTTTAAGTCTTTTGCTTTTTCTAGTCAAATTTGAAGACAAGGTGCCATTATAGTAACACTTCCTGACAGAGTGCCCAGAAAAAGCATTCTTTGAAAAATAAATTTACTTTTACATTACATACATACATACATACATACATACATACATATATATATATATACATATATATACACACATACATAATTTTTGTAGTTAGTATCCTGTTCATTTACAATTATCATTGTTGTTATTGATACAATTGTTATTAGGCTATTATTGGTCTGTTTGTATATTAGAAATTAACTCCCATCTGGGTTCTGTGATTAGAAACATAAAACTGGCAGAGTCTCACGCAGACCGCAAGGCTGTGATTGGTCTGCTAACTACATCCTTTCCGGAGTCGCCCTTCCGGTTTCATGCCCCATAACTAGTTTCCGCCTAGTGTTCTGGAGGTGAATTGCGTTCGAACACGCGCAACCGCTTAGAGAAGCATAAATTAAAACGAGTCCTTCGACACAGCTGCGTGTAAAGCCACAGACGCAGCTGCAGAAGCATGCGCCGGCCTTTAAACTTTGCAGCCAATTTATGGTCAATTTAAGATCTTAATTTCATAGATTTTTTAAGGACTACTACAATTAATGTATTGTGCTTACACAGCTGATATAATGAACACAGTACTCACAAAGTCCCTCTCTCTCTGCTGCTTCTCTTCCACTTCTTTCATCATCTCTGTGATTGTCTGAAGCTTGGCGTCCATCAGCTGCTGCTGCAGCTCCTTGTGCTTGAACACCTTGTCTATATGCTGCAAGGCGGACACAATCACATCTCTAACAGACTGTACAACTTGCGATAAAATAATCATTATCCTGAGTGTTTTTAAACTGCTGGACGTTTTAATGAACAGTGACTGTTCAACTGGTAGAAAATATTCTCTATCAGTTGATTTAAATCTACATTCTCACCTGACCACTTTAACCTACCAGTTAAGTTAGTTTTCTATCACAGCAGTGATACACTGCCCATATGTCAGTTATCAATACCAAAATGAGACAATTGTTGATACCTGACATGATGAAGTATGACTGCCCAGGTTTGTACTTTATGCCATAGACACAACAGACTACAGTTGTGCAACAGTGTAAGGAAAAGTACTTTTGTGACATCTTACCTCCTCTCTGAGCTCATACTGCTCGATGAGCTTTTTCAGCTTCTCTGCCAGCTCCATGTTCTCCTGCCTCAGCTTGGTGTTGTGGGAGCTGTGCTGCTCCATCTGCACCTCAATGTCACTCAAGGTCATCTGGAAGTGTAGCATGGCCTCCTTCCGCTGCTCCTCGTACTCCCTGGACCGCTGAGCATTCTCATCCTATCAGGTGACAGGTGCGGACATTGAGGGGATATCAAGGAGATGAGAGGAGAAAAGAGAAGAGTGAGACACAGAGGTACATTTGAAAATAATTATTACAATCTGAGGGCTAATTTGACCAAGAGAGAGAAAGTTGATGGTGCCAATAATTAAAATAGTATCCTTTGTGTGTTCATCTTCCTGATGCTTTAGCAATAATGTGTTCGCTGTTTGTCGAGACAAGATAAAAAGATAATAGTGACACAGATGAGTGTGGCTGCAGTGGGTTAGGGTTGTACCTTCAGAGTTTTGTTGTGTCTTTGCAGCTCCCTGCACAAGCTCTCCAGCTTGCTGCGGGCCAGGATGGCCTTGCTATGCTCCCCTTGCAGGTGGATCTTCTCCTTCACAATCTGAGACTGCTTCTTCTGCACGGCTTTCAGTCGCTTCTGCATGCAGCGGCTCTCCTCAAGCTGAACACACAGAGAAAATGAAAGATTCACATCATGGAGAAATATGTAGGGATGGGCATTCGATTTAAATTGTCTTAATCTATCGTCGGGAGAATTAACGATCGATTTTCGATTAATCATTAATATTTTTATATTAAAATTCACTATTTATAGGCGATATTAAAATGCAGTGAAAATAGAGCTAGCTGCCTCCTTGTAGCTTCAAGCTGTTCAATTAGCAATGCAGTTCGGAAACAAGACCGGGGAACACCTGCGCTAAGAAACGATAACATAAGCATTATGACCCGCTGGGTGTCACTTTATTTTATTGAGTTGCCATGGTAGACTGTGTGTGTGAAAAGCCGGGAGCAGGTAAATAATGAACGTGTACTTCTTCTGGGAACTCATGAGGTAGGCTTCTCTAATCTCGTCTTCCGTTGCGCCCCCTACTGTTCTGGCGCCCAATTTTTTTCAGCATCGGAGAACTATAAATCAAAAAGTGTCCGTCCGATCTGTCCGTCCGTAACGGACTCGGAGAAGCATACATTTGCCTTAACATCTTGGCTGTGCTGCGTTCAGGGAAACTCTGATATTCCGACCTCCTGCCACATAGCAAACATGCAATAGTTTTATCGATGAAAAAATAATGTCATTGACGAAATTCTTAATGACCAATTAATCGATCGTCGATAATTTATGCCCACCCCTAGAAATATGGTCATTTTTTTTTATACTTTCTTGAATTTAATACAAACATGCAACATTGATTTGGGAGATCACCATTTTTAGATTGTGCATGTTGCATTTGCACTTGAAAAAGGGGGCAGCAATTAAAGCATGATATTCTTACAATGTCGCAGAACAAATCTTAATGAAACTGGATGAAAAAGTAGATATCCGGACTAAGTTTACTTTGTGTTTTCACTAGATGAGGTAAAAACCTTTATAAATCTACAGAGTTGTGTTTAAGCTTATCAGTCACAACATATGCTTCCCTGACTGATCACCCTCATAGTTCAAACAAAACAGCATCGGCCTGGACTACCAGTGGCAGATGTTAAGTGTTGGAAATCCAAATATCAATCAACCTTTGCCATTGGTCCAAGAAAAGTAAATCCCAGCACTTTTCAGAATGTCTGTTCTTCGTTTGTAGTATTTTGAGCAATTAAGCAACCAAATGCAGAGAACATGATCAGCTTCGTGTTTTCCAACATTTGCAAATGAGAAGTCATATGATGTGTTTTCAGGTGTGCAAGTATCTACTGTAAGGAGGGTTTTAAGGGCCAAAACTAAATTCATAAATAATTATATAAATACATAATTATTTTATGAAATGCCTAAATGTATGATTTTTATACATTTATAGATGTCTTGATTAATGTTTTTATTTATTTATACTTTTCTTTACATTTTTATTTATTCAAACTTTTATTTATCCATAGTGTAACTTGCTGGAAGGAACAAAATAAACTTGCAATGGCTAAAGTTGACAGTTATATTTTGTTCTGTCCGGCAAGTTAATTTATTAATCAGTAAATTAATAAATACATTTATAAATGTATAAATAAATACATAACTAAATATATATATATATATATATTTAGTTTTGGCCCTTAGAACCCTCCATAGCGCAGGGACTACTTCTGAAGCAGAACTGAATAGAAAGTAATTTGTTTTAAAATCAGATGCTCACCAGGTCGGCATATTTCTTGCACAAAGCAGCCAGTTTCTCTTCAGGAGTGGCCAGAGAATTCAGAGCCTGCATCAACAGAGCGACCTCCTTCCCTGGAATATAAAGCATAACAGAAAACATTCAGGAGAATTCTTTCAAGTAGATTTCCGATGAGAAGATAACCACCTAAGAACCTACAACCTGAGACTAAAGTGGTGACAGGTAAACCAATATGCCTGTCTGACTCAGATGTTATTGCGACACCAAAAAAAGTATGATATCAAAGCTCACACAATGGTGTGAGAAAGATTGCAATTTTTTTTTAAATAATTCTGTTGAATTGCTCCACCTTCGACAAAACCTTGCAAAGCTAATATGGAGCTAAATTATTATAATCAGTTTAAATTGATGAGTTAACTTTTATAATTTCATGTCAATACAAGCTCTGTTAAAAGTAATGTGATGTCAGTGGAAACAGCAATAAAAAAAGGACTGGGACAGATAAGTAATTTGGACAACCTTCATAAAAAGATCCAGAGCATTATCCTGAACCAAAGGCAGATTCTGGTCACATATTTATTACTCAGATAGAAAAAAGACTGAGGATATCAGACAACTACTGTTTTAGTAATGTTATATTGGTATGATACGAGTTGTATGAATGAAGAAAGAAATGTTTAACTTGAATGTACACAAAATATTTTGGAATGATGTTTTAATTATTTTCTAGGGAAACTAAAACTGTTGATGTACACAGTAAGTACATAGAATGTGTTTTTCAGCAAGAATCAGAAAGCCCTAGAGACCCGCCCAATCCAGTATAACTGGACCCATCTCTCCTGTGCAACTCTTTTCACATACAGTGTATGTTACACTGGGGGCTTGGTCTGTTCGGGCAATGACACATACATATTACATTTACAATAAATTTAACAGGGATGTAACTCGGGTGTTAACAAAGACATAAGAACAAATGTGACATCACACATACAGTATGTAATGACAAGATTGTTTGTACCAAAGGCCTTGTCTTCTCCACTCTTGGGGTCTCCTCCAGGATCAAGCTCTGCCTCCCCAAGATCACTGGGACTATCCTCTCTGCCTGGAGTTTCCCCTCTCTCCTCCTCAGCGCAGCACAAGCCCAAATCAAACGCTGCAACCACTTCCTGTTAACACACACATACACAGCAGGTATGAGTTCTTACCCACCCAAAGTTTTCCCAACAGGTCTAAGGCTTCGAACAGGTTGATTTTCACGCAAGGCCGGCTGGCTCCATCTGTCTGTGAGGTGATGCCATCATGCTACGAAAGCAGAGCACTAAGATGTTTATTTCCCTGATATCTTTATCCACACATGACATTTGTATTAGGGCTGATGATAAATAAAAGATAGTCAGATCATTGACATGTTTTTTGTCAATGATTAATTTTCATTCATTCATTCGCAAATGATAGGGACACAGAGAGGAGCAGTAAACTACTGACAGAGCTGCTAAAATTGTTTTAAAAAAAAAAAACGTTTACCCAATCCAAACATGTAGCGGTCCGTGATCTCTACGTCCGTAGCCAGGAACTGTTTGTTTATTTAACTTAGTCATATCTTCACGATTTTAAAGGAGACACATGCCCATTTTACCACAGTTGATATGGTTCCTTGGGGTCTTAATGAAATGTCTGTAAAATATTTTGGTCAAAATACCAAAAGGGTCATTTAAAACATCACCCTTTTTACCCCGTCTAAAACAGCCCTCCTCAGATTGACCCGTTTTGAGTGCCCCGCCCCCCCTTGACGACAATTGTGACGGAAACGGACGCGCAGAATGAACTATGAGTGTAAGAATTTGCACACTCTGTCTACATATTCTTACACTCATAGTATATTATATTATTTATTGTATAGTCAAATACTTATATTTATACCTCTACTATATATCATATCATATAATATCACTGTCTAACAATAACATTACCATCATATCATCAGTACTATTACCATCATCTTGCCACTGCACCTTATCTACCTATTTATCTTGTGTTTCTGTTTTTTATTCTTTCTACCTCAATATTTTATTTTTATTTTATTGTATTGTATTGTATTCAAGTATATACCGGCTGCTATGACGATTTAATTTGCCTTCGGGGATGAATAAAGTAATCTATCTATCTATAAAATATACTCGATTTCAGCAATGTACGATATGGAAAAAAGTTCATAGCCTGTAGTTTACACACACTTGAGGATAAAATTGCCAAATATATTAAGCAAATATGGATGAATTATTATTCCATTGTTAACACAACAAAAATTCTGACTCAATCCTGAGTGTTCATTTAGATTTTTTGTGAAGTACATCAGAAAACTTCACACAACTTTAGGTGGAGGAGGAAAATCTCTATTTTCCTTTTACCTGCATCATGTTAACCCTCCTCTCATCTCACTGTGTTGCTGTGAGGGAGGAGTCCTGGGACCTGTGTCTGTGTGTCTGTGTCTGTGTCTGTGTGTGTGTATTAACTCCAACTCACTCCGAGCACATACACAACGTCAGTCACGTTCATTATTTGTAAACTGATGCCTTCGGTTCACAAAGAATATGAACTACTGTCAATAACCGTCTCTTAGCTCTCATCAACTCGCTGGGGCTCTTCGCTTTCTTTCGCTCTCTCCAAGTTCTCTTCCCTCTTCTCCTGATACAAAAAATATACAGTGCCTTGCATAAGTATTCACCCCCTTTGGACTTTTCAACATTTTGTCATGGTATAACCACAGATTAAAATTTATTTCATCGTGAGTTTATGTAATGGACCAACACAAAATAGTGCATCATTTGGAAGTGGGGGGAAATATTACATGGATTTCACAATTATTTACAAATAAAAATCTGAAAAGTGTCGAGTGCATATGTATTCACCCCCTTTACTGTGAAACCCCTAACAAAGATCTGGTGCGACAAATTGCATTCACAAGTCACATTTGCAAGTCACGTAATTAGTAAATAGGGTCCACCTGTCTGCAATTTAATCTCAGTATAAATACACCTGTTCTGTGACGGACTCAGAGTTTGTTGGAGATCATTACTGAACAAACAGCATCATGAAGACCAAGGAGCTCACCAAACAGGTCAGGGATAAAGTTGTGGAGAAATATGAAGAAGGGTTAGGTTATAAAAAAATATCCAGAGCTTTGAACATCTCTCTGAGCACCATAAAATCCATCATAAGAAAATGGAAAGAATATGGCACAACCGCAAACCTACCAAGAGGAGGCCGTCCACCCAAACTGAAGAGTCGGACAAGGAGAAAATTAATCAGAAGCAACCAGGAGGCCCATGGTTACTCTGGAGGAGTTGCAGAGATCCACAGCTGAGGTGGGAGAATCTGTCCACAGGACAACTATTAGTCGTCTACTCCACCAATCTGGCCTTTATGGAAGAGTGGCAAGAAGAAAGCCATTGTTGAAAGGGATCCATAAAAAAATCCCGTTTGGAGTTTGCCAGAAGCCATGTGGGAGACACAGCAAACATGTGGAAGAAGGTGCTCTGGTCAGATGAGACCAAAATGGAACTTTTTGGCCTCGATGCAAAACGCTATGTGTGGCGCAAACCCAACACTGCCCATCACCCTGAGCACACCATCCCAACAGTGAAACATGGTGGTGGTAGCATCATGCTGTGGGGATGCTTCTCTTCAGCAGGTACAGGGAAACTGGTCAGAATAGAGGGAAAGATGGATGGAGCCAAATACAGGGAAATCCTTGAAGAAAATCTGATGCAGTCTGCAAAAGACTTGAGACTGGGCGGAGGTTCATCTTCCAGCAGGACAATGACCCTAAACATACAGCCAGAGCTACAAAGGAATGGTTTGGATTAAAGAATGTTAATGTCTTAAAATGGCCCAGTCAAAGCCCAGACCTCAATCCAATAGAGAATCTATGGCAAGACTTGAAGATTGCGGTTCACAGACGGTCTCCATCCAATCTGACTGAGCTTCATCTTTTTTGCCAAGAAGAATGGACAAACCTTTCCATCTCTAGATGTGCAAAGCTGGTAGAGACATACCCCAAAAGACTTGCAGCTGTAATTGCAGCGAAAGGGGGTTCTACCAAGTATTGACACAGGGGGGTGAATACTTATGCACCCAACAGATGTCAACTTTTTTGTTCTCATTATTGTTTGTGTCACAATAAAATTTATTTTGCACCTCCAAAGTACTATGCATGATTTGTTGATCAAACGGGAAAAAGTTTATTTAAGTCTATTTGAATTCCAGTTAGTGACAGTACATAATGGGAAAAAGTCCAAGGGGGGTGAATACTTATGCAAGGCACTGTACATCCAAGCAGGAGAGTTTTCTGGATGGGCGGGGGAGTGAGCTGTCTGCTGTGAGAGGGTCATGAGAAGAGAGCGAGAGAAGCGAAACTCCAAATTGAATTTTATGCTGAAGGCTTAAAGCATTCACGTGACCATTTGTACTTGATGGTCGCGATAAAGTCCTTTTGTACATCTCACATGGAACAAGCCGCGATATATTGAGTATATGTGTCGCCCACCTCTAGTCTCAAGTCTGGTATTTTTTGATCGGACAGTTCTTGATTTAAACCTAATTTTGCCAGCTTTGGCTGTTAAGGCGACAGGAATCTAGTTGTCACCAGGCAGGCAGAACTCAGCAAACACCTGTCATGAGAGCTCACACATTCACTGTGTCAAACAGAAAGAAGTTGCACTCCTTAATAGCATAACACTGACTGCTGATATAAAATTATTTTGACGGAGCAACAGCCGGTGAAAAAAGTCCAACAAAAAACACCCGACCACGGAAGTATCCTTTACAGACTCCCAAGCTGCTTTCAGACATGCACTGAACTTTTCTCTGCAGAGGCTGTAGGTGTGAACTAAAATGTCCAAGTGAGAGCCTCTGAAGCTTCTGTGGACTTTATCCACCTGGTCCCCCAGTATACTGTAAGGTCCGTAGACACCGGTGCTGTTGTGAACGAAGCTGAGCAGAGAATCTCCCACTACATTCCTCCAGAGGTCCTGTCTGAAAACGGCTTCAGTGAGGCCGACATGGACAATTATGTTTGTCGTGCTGGTCCTGATGTTGTGGTTTAGCCAAAAGCATTTTTGTGACAAAGTGTCACTTTGTTTTTGGCACAAAAACATTTTTGTAATCCTGCTACTCTTGCTATTTGAAAGACATTAAAAACAGGAAGACTGACAGTAGCACAGTAGTAGCAGGACAAATAACAAAACATAACAATACATCACACATAACAATGCATGTTGAGTGTTTACCTGACAAGAGCTGTCCAGGTCGATAGGAGAATCACTGCCTCCCGCTATTCTCCTGGTCGCCACATCAATGTCACACACTGCTGTTGTCTCCATTTGTCCTGATCACAATCTACACATTCACAGAAAAACAGAATTTGTAGAAAATCTCCATGAGATGACAGCCTGATCATCCACTTACATCCAGTAATGAGCAGTGTTTGCTGAATACTGTCTGGATAAGAGGAAGGCAAATTCAACAGCAGACAGCAAGAGTCCACCACCACCACGTGTGTGGAGAGCTGCAGGAGCAGCCTGGCCTGAACATGCCGCCAGAGTGAAACATGTCAACGCAGCACAGAGCAAGTCTGCTCATGGGTACATTCACACACACTGCAACTATGTGAGGGACTCTCTGAATATAGTAACACAATGCGCGTAACCAGTCAAAAATAAAGACGATCCCACCTACCTCATCCTTTCATTTGTCTGGGGCCTACAAACAATTTACTTCCCTCTCTACAATAACAGGCTACCGTTAGCCTCACACCAGCATTGATGTGCAATGACAACAGGTTGAAGAACGCTAAGCTACATGCCGTTCAGTTAGTGGAATGCCACACATGACAGGTAACCAACAACAGTTAGTGACAATTAACTAATCTTGTAGGCTAATCAGAGTAAAGCTAACCTAAAGGAGCACTGTTTGTATCGATGCTGAATGACAACCGCCTACTAAACAATAGCATGACTGTTGGGCCAAAGTTGCAGTCAAGAGTACTAGCATGTTATTGTAATGGATTCTGAGCAGATTAGTCGTGTTACATTGGAGCAAACCGCGTCAGTCCCCGTCAGAGCTTACTGCCCCACCTGATGCAGAGGAACACGCAGGACATGTAGTTCGCTGCATTACTACGTGTTGTTCCCTCGTTTCACTCACTCTGTCTCCTTCAGAGCAAAAGCAGCAGCTCTCCCATGAAATGTGTCCCACTGGGCACAAACACACAACGTGCCATGTTACTTAACGTCGAGCGTTTATAAGCCCTGGTACTACAACCGCTGGCTGCGTTTATACAACTTCACAAAGTGGGGAAATTCACTTAAACTCAAGTTTAATACTTGAGCCGAATTCAAGAGTGTCTTCTCATACTGTTAAAAGTGTATTTACTCAAATGATAACTGTAAAGTGGCTTTGCAGATGAACAAAGTAACCGCAACCGTTTGAAGCTGTAAATGGAGTCTGGTATGACGTTCCTTCGGCTCAGGTCATGTTAGCTCCAGAGCTAAACGCACAGCACGCACTTCACTTTTTGTCCGTTTAAACAAAGGAACGTAACCATTTACAGTGTCGGTGTATCTATTCAGACACATGGTGGATATCAAAGCGCGCGGCTGCTAAACCCACAGTTATTAGCCGTAGAAGTAATTTGCTATTGTTAGCAGGGCTAATCCTGTGCTATGTGCTAAACTAGCTTATGGCTAGCCCCATTGGCTAACACTAGAAGTAAACTTGAGAAATAGGCAAGAGTAAACAAAAGGCTAAACAGAGAGTTAGTGAGTAGATCAAATCAGTACGGTACAATACCAGTGAATGAAATGTGCTGATGAAGCAGGCAGAGCGTTTACCTGTATTTTCACTCTGGATAGAACCAGGAGACAGTTAACAAGCTAGCAAATAAGGTCTAACGTCCGGTTGAACCTTTTCAAAATTAAATATATACGTGTGCGTGTGAACGGTGTCCAGAAGTGAACATTCTTATTCAATTGTTTATAAAAGGCTAGTACAGAAACGTTTGTTGTCATCTTCTGGAACAGCATACTACTGTAAATCAAAGTATATGAGGTACTTATATTTTACATGAGTGGTATCCTCTTGTGCTTCTTATACTTAGCTTATACTCTACTTTGATCATCAGACAGATGTAATATAGCTCCTGGTTACTTTACAAGTTAAACTTGTCACTACATTTATTTGCATTAAATGTCACAATGCACCTTTGAATGTTTCGAGTTTTAGTATTGTATTGTGTTGACTTTTTTTCTATAGTAACCACTTTCTACCTTGATTTTACTTAATTTAACTATTGCACTGCTGAGCTGATCGGTTTCTCCTTGTCCAACACATATCATTGTACTGTTGACCCTGTGGTAATTTGCATATTAAAAATAAATCTATAAACTTTACATAAAATTCATTAGAGGAGCTTGGTCACAGACGATACTAATTATCAGTATATACAATTAGAGAAGAAAGAATTAGTTAACTAACAATAATTCAACTCTGATCAGGAACAGTAATGATTCTTAATTCACATCTGATTATCAGTTTGAATATGATTACACTTTTCTTTAAGTAAGATTTTCAATGGGTGAATTTTACTTGTGAAGGAGTAGGGGAGAGCGGGGTAATGTGGGACATTTTTTACATTTGCTCCCCTCTAGGCGAGCTAAAATGATATATCAGTAAAATTGACACATTTCCCATTAATTCTGGATGTTTTCTAGGAATTGAAATGATCAGAATGTCTTCAGGACAAAGGGCAGTGAAAATATGATTGTTTTAAAAAAAGTGGTCTTGTGTCCCACTTTAAAACTACCATAACAAAACATGTTGTAATAGTTAAAATCCCGACAGCTAGATTGACAACCACTAATATCGGACTAGTAACAGAATCATGGGGATTGGTCAATTAAGCACATTTATGATTATTATGATTCATGTGATCTCTTGCACACCCTAGCTTACCGGCACATTGTTTCTCTGTCCAATTGGCAGGGACAGGGATATTATTTTTCTCTGCGTATTCAAATGCCAGTTCACGGCACTTTACTGGAGCAAGGCCATGGAACTGGTCAGCTAGTTGTTTCAAGTGTTTGGCAAGCTCCTCCTCCATCTCATTTGTGAATATTCTCTTTAACTCAGCTACTGCACCCCAGGCTACTGATTTTACTTCCCCTTTCTCTTTTTTCTTTATGAATCTTTTGAGGGTTGTCTTATCAATATTTCTATCCCTTCCAGCTTTTCTTAAGGACTTCTTTCCTTGCATGACCTCAGCGGCTGCACTCTCCATCTCTGCGAGGGGTGGTTGGCCCCAGGTTGTCTTCCTGGTGTATAGTTTCTTGGCATGATGGCTTTTCTACAATGTTTATGACATTAAAAATAAGACATATATATAATGTAATATAACACTAGAATATGTTTAAGACTAAACTTAACTTGTGCTTCATGGTGAGGTAAAGTGAGACACTGTCCCACTTTACCCCACAGCATTTGTCTCACTTTACCCCACAGCCACCGTTTTAGAAAAGCAACATCTCTTAGCAATTCAGGCTAATCTTCAGCTAGCATCAATCACATGGTTTTATATGTTGGAAGTTCACCAACATGTATGATATAAGTTTTTCTACCTGAATCAATTTGTTTTGACACAACAGTTGATTAAGTTCAAAGCAAGAAAATTTACTTTTACATGCAAAACACAAATTTTTGTGAAAAAACATACTTTCCACAACACCAGCACCAACTTTTCCTTCATGGCAAGGGGGGAATGGGAGGGGCTTGAAAACATAATGGTCACATGACCACATATGTGTTCCGTTGCCTAGATACAGGGGGTATATCACATTACCCGATGTCCCACATTACCCCGCTCTCCGCTACTACTTCGCGGTATTCATAGTTTTACATTTAATAACCTAACATTCATACCCATCATATGCTACGGTAACCTTCCTTTGCACACGTTGCTAACCTGACATATTTGCTTTTAACGTGAAGGCTCATTTCCTGTCAGAATTGCAAGATTTTGATGAAGCTAAAACCAAAAGCAAGAGAGCTCTGTTTGTTCCGGGACGTCAGAGAGGAGGGAAATAACAGCCACTTGATGTCATGTGTCAACAACCACTTCATCTATGTGATTACAGCATCTCAGCTTTTTCACCCAGTTCACATTTTTCTCTTCTTGTTATAAAAACAGCAACCTCTCATCTGGACATCATCATCTATTTGAACCAAAAATGTATAAACAAACTTTGCAGATGACAAACAAGCTTATGACAAGTTTTGCTTTCAGTTGTTGAGTTTTTGAATAAAATTTCTCCCACATGAACTGAATTGAGTGAGTTTACAATTCCTCACTTCCAACCCTGTGCTGGCACAGTACCATAATAAATCCATACAGTGTCCATATAACGTGTACATTTGTGATAAGATATAATTAATTTATCCTATCAATCATAAAAACGATTATTTACTGCCAAAAAGTTGGTTGTAATTAATAAAAACAATTGGCAAACTTTATCCTTAAAAAAAGAATTTGACCTTAATGCCCTGGTCAAGGTACAGGACAAGGTTCATCCAAAATTAAAATGTCTGTATTAAAAAAAAACACCTTCTGATCAAAATAATGATTTAACTGACACTCAGTGTTTGCTATTAACATTTGACTTATTACTGGTTCTGGTCTCCCTTTTATATTGTGCTGGACAATGTATTTAGTTATTTATCCACTATATAAAGTAAACATATATACAGTAAGTTTAACTTTAACTTGAGTATAAGAATATTCATTTTAGCAGAAAAACTGTAGTATAAAGTATTAAGGTAAGATACTGGTTGGTCCCGCTGACTAATTATTAGATAATTAATACTGCAGTGTATAAGTAATATTTCACCATTGAAGTAGCTGCAGCTGGAATTAGTTTGAACTTTATGTTTTTATAACAGGGACACCAATCAGAGGGATCATCAGTTAATTAATGGTAAAGAAAGAAAAAAAGAAGGTATTTTATGTTTAAATGAAAATGCCATTTATTTATGTTTCTTATGTATAGATTTATAATCGTTATTAATATTGTCTTGGCTTTTAGATTAAATATGTACTTTTTTCGTTACCTTTTTTCCAAGTATTTATACAATATGAAAAAAGTAGAGACGACATTGCATTGGAGCTACTTACTATATACTGTGTATGAACAAACTGAAGTTATCATTTTATTTATGTTGATATTTTGATCACTGCATTAGGACACATAGTATGTCCTAAAAGGGTGGATCTTATCTTATTATATGAAGTGAACTGGTTATTTTGCAGTGGGTCATTTTATTAAATTCCTGCAGACTGAACTCATCACACATTTAATATTCATATTCCTACTTAAACCTTTTTTATCTGCATCACATGTTAAACATCAGTCTAAAGAGCAAACATACTCACAATTAATGAAAACCCTGCCTTATACAGGCAGATTTTTTCTCTTGCCTTTTCTTCTTATATGATCAGTATTAAAATTTAACTTTTTAAATATCATTATAATTTCATGATCTTGAAATTGTTATTAATGAGTTCACCTCTGTCACATGAACAAGTTCTTGCTGTAAAACCGAAACTTAACTGAAACAGTTGGTTACCACTTAATCAGCACAGTCAATAGCTAATGAAGAATATGTGCTGAGCCTGCTGTGATAACTAACTTTGTTTTGGTTTGTCTCTCTCCTTCCTCTATAGATGCACTTTGTTTTCCATTATTGATAAATGCAGTGTTGGCTTGGACAGAGGTGTGTACACATCTCCACACATTAAGATACAAATACACAAATGTACATTACATGTGTCTTGAAGTTATACCCCTTGAAATACATGGGGCAGTTAATTAGTATGTAAATAAAAACGTTGGGGTATCACAACAGACAGAGGCAAAAGTAATGTATTCAAACGCATGTTGTTGTCAGACCCTCCTCATCTGGTGAACATCTGCATAGTTACAAAGTCACAAACACAGGTATTATTCTAAACACAAAACATTAGTCTTCATGTCATGAGTCAAAGTGAGTTAGGAAATAGGCTGGATCAAGTGAATTTCTAAACCATGACTGAACCTCAAGCCAATAAAAAGTCTGCTGTAATATCATGGAACATGAGACACCAACACCACATTATTTGAGCCCAAAGTTTTGCTAATTTGATTTGAAATAAATATGTCTGTTTAGATGATAATAAATTACTTTATTCTCTCATATGTCCTATGGCTTAACTACCTGGCATCTGGACATACGGTCTTTACAATAGGGCCTTGAAGGCAGCATCACTGCTGCATCACAAGTAAATATAAGCAATTTGTTAACTTTGATGACTTTCATTATGTAAAGTCTAAATTTAAATGTTTAAATGAGGAAAGTCCTGGAACTCGCTATCTGATATACATTTTTTGCTAACTTTCATAAACTCCTTATAGGGACAACAAAGAATTTCAGCATAAAAGATTTGATATTTCACAAAGTTGTCATTATGCAAGGGGGGGCAAGCTTGCAAAAGTTTGAGAACCCCTGACTTAGATGTTTAGTGTTGACTTATTAAATGTTAGAGTGGTACTTGATTACAGACAAAAATAACTAAATATTGGGGTAGAAAATTATAATTATAATAAAATTATATTAATGTGCACTAAAAGCAGATAATCAATATTCAAACTTTTGTAGGATCAAAAGCATGATTGGGACAACCTATTTGTATAGATTCCCAGTCATCCAGGTCATGGTTTGTTCAGAAGTTGTATCGGTGAACATCCGCAAATGGACTGTTCAGTGTTTCTTGAACATCCAAAAGGCTTTTCAGTCCAGCACTGAGAGGTCTTTTGGATGAGAGATGAAACATCCTTAAAAAACACAAGAAAGACCTTTACTTGTGCAACTTCTGAAGATTAGGACAATCCTCATTCAAATTCAACAAGGCCAGTATGTGTGTGGAATATGCTCCTAGTCAGTCTATTTTATTTGACAACATTGGCGTCCTGTTTAGGATGTACTGTGGCTTTCACCCAATGTCAGCTGGGATTGGCTCCAGCTCCCCATGTGACCCCTCAAAGGATAAGCGTTGAAGATAAGGGATTAATTGATGTTTAAAGCATGAGGAAAAGTATTACCATGATTGATAATATGGGACAGCATGATTTAGGTAATCTGGGACAATCATTTCAGTTCTCTAAATGGGGAAAACTGCACGTAGGGACTTCCTGCAGTGAATAAACAGACTAAAGAGATGTAGCAAATGATCTGCAGTTGACAGACAGGAGTTCATGGTAAATAGAGTCTGTCCCTGTCTGTTTAAACTGATTGTCTGGTCAGCTAAGTAGCAGAAAATCAGTTAGCTCTCTAGGAAAAGGATGATCCAAAACGCACAGAAGAGTTGGTCTTTTGATCTGTGGAGAGAACGATGGGCTGATCAATGATGATTAGTCTCTCACCTGCAAGGAGTGGACCCAATATGGTGAATTACCAAATGAATAATCTGTTACTGTTGCTTGCTGTTGATTGCATTTTAATAGATAAGAATGTTTCTTTATTTAAATAGGCTTCTTTATGAAAAATAATTTGAAATTAACATGTTCAAATGAATTAATTACATTTCTATGAATAAAATATCTTGTTCATTTTCTTTTTAGTATTATGATAATACAATTTTCATGGTAATATTGAGCTTTGCGTGATATTCTGGGACAGAATTTTATTTTTTGGCACAAGGAACACTCAAAGCTGTGTCATTTCTCAGAAGTATGCAATCTCCATTTTTCTCCTGGTGAAGTTAGAAAACGTATATAAAGGGTATAACATGTTGATACAATGTTTGAAACAGATATCAGAAATAATTCACAGAAGTCAAAATTGCACTCCCCCCCCCCCCCCCAGACTTAACTGAAAACAGTTGTTTTCAGTTAAGTCTGCTTTAGTTGTAAGATCTATTGAATCTGTTTGTTTGAAAATAAAGGATAATAATTTCAGTAGGAATGCCATTTAATGTTAATTCCGGCATAATATAATTAACTTTAACTTTAATTTACTTCTGTAAATAAAAAAATAGCATCTGCTAATGGAGTTTATTGGCTATTATCTATGTTTGATTATATATTTAATTATATATCACGTTACACTCACTCTCGTCCTCTCCTGTAGTAATTTCATCAGGGCGGTCCTTGCTCAACCAGCCAATTATCGCAGAGCTGTGAGTTGGTAGCTGAACCTGATTGGTTGAAAGCAGTAGACTGTTGCCGTACAGATAGACTATTGGTCAGACGGCTTGCCCTAACGCTTGAGACCCGCCTGTTTTCTCCCTTCGGTGAGGACGTCGTCTCCATCCAGAGCAGAAGGGGAACCAGCAGAAAACAAGAAGCCTGGTGGACTGTTGAGAGGAGGAAAAGAGGGGAATCCCGAGCTGCTTCCCCGGGATTAAAACTCATGTTCCAGCGGGAGATCACAGCAGTCATTGCCGCTACTTCACTTACGGTACGTCGTCCGCTACATGTGTTCTAGTGGCTGATAGTTTGACTGAGCCCTCTGCTCCTAGACTCACTGGTGTCAGATGACACGTAAAGCACCATGGTCCCCTCTTTCCATACATGCAACATTCATATATATATATTTGAGTCATAGTTCACAAATACTAGACCTTTATTGTAGCGATAACTGTCATAGTGCTTTTGTGGTGCTGGAAGGAAGGAGCCTTTTCTTGATTTTTGAAGACACTGTGAAGTTTACACATTGGGGCTCCTGTCTTTATTGAATGATTTAAGTCATTCTTAAAGATTTAAATGGACCTGCAATGTAAGGAACATGATCAGGGAGTTCCAGGGAGTGGCCTGTAGTAGTTGTTAAAGTGGGGGAGCCCAGTGGATCCTGAAAGGGCACAGTTAGCTTGTAACAGCTGCCTTATTTTGAAGAAGAGACTATCAGAAAAATCCATTGCCTGAAGGTTGTTGTAGATCAATCATTAGCTAGTTGCATAAACACTCATGGCTAAGAGTGTAAGAATGTTGACATCAATGAATGAGGGACTTCCCCGGAGCTGATGGAATTAATTACACTAATAATCCATAACACAGAAGTTATAAACTGTGGAATGTGAAATGTTACCTGACCACAGGCTCCCAGCTCCTTTACAAAAACAGAGCAAACCACCTTCAATGATTGGAAATATGCTGAGATGCCATCTTTTCAGTTGTGGTGGTCCTGGATCAGCTGTCTGTGAAGGGGGTAGGACAGGGTTTGCCCTGAATGTTGTGCCTGTCATGCACATTCAAGATCAGTCTCTGAAAAAGCAAAGCTGCAATTCCACCATAATAACTTTTCCCAGGAGCTAGGGACCTTTGCAGGAACCCTGCATTTCCATTCTGGGGTGTTAATCAAGTTCCCAGTAAAAAAAAAATGTCATCCCAAAAGTCCATGCCTGGGAGACAGTATTTCATAAAACAACAGGCACGTTTGAGATGGGGCTTGTAGCACTGAAGAAGTATTATTGGTCAAGTACTCAAGTGTTTTATTTTAGCTCCTCAATATCCATGATTTTCTCTCCACAATTTAGAGAGCAGACTTAAGACATTTTATGTTAAAGGTACTAACATAGGACTTCATCATCTACTTACATTTGGCATTGAGTGGTTTGTTGATGGTAAAAAGTATTCTTCCCATTTAAATGGAGAAAATGAATGAACCGGTTCACTTACTGCAAGCTGCTTTCAGGAGGGGAGGTTGTTGTGAATGTGTCCGAGCGAAGAATCTCCTGCTGCGTTCTTCATATGTGAAAGGCAGCATCTGTAGGAAGTCCAGACACAAGCAATCCTGCGAGCCACTTTGCTTTCACTTGTTCTCTTCTTATGTTGTTTAATACTGTCTCAACTTCCTGCAATTGGTACAAAATTCCAAACTATCCAAAACAGTGTTTTCACACTGTATATGATCCAAATGATGGTTTGTTTGATCTCAACAAAGACCACCTCTTTTGACCATGGTCAAAGGCAAATTAGGTGAGAAAGTCCCCTAAAAGTTCGAGGCAATCTTGGACTTTTGATCAATGTGGTGAAATATTTTAAGTAAATGTATCCTGGTGAGTTAAGATTAAGATGAATCCTGCTCTTTTTTTGGTGTCAACGAAACTGCTAGATTTAATTAAACTGCAAGTTCCTTCCCATTGACGGGCCACCAATTTCTGACTTTCAAAAAGTCCTTACATCATCTCCAAACCACAAAGGAATTAAAGAATTGGAAAAGATGCATCAAGAAGCACAACAGAAACAGAATGTAACTTTAGACTTGTTTTAAACCTGAATATTAGATGTTAAAATGTGAGATGGATCATGAGGCTGTGGGGGTTTTCCTCACAGTATATCCTGCTGCAGTGTCCTGAGGTTTCACGCAGCAGACAGCACCATCTGTTCTGCTTCCTGTAGCTACCTGCTGTGTTCATGTGACTACGAGGACAGTCTGCACTACTCTGTCTTCGATTTCATCCTCCATCGTTACCTCTCTCACGATTGTCCTCCACTTCATTCAGTTCCATCTCCCTTATTTATATGTCTCTCTTTTAAGCACACATACACTAACGCACGCGCACGCGAGTCAGACTGTTGTGTGAGTTATGGTTGTCATGGAAACAGTTTCGGAAGGCAAAAGACACGTGCTCACTCTTCAGACACCATGTCTGATCTATATCTCTCTCTTTGTGTATACTATTATAGACTGTTTAACGTGGGCTCAACAATAATTCTTTTTAAGAACTATAATACTATTTCCTTCTTCTGTCAAAAAATGTTGTGATGAAGAAGAAAAAGTTTTACCTGTTCTCTGATGTGTTTTGTTCTTGGAATTAAAATACCATTATACTATTAGGAATTACATTGTGGCTTTTGCACATAGATACATACATTTTAATAAGGCAGCAACGTATAACAATTTTCACTGTGCTGACTTAAATATCTCAACAGCTATTGGATTGATTTCCAAGAATATTTGTTCAGATTTTCATTGATGGAAGAAGACTTGTGCTAGAAAAGGTAGTTGGAATCGTCAAAAAGCTGTCATACCTGCTGCAAAATGTACTTTAGGCAGCATAGTAAATAGCTGATACTGAAGTAGATTGTGATTACAAAGCAGTAATATTCGGTTGTAGCACGTCAAAGTGGATCTACTTTAATATTTAAATAAAGTTGGGTAGTTCAGGCCCCTGGTTCACAAACTAAGGGCCATTCCAAAAGGTCATGTGATAAATCTGAGGTGATACCAAATCTGTTAAATTCAGGGGCTGTCCTGTTTGATGTACTGTGGTCTATCTCTGCTAGGAGATCTGCTCTGTACCTATATTATTCATACAACTCAAGACTCCATATGCTGGGCACCTGCGCTACCAGCTGTCTCTCTTCCGACCATACCTTGAAAACAATTTTGAAACTAACAATTTAGTGGCACTTAAACAGTACTCATAGCACTTTGTAGTTTTGCCATTTTTTTGGAAGAAATTGTACTTTCTTGATTCTTGTTGTTCTGGGTTTTTACCCTCATGGTTGAATGCACTTATTGTAAGTCGCTTTGGATAAAAGCATCAGCTAAATGAAATGTAATGTAAATGTGATAATGCTTATTTTTCTTAAAATAGCTTTATGTGTGGGACAGAATGTCATTACTGACTGAGAGATGTTTCCACCATGAAAACTACACAGTTCTGGGTATGAGCACTGCTAGACATCGTGTCTGGTCTTTGTGTGGCCTTTGTATATCCACCAGACCTTTTGCTTGTCTGTCTTCCTGTGTGGAATATCAACATCCTCTTATGCTTCACCCCACCCAGTGAAACCAAAGTAGCCAAATCTCTCTACTACCTCTGTCTGCTGCAACAACCTCTCTTTCTCATTACTAATCTCTGTCCTCTCAAACTGCGTCTTTTATGTCTGTGGAAGACAGTCTGTGCATTTCTCTTACTGTGAAGCAGATTAGCCTCCTCAGGACTGAAGCACCATGGTAAGAATGCAGTCTTATTTGTTCTGGTGTGGTTTGTATGTAGCTGAGAGCTTGTATGCAATGTTGATGGTGTACCCTCAGTCACTGTGCCTGGTTAAACACATTCCAATCCTCTCAAATTGTTTAGATTACTTTCTTCATCTCTTTTCTCTCAAGCTCTCCTCCAACCCTCCAATTTCTCAATCTGTCTCTCATTGGTTGCTCTGCGCCCTCTCTGCCTATCTCTGTCTGTTTTTCTCCAGCTCAGTGACTGTCAGGCTCTTGACAGTCTTGGGAATCAAGTTTTTTTCAGCATAGTTTCTGTAACTGACTGTTACTTGCAGTCCATCCTGGCCTACACTAATTCACTCTGTCAGCTTCACCATTAACTCTAAAAGATGCATCCAGTACATGACATCACTTCTAGTTTTATTTGGGGTAAACGTTATTACATTTACTCTTGTTGCTCTAATTGAACAACTCCCCTGAGGTCCATCATCATCTAAAAACATTAATATAAGGATATTATTCTAACAAAGTAAATGGTTTTGTATTTATATAGCGCTTTTCTAGTCTTGATGACCACTCAAAGCTCTTTACAGTACAGTTTTACATTCACCCATTCACACACATATTCATACAGTTTATCTATTAGCAGCACTTTCTTGTTCTATGAGGGGCAATTCGGGGTTCAGCATCTTGCCCAAGGACACTTCAGCATGCAGATGGGGAAGACTTGGGATCGAACTACCGACCTTCAGGAGGGAGAACGACCGCTCTACCCCTCAGCCACATTCAGGGTTCAAGTCATTTACTTACACAAACCTTCAGTTCTGAGCCAGACTTATTGTTTTAGTTATTATAATTCGTTGTGCTATTTCCCAAGGTGGTTTATTAAGAAATGTCTCTCTTCAGCTTTCTGGCTGTGCTAGTAGGCTGTATTTATTTGTCTTGTGCTGTGAGTAGATACACAATACCCAGCGGTTGGAGGGAACATTGGCCCTGTGAGCTAATGATCGACAATAGATGAAATAAAGCAATGACATACCTATGAGTCTTGGGTCGATTTCATTTCAACAGAGTCTTAAAGATGCTGGTACATGTGGGTTTAGGCATCAGGTGTAGCCCTTATATCAATCTGTCTATTTGATTATTAAAACTATCACTCTTTAAGATAGATAATGATATTCTAACTTGGTCTTGTAAGTAATGTTGGGTTACAACCATATGTAGGTTAATGGTAAGTCAGGCATGACAACGCTTGTGGTTAACATTAGTGGCATTATGTTACAATAATCTTTTCCTATAACATTTGCTCTTCTGTTATATAATTTGTACGCTTCTAAACTTTCTCTTACCAAAGTACTTTAAAAACTGTGCTACTTTAAACTTGGGGTGTCAATCTCATTTTAGTTCACAGGCCACACAGCTCAGTTCGATACAAGTAAAACCACTGCATAATAACCTGTAGATAACAACACATCCAAATATTTCTCTATTTTGTGTAAAGTATAAGTAAATTCTCAAAACACAGGACAAGATGGTGAAAAACACTCGGACGTTTGAAGTTCTTCCGCACTAGTTAAGTCCCCAACCGCCAGCAGATAACGCTATCACCAGCGTATGTTAGGGACATATTCTCAGTTGTGTACTTAAGGGTCACTGGCTGTTTTTAATCACAAGATACCCCCTGCTAAGGCAGGCCCATCACAGGTTGATCAGACCTGGGTGTGTTTCTAACATTTTGACCTGGGTCTTCCCTCTTGACCCAGAGCCATTGGCCATTAGATGAATAATGGCGCACCACCAGAGATCCAGTCCACTCCGATCCATCCAGCATGCCAAAGTGCTGCTGTAAACTTATGGACCCCAGTGACATAAGCACCACGAAAGGACTTGGTCAGTGTCACAGTGATGTCTCTCGATTAAATTTGACCAATACGAATTTTGACTGATTAATACTATCAACTAAATAAAGATAACTTCTGAACATGTGTTTCCTCCTTCGGGTCTCCCAGTGAACATACTCTCATCAGAATAACCCTACAACATGTGTTTCCATTTCTGAGTGGAAGTTTGTGTGTGTCTGTCTATGTTTACCTGTGTTTGTTTAGTACTTGATAATTATGGCTGGAAGCAGAGTTCTAGTTAGGGCAAGCAGAGGAATGTCTTTAGTCTGCTCCTGCCACTGAGACTTAACTATGTGCTTTATAAATACTAGATTGTGTGGATGTGTTTAATGACGTATATTTTTTGGTATGAGTGGGCACACAGCTGTCTTGTTTGGGTGGAACCACCAGATGATGTCAGTAGTTGCCTCTGGTGGCCTCAAGGTGATCTGTCTTCCAGATGTGGTGAATGGAAGCAGCAGATGGCTGTGGTGGGTGGAGTCAGTGGAATGCTCTGATTCCTCTCACTGACAGTTGTGGGTCATGGTCATCCTGTTTTAGGCCTTGTTTTGGTCTTAACTGAAAGGGACAGATTTTTATATCCAAAGGGCTTTTGTTAATGTTGAGTTTTATTTCTTTGTTTTTTGATATTTCGTGTTGTTAGTATTTAGTGTTTCACAAAATCACAGTCACAGTTTGAGCCGAAATAAAAGGTGAATTCAAATTTTTCTTTGAACTATCCCTTTAAATGTATTATGACAGTACTATGTTGAACTATTTACACAGTAAAATGGGCTTGGGTCTACACTTTATTATGCAAGTTTGGCACAACGTCGGGATGGCAGAAGATGGAATAGCGTTATATCATCATATGAGGTGGCAACCTGCACTCTAATGCAGGCAACCAGCACTAGTGGATCACGTCCCAAAACCACATCGGTGTCACTCTATCGTTTATCGCTGCCATGCCATACATATACGACAAGTCTAGAAAGAGATGGGAAACCTCCAGAACAGCTACTGTAGCCAATGTTTTGTCAACAACATAAAGCAAAGAGGGGCCCAGTGATTTTCTCCAAATTAAAAAACTATTTAGTTGTATCTGATCCCATCTGAACTCTCCTTATCCAGGTACGTAGTGGTATTTGCATGCCCCCAGCATGGTAGCAGGCAGATTTGGTGGGCTTTAGCGCGGAATTATCTCTATAACCAAGATTACCTACCTATATGGAGTATGCGGTTTACACTGCAACAGAATGAACAGATAGGGTTAAGCTTTATTGCTGTCTGTGGAGGTTATTGCTGTTGACCAGCAGTTTTCTCACTCGAGGTAGCTCAGCTCTGGCCATGTCTCTCTTCATGTGTCTCTCCTCTGAGCTCTGCTGCTGCCTTTTGAATCCAGGGAAAGTGAATTGGCCTACTAATCAGCTTAGCCAATCAACACTCCCTGGTGCACCTGGAGGTGCTCTCTGAGCCACCTCTACATACCCCTATCACCGAACTACGGCCAGGTCAGGCGACTTTGAGACCGGAGACCGGACCAGGCGGCGTGGAGACCGGACCAGGCGGTGTTGAGACCGGACCAGTCGGCGTGGAGATCGGACCAGGCGGTGAGGAGACCGGACCAGGCGGTGTTGAGACCGGACCAGGCGGCGTGGAGATCAGACCAGGCGGTGAGGAGACCGGACCAGGCGGCGTGGAGACCGGACCAGGCGGTGTTGAGACCGGACCAGGCGGTGTTGAGACCGGACCAGGCGGTGTTGAGACCGGACCAGGCGGCGTGGAGATCGGACCAGGCGGTGAGGAGACCGGACCAGGCATGCTATTTAAAATCCCATCCAGGGCAATCATTATGCTGTTTTTTTATTCCATTTCAACAAGTGAAGTGAGTGGTAAAGAACTATCCTTGCGGTCCATGGTGGCAGTTTTTCCCCCCTGTTTTGAAGATCTTAAACTGAACCCATGTGCTCCCATGTGTCTGTGTGTTGCAGTATAAGCCTGTTTGGCTGATTTGCTTGCATTAATAATTGGTTGATCCTCATTAGAGCAAGTTAGTGTCCAGCTGCCCACTGAGCTTTGCATCACACAGACTGTGAAAGATTAAAAAGAAAGATTACAACCATGCTAATTCCTGGTCATCTCAGGACATTCAGACAATTCAACAAATGTTATACTGAGGAATTATATTGGTGTTGCTGTGGCAGTTTGACTGTCAGTCTTATTCCCAGACATTAAATGTTGTGCTTCATAATTTTTTTTTAATTGTTAATCTACAACATCCCCGTCCACATTGGTGCTGTTCATAACTCGCATTAGTTTCAAGGCAAAAAGTTGAAAAAAGCCTTTTAAAGTGCATTTTCTTTCAGAGATCCAGCTGGCACAGAATGCTGAGGTCTTTGGGATTGTAATGAGTCATGAGCTTAAAAGCATCGTCAAATTTGAAAGCTATATCACTTTTAAGCCAATTTACTAAAAATATACTTAACCTAATGAATGAGTATTTTGGAAACCATGCTGAGCTGAACATTTTTTAAGGGGAAGTTGTAATGCTTTTCTTTCAATTTTTACTGTTTACAATCTCAAATGTCCTCATTAAATACAGTATAGTGGTAAATATATGTTAAACTAATCCTTTATGAGACAAAAGCTCTGTCTTCTGTTCATTTAAGGTCAGATAATTTTTCTACTCTACCACTGATGTCAAGTCATCACAGGCTTGTGTGCAGCCAATCAGAAGAAAGTAAATGGTTTTGTGTTTATATAGCGCTTTTCTAGTCTTGATGACCACTCAAAGTGCTTTACAGTACAGTTTTACATTCACACACACATTTATACAGTGCATCTACTCGCAGCACTTTGTTATTCTATGGGGGGCCATTCGGGGTTCAGCATCTTGCCCAAGGACACTTCGTCATTCAGATGGGTCAGACTGGGAATCGAACTGCCGACCTTCAGGTTGGAGGACGACCACTCTACCCCCCAGCCACAGCCGCTCTGGACTTATCATAGATGTTTCTGTGCTATGAAAACCAACAGACTGACACAGTGAACATCATTAAGGTTGATATAAGAGCTGTGAGACTCATTCAAGTCAGGAGTTGCAATCTGTAAATTAAACACCAAGCTAAGAGATGGTAAAACAGTCTGAAGCTGAGCGGAGCTTTACATCCGGTCACTGGTAATGTCATGCTAACACAAATATAAAGTGAGTATTGTTTGATGAAAATCACAGACTTGCTAGTAATCATTTTGAGGTGTGTAGGCAATGACTATGGAGGATGGGAAGTTGTATTATGAGGATGTAAGCTCCTCTATCTTTCATTTCTTTCTATACACTGCTTCACTTTCCGTTTCTCTCTTCGAATTTCATCATCTCCTTCACCTCAGAGACTTCTGTATAGAAAAAGAAGATGCTCTACATCTTCCACCTCTTTACCTAATAGTCTGCATTATGCAAATCTCTCTCTGCTCTCCTCGGAGTAAGAGAAGCTGTGAAGCTACTGTGCCCTGCAGAAATGAACCATTTTTAGTTGGCCTTCTCAACAGCTGAGGCAAATCTTAGTCCTAGTGTTCATCAAAAACCATTATCAAAGGCTTGGTGAACAGCTAGAGTCAAATGTTTCGTCTAACCTCTATCAATTATTGGTACTGTTCTTTAATGTAAACTTTGGATAATAAAAACTTCCTCTGTCAAATCAGGGTTTTTCCTGGCCTAAAATAAGGCGTGCGGGGGTCACAGCGCTTATGGCAGACACCCAGGGAGCCATGCACAGCTCCACTATGTTAGCTTACATGTTTGACAATAAATGTGTGTTTTACATTTTTTTTGTAATTTTTTGCTCCTCTCTGTGTCTATATCATTCGTGCTACGTGGTGCCAACCAAATCGAGTCAAACCGAATGCTTCCCCCCACTCCTCCGGCTCTCCATACTTGTCTAAGTTAACAAATTCAGCTGTTTTTACACACTGAGTTTACATATGTGTCCGATCACACTGTTTGTGTGTGTTTAAGTGTGTTTGCGTGTCAGAAAGTGAGAAGTAAGCAGCCGAGTCAGTGTGTGTATGTGTGTGTGCCGTTACCTTTCCCAAAAACTATCGGGATGAACCGGGACTATCATAGAAAAGCTATATGCAATTATTTTATAGCAATCAACTGCTTATAGTGATGAATTTAGCCTGGGACAAACATCACTATAATCGGTTTCCACTGTTGTAGAGTTCTGTCAGGAGTGTTATGTTAAACTCTTTGTTTAAAGTTAAAAAAAGTTCCAATAACAAACAGTAATGAATATTGACAGTTACAGGGACTGCTACATATTGATGTGGTCGTAAAGTCTCAAATTGAGTATTTATGTGCCATAAGAGATTTTAAAGTATCAAGAAATGATTTGTATTTCACAATACAGCCTAAAAACATTGCAATATTATTTTTGGAATGCTATATTAATTAACCTTAAACCTCAGGATCAGATGTTATCTGCTCCATCTGTTCCTTAAGCCTCATAAACCAAAATGCAGCAAGAGTAGTAAAAGTGGCTTTATGTCCTGGAACTTCACTCACTCACATATATTAAAAAAATTTCAACTTTATCCTTGAAGTCACACACTCTGTCCTTTAATGCAGTAGATTCGCTTTGTTGCATTACTAAGTTGAACCTGTGTGAAACTGTTAGCTAGTTGCACGGTCTGTGTGTTCAGTGCATGTTTGATTTGAGCTTGTGCACATAGGGCGTATGCTGTGTGGAGCCACGGGAGAGAGTGTGTATTACAGGGGTAGAGGCAGAGAGAGATGGGGGAAGAGTCATCGTTCAGGAATGTACTGTATGAATTGTTATGTGGCGCCGCCTGCTTCAATAACACCTTGGCCCACCATGTTCATATACATGGTATATCAAGTTCAAAGTTCAGTTCATCATCTCATAAGACTAAAATGATCAATCCTTTCCCATTATCGACACCATGGATTGAAACTGTTCTGATCAGTTGTTCATCAGTTCATCTGCAGTCATTAAATGGTTCAAACTTTGCCTTTGATTGAGCCTATGGCTGCAAAGAGCAACATCTCTCATAAGATTCCTAAAAAATTACTTGACTTGCTTACTAACAGACTTTACTCTTTCTTATGGTAGTAGGTATGGAATGGGTCAATAGCAGCCCGTGATTGATGGCTGTAATAAAACTTTTGTCAGGGACTCCATACTCTCCATTGTGTTGCTGCTTTGTGTGGTTTCCATTGCTTGGCTGCCCTGCTGCCAGGGGTAATAATGAGCAGGAAGGAGAGCAATCAAAAAATAAAAGAAGACGGTCGCCATCTTTGAGCTACGCTATTTTGTTTGTTTGCTTTTTCAAAGGGAAAATCCTGTTGGTACATACACTCCTGATCAAAATCTTAAGACCAGTTAAAAAATTGCATGAATTTGCATTTTGCACTGTTGGATCTTAGGAAGGTTCTAAGTAGAGCTTCAAAATGCAAAAAGAAGAAATGGGAACAAGAGACCAAAAGTTGTGAGCAGGTAATTTATTGAAAACAACAATTTAACTCAAATAGGCTGTTCATCAGCTGATCAAAAGTTTAAGACCACAGCCTTTAAAAGCCAAAATCTGTGCAAAAATTTGGATTTCATGTCATTTCCTGTCAAGTAATCACACTGTGAAGATCTCTTGATGGCAAAGGCAAAAAAGCTCACCGTCTTTGAACGTGGTAGGATTGTTGAACTGCATAAACAAGGCCTCTTACAACATGCCATCGCTGCTGAGGTTGGACGCAGTAAGACAGTCATTTTGCATTTCGTAAAAGATCCTCAGGGTTATGGAACAAAAAAATCAAGTGGTAGACCCAAAAAACAGCAGCTGGCTATGTGGAGATGTTGCAGCGGGCATCCCTCATGACTGAGGGCCCTCGTCTGTGTGGTAACGACTGGGTTTTTCAGCAGGACAACGCTCCAATTCACAATGCCCGTCTGACCAAGACTTTTTTCCAGGAGAATAACCTCACTCTTTTGGGCCATCCTGCATGTTCCCCTGATCTTAATCAAATTGAGAACATTTGGGGATGGATGGCAAGGGAAGTTTACAAAAATGGAATTCAGTTCCAGACAGTGGATGCCCTTCGTGAAGCCATCTTCACCACTTGGCGCAACATTCGCACTAGCCTTTTGGAAACACTTGCATCAAGCATGCCAAAACGAATTTTTGAAGTGATCAACAATAATAGTGGAGCTACTCATTACTGAGTCAGTTTTTGACACTTTAATTTCTATTTTATTTTTTTAGCTGTGGTCTTAAACTTTTGAACAGCCTACTTCAGTTAAATTGTTGTTTTCAATAAATTGCCTGCTCACAACTTTTGGGCTCTTGTTCCCATTTCTTCTTTTTGCATTTTGAAGCTCTACTTAGAACCTTCCTAAGATTCAACAGTGCAAAATGCAAATTCATGCAATTTTTAAGATTTTGATCAGGTGTATATGAATTTCCGATTAGAAAGCAAACATTTAGTCGTGTGAGCTTCTATACTGTGTTTAGGCTCACGGTTTCAAGCTGCCTACAGCTGAAAAGCTGTGTGTGATTATTATTCCGGCCGTACTTCTGCGTTGTATGTGGACTGTCAATTGAGTTACATTTACACTTGTGTTGAATGTGGTCACAATCAGATCATCATCTGTCCTCAATGCTGGTTTGGTGCTTTATACCTGCATTTTAATGTAGGAGGAAATGTACCTGTTGCTAACCACAATCAAGACCCGGGCTCAGCCATCCATTTCTCCCTGGCTGCATGTGGCCCCTTTGTAGTGGCTGCCGGACTTTGTAAAAAATATGTAGCCTTTAGCTTACTTTGAATGAGAAATAAAAATAAACTATATCACTCACAAACCCAAAGAAGAAACCTCTCAGGGGTCAACATAAGTTAATAGTGCATGGACAGAGTGGTTTGCTTTCATCGCCACCTTATCTGGGTTTACCGGATTGCTCTACTGCTGGGAAAAGTTGACAATCAACAAAAAATGTCATCTTGAAAGACATTTGAAGAACATCCCACTCCATTTGTTAACAGTGTTGTTTAAAAAATAACCTTTTATTCTACTTATAGAGATGATAAACCTTGCATCACAACAGTTGAGGCCTTTGGACATTTAGGAGTAGTCCTTTGTGCGTTAAGTATGGTATGTTTTTTTTCACCACATTGTTGTAGCTAAAAAATCTCAGATATTTTGATTTGATATTGTAATTAAGGAAATTATGCCTGAATAGTCATCTCCCTGAATAGACTGTGTACAAGCCTGGACATATTGAGTTACTCCTGTGGAAACTTTTTTATTCTGGGGGGGGAAATCCAGCTCTGCTTTGATGTTTGGAAATCTCCCACTGGCTCTATTTCAAGAACTCTAAGTGAGAAAAGGAAGAGGTTTGAAGTAGAAGTTTGGAGCTAAAACTGATATGATTAGGCTTACATTAGAACTGGAGGCTTGTACTGTCAGCCTTTTTTTTAATAATGGGAGGGCTTCCAGAAGATTTGTCTCATCAAAAGAAATATCAGTTAAATAATACTGTTTGTGAAAATGTCAATTCATCTCTGTCCTCTCTAATCTACTATGATGTACTTGTGAGTTGATTGAATGAGTTAGGACTTACTGACCAGACCACATCTATATGAGTCACCTATTTCAGTCATTTTGTGAACTGCCTGGAACCCATGTCACTCAGATAATTGTACGTTTCATACAGTGTTTCTAACTGAATTAGTTTCTGTTTGTAATAGGAGACAGACATTGTTTTATTAGGGATCTAAGCCTGTAGTTGGCAGGGTGCCAAGCATGCAAAGCAGTGTGGTCAATTGGAAACACTTGCATACCAAGTCCAGTTCATGAATGTCTTTCTTGAGGGCCATCTCACATATGCTATGCATATTTCTTCAGTGTAGAACAACTATCACCTTAGGGACTAATTGATGTACTTCAAAGGATGTTATGTTAAATGTGAATTTTTTAGTGTCACTTTTCTTCAGATATGGCACAAATGTTCAATTGAACACAAACATGGCCTGGTTAGATTTTGGAGGTCGAATGTAATAGTCAAACTTGTCTGTCCTTCTCATGAACATTATCTCTCAGGAATGCCTCTCAGGGAATTTCTTCACATTTGGCAGAAACATTCACTTGGATATGGATTTAGATGGATCTCCTCACAAAATAAAACGTAAATGGATTGCCAAGATACGTTCAATTTATCCTGTGGGGAACATGAAGTAGTAGTAAATTATTATTGTTAAAGGGCACATATTATGAAAATTCCACTTTTGTAGTGCTTCTACACATTAATTTGGGTATCTGGCATGTCTACCGCCCCAAACCTCTGGAAAAAAACAACTCCAGCGATTTGTTGTGGTTCCTCTATGTCAGAAACGATACGCTAGAGTGCGTCGAATGGGATTACGAACGATGTGCACTACATTTTCCAACCATGCCCATGTAGGGAGTCTCGCTACATGGCCTTGGACCACCCCCCACCATCATCTCACCGGCTCCGGGGAGCCGTCTTCCTCGGAGCTAGCATTAGCTCGAGCTAACGCTAGCTCCGAGGGGACAGCCGTCTCCTAACTCCTGGGACTCCGGGGAGCCGTCTCCTAGCTCCAGGGAACCATCTCCTAGCTCCGTGGGCTCCGGGGAGCCGTCTCCTAGCTCCGGGAGCGAGCTCAAAACAGGTCAATCTGAGGAGGGCTGTTTTAGACAGGGTAAAAAAGGTGCTGTTTTAAATGATCCTTGTGGTATTTTGACCAAAATATGTTACAGACATTTCATTAAGACCCCGAGGAACCATATCAACTTAGGTAAAATGGGCATACGATGGGTCCTTTAATGTTAATGATGTTGATATATTTCATTCAAAAGCTGTTTTCAGACATGAACTGTGAAGGAACTCCGGAGAATTGGTTCCGGACATTCTCTGCAGTTTGTCTTTCACATCTGCACAACACATAAGGGGGTTCTCTCTTAAGACTCATTCTCAACAGCTGACAAATCTTCTCAGGATTGAGATGAGGGATGGTGCAACAGGCAGAGGCAGGATGTAACGTTTAAGTGCATATCTGAAAAGCAGCTATTATCACAAATATCAACATCATGCACACAAACTGGCCATGTTGAGCTTCAGGGTCAACCAAAGTGAAAACAGTTTGTACAACTTACTCATTTTACCCGCTGAATTTGTTGAGATATTCCAGCCCATGCAGGGAGTGAAACAACAAACCTTCTCCTCTCACTACATCACTTACACTCCTGCACTCATCCCGCTGTCCCTAGAGAGATGAATTCCCCTCTTCTTGTATCATCTGCACTGATGTAACTCAACCACCTTCAGACCTAGTCACCTGAGGGAGCAAGAGGGGGAAGGACTTGATTCATGTTTTACACATGCTCCACATGGAATTCATGTTGCTGCAGTAAAATAAAAACCTTTCATCTGCACGAAATGAGCTGAAATACAGAGCCATGTTGACAATGACACAGCCATTTAGTTAGGGTCATGGCAGTACATACCAAGCTTCTGGTAAATAGAGAAAAGATGGACAGGGAAAGGTTCACATATTTCACATAATTCTCTGTTTACTTGAGGGGAGTTTGTCACAACATAAGATCCAATATAGACTGACAATTGACAGAAGTCTGCAAGTCAGCTAGAGTGTGATTCCCTACCAGAGATAATTTTTTCTCATTTAGAGAAAAGACTCACTCACCCCCCAAACACACACACACACACACACACACACACACACACACACACACACACACACACACACACACACACACACACAAATCCTCAAACACACAAACATGACTGCTGCTCTTTCCAACAACAGACGACAAAGAAGCCATTTCCATTTCAAGTGAAATAAATTGTGTGTGATTGTTGTTGGCCGCAATGCCTTTTTCCAATACAGGGTCAACTATGATCTGATGATTTGTTTGTAATGTAGAATAGTGAGTTGAATATGAACATTAATCAATGTTTGGACTGTATAACATATGGTCAGTGATGGCAGCTGTTTTGTCAAAGAGTTTATTACCCCAGAGCCTGATTCACTGGTTGGCTGTGCATTTATTAGGCCCATGTGAGGGTGGGGTTCAAATGGAGGTTGGGCAAATAAAGGGGAGAAATAGCAAAGTGTGAGACAGAGGAGCAGTGACAGAGTTAAAGTATAGTTGATAAAAAATTCTGTTTGGATGAACAGCAAAAGCTCTGTTTTGTGATTCATCTCAAGCTGTGATAACTGAAGTCACAGAGGCCTTAAGGTAAGAATAATTGAAAATAACTTGAGTCTCCATTCAGCTCTCATATGGAAAGAGTTTAACCCCTAGTCTGGTCGATTTAAATTTTAGTTGTCTTTAACAGAAACTACGAAAATAAGTTGTTTTGTAAATATGTTGCATTTAAATGTGGTAGTTAACAAGCTGTTAGCTCAGCAGCATGTCTGCTTGGTGTCACGTTCAGTGTGGAGGGGTGGTGGTGGTGGTGGGGAGCGGCGTGGTGGGTTAGGAGGCTGGACTAATACCGGCTGGGTGGGGCTGAGAGATGAGTGCGAAAGCAAATGATTCATACAGGTGAGGAACTACGAAACGAAACGTTTCGAAAACCTATTTCTTAGAATGGACTGAGTGAAAAAGTTAGCGGAGTTACTGTTTTCATACTTTGAGGGTGCCTACTGACCGCCTTCAAGTCATTATGGAGAGTAAAAGCCTAGAAAATGTATTTTACACGATATGGGCCCTTTCATTTTTCAGTTATTTCTGTCAAAAAGCCGGGGTGTGTCTGTCTCTATATAATGGCAGTGTTTTGTACTGAAACCTCCTTTGGCTGAACTCTGGAATGCATTTTTGCACAGAGCAAGGACTGTGGATATTGTCCCCCATCTCCTTCATTAGAGTGGCTTTAGGAAAGGAGCTCTGCAGGTTCAGCAACCAATAACTCTTTCAACTCACTTATAGTCACGTGAATACCATTATAATTTGGTTGGGGTCTGTGATTTAGATTTAAACTTATAATTATACCAAATAGTTTGAGTATACACACACAGGACCATTAAAAGGATGACTCCCAAATAGCTAAATCCTCTCCTATATAACCTACATATACATTACATTACATGTCATTTGGCTGACGCTTTTGTCAAAAGTGACTTACAATTAGTACACTAAACATTTATGAGGAGCCATTTAGGGGTTCAGTATCTTGCCAAGGACACTTCGGCATGCAGATGGGAGAGAGTGGGGTTTGGACCGGCAACCTTCTTGTTGGAGAACCACCACTCTAACCACTAGGCCACACCGCCCCATATAATTTTTGACCAGCATACAGATATTTAGAATTGAAAAATACATGTTCACTGCTCTCTGTCATGTCACTGTTTGAATATTCTGCCAGATACATAATATCTTTGGCATTTGAATCTTAAAAGAAAAGCTATGATAATGGTAGAATAATAGTAGTAAATGAAAACATTTAAGCAAAGCACATTTAATTGGATTTCTTAGTTTTTTTCCTTTTTTCCAAAACTATTACTGATATTTTGTCGCATGCATTTGGGGATGCATATAGGAAGAATAAAGATTATTGCTTGGAATCAGTGGGTCATTACCAAAACGGTGTAGATGTTAATCAGGGCTTACTGAGACACAGTTGGATAAAAAGTTAAATTTGTTAATTTGCAAAACCTAAACAAATATGCTAATGCTACCATATGACTGAGAGTCTCAACATACTGTAATTAATGGTGATCTTAGGGTAAAAAAAACAAATTAACCACTTAAACTGCACCGTTATTGTATGGTTATCATTATTATATACTGTATGTATTTTATTTTTTCTTGCTTTTTTTTTTTTTAATTGACTTGTCCACATTGCTTGCAGAGTGTTTAAATGCCCTGCTGGGAGCAACAATGTTTCCCACTGTGGAGAACACTCACTCTAGGGACAGAGGTTTATGAAGGGCCGATCTGACTTTCTAGCTGAAATGTGGACAAGAGGGAACTTTGTAATGGGGCCTGATTACTTTCAGAGTGTGTTTGAACCCTGCGTTCTCAACAACAGAACAGTTGTATGTCCGCTGCTGTAAAAACACTGATGTTCGTTATTGCTTTGACACGATCTAAATGATTTGCAAGCAGCAGTTTTAATGCCATGGTGAGCTGTTTTTTTCCCCTATAACACTAGTGGACATCACTCTGGTGATGTCGTTTCAAACGAGTCGCCATGTTGGATGTGCTACCAGCTACATATCCGATAGCAGTTGCGCACTGTCGGCATACGGCCTTTGTAAGATCCACTTGTCTTTGTCCATCGTCATTAAAGTTTTAATGTGACAATGAAGTGCTCCCACACATCAGACTTAAATGATAAGGGATGGTCTTCACAAAGCACATTTGGGCCTTCACTTAAGTTGTCTGACGGATTTAGAGACGCAAGCAAATAGGTTCTGCACGTGGACTTGGTGCATTCGTCCAAACCAGAAATTTGCGTTTTGGTACCGTTATGCCCCTAGTGATTAACAAAGTAGTTTAACTGAATTATCCCCAAACATCTAAGTCATGTGTGCATAATGTACACAAGAGACACAATCTTGTTTTGCTATTGTGATTGGGAGATATTTTTAGGAAAGGAACAGATCTCTCAAAATACGTATTGTTTACCTGGGAATAAAAACAGGCTATTCACACTATAGCCAGTATGTCATAAAGTTCAACTCCTTATTATCTGCTTATCAGCTCTGTCCTTTAAGCACAATACAGACTCATTAATACCAATAACTGGCCTGCTGTGGCACATTGGACTATGGTAAATAACGGGAAACATTAAAGTTCTTGATACTACTTTACAGTGTACATCAAGTTCAGTTTAGTTGTGCTGCATGTTTTTTTAAATTTTTTTTTTTATACTATGTTACCTAAATGTACATCATGTTAGTTTGTAGAGGAACATTGGCAAAAAGTTCTTAGTTATGCCCTCTCCTGAGCCCCCACAATGCCAAACCTTTATTTCCTCTCTTTCCTTCTGGTTCCATGTGAGTTCCCATAGTTCCAGAGATCCCCTGCCTCCTCTGGAGAGGAGGGAGGAGGCCACAGGAGGAGGGGAACAGGAAGAACGAAAGCTTTTCTTGGCCCAGAGAGTTTGAGGCCGAACTTCACCACAGCCAGAAATGGGATATCTTTCTAGAAATCCTCAACCAGAAGCTGGCAGTGTATGTGGACATACACTCCTGATCAAAATCAGACCAGTTAAAAAATTGCATGAATTTGCATTTTGCACTGTTGAATCTTAGGAAGGTTCTAAGTAGAGTTTCAAAATGCAAAAAGAAGAAATAGGAACAAGAGCCCAAAAGTTTATTGCAATTTATTGAAAACAACAATTTAACTGAAGTAGGGTGTTCATCAGCTGATCAAAAGTTTAAGACCACAGCTCAAAAAAAAAAAAAACCCTCCTAAAACAGAAATTAAAGTGTCAAAAACTGACTCAGTAATGAGTAGCTCCACCATTATTGTTGATCACTTCAAAAATTCGTTTTGGCATGCTTGATGCAAGTGTTTCCAAAAGGCTAGTGCGAATGTTGCGCCGAGTGGTGAAGATGGCTTCACGAAGGGCATCCACTGTCTGCAACTGAAGTCCATTTTTGTAAACTTCCCTTGCCATCCATCCCCAAATGTTCTCAATTGGATTAAGATCAGGGGAACATGCAGAATGGTCCAAAAGAGTGATGATGTTATTCTCCTGGAAAAAAGTCTTGGTCAGATGGGCATTGTGAATTGGAGCGTTGTCAAGATGCCGTCTGATGGTTATTGGGCTGCAGTCAGCACCAGTAATGGCCTTAATTTGGGACGAGGATCGTCCCTTGTCTTGACGGACAGCCATTCGGATCCTCTGGGTCAGCGGCAGTGAGATTTTTTTGGGTCTACCACTTGATTTTTTTGTTCCATAACCCTGAGGATCTTTTAAGAAATGCAAAATGACTGTCTTACTGCGTCCAACCTCAGCAGCGATGGCATGTTGTAAGAGGCCTTGTTTATGCAGTTCAACAATCCTACCACGTTCAAAGACGGTGAGCTTTTTTATCTTTGCCATCAAGAGATCTTCACAGTGTGATTACTTGACAGGAAATGACATGGAATCCAAATTTTTGCACAGATTTTGGCTTTTAAAGGCTATGGTCTTAAACTTTTGATCAGCTGATGAACAGCCTATTTGAGTTAAATTGTTGTTTTCAATAAATTGCCTGCTCACAACTTTTGGTCTCTTGTTCCCATTTCTTCTTTTTGCATTTTGAAGCTCTACTTAGAACCTTCCTAAGATCCAACAGTGCAAAATGCAAATTCATGCAATTTTTTATCCGGTCTTAAGATTTTGATCAGGAGTGTATAAACAAAGTCCACTAAAAGAGAATGCAATCAGAAACAGTTTTTTTTTTTAGTATTGGGAAAATAAAAATAAATATGTGAAAGAAAAGTGAAAAATATATAACATTGGTGGGTTTGAATAAGATAAAAGGAAAATAACAGATATAAAATATGTACAATTTCTAATAAATACACCCAACCAATATGAAAAATACATTTATGATATTAAATCTTTAGTGCCTCAGTGTTTTGTTCAAGTATACAAACGTTTTCATGGCAGGTATTGAAAGAGAAGAGGGAGATGAGCTCAGAATATTTCATCAGTGTCTGGTATCGTTCATTTTAAGCCTCCAGATAAATTAAACTCATTCACTGTATTCATCTTAGGAAAATTACTGTGTACTACAAATTTTATTTTTTGTGAAATAAGATGCATGATTCATAAAGATGCATTCATAGGTTTTTGGCAGCTTGGGGGCAGCACAACAACCTGCTAATGCGTTAGAAATTTGTCTACTTACACTTCCAGGAGACACAAAGTAACATTGGTATTCAGAGTCCAATAACATTCTGCTCCTTTTTTGCCTCTTCCACATACTGCATCTTAAAAACGAAATCTTTGTGATGGATTGATGACATATTTTTTGGGGATTTCAAACACATTTGGACATTTTATAGTGAAACTGTGTGTGTGTGCGTGTGTGCTTGCGTCTGTTTTTTATGGTACATGGAGCTGCTTAGCATCCAGCAATAGAAGTAGTTTGAGCCTCCTGTGAAGCATCTGTCCAGTCTGTCTTTGTATTTACAGTATCAGGGTTGGAGAGCAGAACAGGGGTCTCATTTATAACCATTGGGTACACACAGGGTCTAAAAGATACGTATGCCATTTCTCGCGCAAACGTTGGGATTTATAAAAACAAACGTGACACATTCTCCCAAGAATGTGCCCACTTACCCCCTAACTCTGACCCATGCGTACGGACATTTTGGAGACGGGAAAAGTACGCTGCAGATGTGAGGCTGTGAACTGAAGCAGATTATTGATCCACTTCATCATTAACTTTATAATGAGCTGCGTTATTTGTGTTC